>NC_045961.1:69269333-69609193 GCF_010909765.2 Amblyraja radiata
AAAAATACCACCTTGATCAGCATGGACAGGTATGACTGAAATGCCTGTTTCCATCCTATATGCTCTATGACACTATGACGTCCGGGAGATGAATTGAATCACTTATTGGTCTTCTGCTGCTGGCTCAGCTTACTGTTCTCAACTTCCATGTTCTCTACTCACACAATTTTCCTCTCTCTTGTTACCACTCAATTCCGCTCATGATTTTAATACCTTCTTGTACCGCTTCTTTGCCTGCCAACCCTCACTCTGTCTCTCTCTTACTTCTCCATGTCATTTTACCCCACCCCCCATCCCAAATTAAAAAGTATTTCTCTTTTCGACTGTGAAGAAATGACGAGATCCCATTATTGATCTTTTAGTATTGTCATGTGTACCAAGATACAGTGAAAAACTTTGCTTTGAGATCCATCCAGGCAGATACATATAGATACAACACATACATAAACACATAGATACATCAAGGTAGTGCAAAAGCAAAAACAAAAATAGAATGTAGCTTATTGTGTTATGGCTGTAGTGAAAGTGCATTAAATAAAATTTAAAGGCCATGGTGACGTGAGTTTGAAGATCAATAATTCATCTTACTGTGTGAAAGGACTATTCTAGAGTCTGATGATTGTAAGAAATAAGTTATTCTTGAATCTGATGGTAGTTATTTTCAAATGCTTATATCTTCTTCCAACAGGAGTATCATGAAGAAGGGATAACTGTGTTGGAACGGTCCTTTTGCAAAGCAGTGGTATTTGTAGACAAAGTAAATGAAGGGAAGGCTGGTCCATCATTGACTGGACAGCATTCACAGTGCCCTACAATAAAGTGTATTGGGCGGAGTGTGATCCTGGGCAGAGTAGCTGCTATATTATTGCTGTTTAGCATTGCAATTAAAATTGCAATCAACTCACAATTAATTTTAATTGCATTGGTTTTTTTTTAACATAGATCACTCTACAGACCTAATTATGATTTAAAAAATGTTCATCATGTTTTGCTGCATTCTGCTCTCATATTAATAATGAACACATCAAATGATGAACCGTAGTTTCAACTGTTTTAAATAAATTGGGCATGTTCTCTATTTGACGTCTATATTTTTAGTATGATTTTTGTCTTACGTTTAATATCAGAACATTTGAGTATAGAGTCACAAAAAAATTCCTTGAGAGTTGGAAGCTTTCCATCACAGTTTGGCAGTTTATGTGTATGTTGGGCTCAAAAATGTGTGTGAGATTGT
Organism: Amblyraja radiata; assembly: GCF_010909765.2. NCBI lineage: Eukaryota > Metazoa > Chordata > Chondrichthyes > Rajiformes > Rajidae > Amblyraja > Amblyraja radiata. The sequence goes on from NC_045961.1 coordinate 69,270,568, forward strand.
TCCTGTAAATTGTTTTATTTACAACCAAATTTATCCAATCCAATATGTTGCAATCTGAAAGAAAAATAATGAAAACAATTGGTATGAGGATAGAAATTGACTTTATTAGTGTCCTTCACTTCCGAATTTCTGACAGTTTATCAGCCAATCAGTGTTTTGAAGTGCAGTCACTGTTGTAATAAATGCAGAAAACAGTTTATGTATGACAAGGTTCTATAAACGGCAATGTGGCATAAGCTGGTAATCTACCAGAGGGATAAATGTTGACCATAACCCTGGGGGGGAAACCTCTACCTTCAATAAAGTATGCAAGAATCTCACTAACATCCACCTCAAAATGCAATAAGCACTCACTTCAATATGTCAGCTGACCTCTGAGAGTGCAATACTCCCTCGGTACTGCATGGCAATATCCATTTGATTCTGTGGTCAAGTATGAGACAAGTCTTTAATTAACCATCTGATTTAGCAATTAAAACACATCGGTAAACAACTGATATGACTGGTTGGACCTTAAAGGTAATCAATTCCAGAGTGGTTTGTATGGATGTAAAAGATAGTTGCGCCATCTCATATTGTCTCAGGAAAACGAACACATTAGATTGCTGCTGAAATGGAGGACTTTTCAATAAACCTGACTCACTTTTCATCTTAGTGCAGTGATGAATAGTGGTATCAAGCAGAGTTTGAGCAATGGGACAAGGTCAGGTCACAATGTCAGGAAACCTGACTGCAGTGTCTATGACGTGTGTGAGACAGAGCATGATTGCATCAGAGCCATAAAATTGAATGTAGGCCGAATGGAAAAGAATTGAGTAAGAGAAAAGATTAGAGGAGCTGGCTAACTAACACAGATATTTGTTACTATAGATGTAGAGAAAGAGGTCCATGTCCAGCTGAGGATAGTAGGTAGTTGAGGCCAGTTCATTGGCTATATTTAAGAGGGAGTTAGATGTGGCCCTTGTGGCTAAGGGATCAGGGGGTATGGAGAGAAGGCAGGTACAGGATAATGAGTTGGATGATCAGCCATGGTCATATTGAATGGCCGAATGGCCTACTCCTGCACCTATTTTCTATGTTTCTATGTTTCTATGAGGAACCTTGAAGAGAAACAAGTCCTGACAATAAACACCAGCAATACTGGGCAATTGCAATCTGGAAATGACAAATGCAAAGAATGGAAGATAGTATGAGCTACATTATATAATATAGTCCAGAGTCAACAACTTCAAGTTCCTAGGTGTGAATATGTCTGAAGATCTGTCCAGGGCTCAGCACGTTGATGCAATTATAAAGATATCCCACCAACCCGTCTACTTCTTTGGAAGATTAAGAAAATTCAGTTTGTCAACAAATACTCTCCTGAACGTTAATAGGTGTATGGTAGAGAGCATATTGATTGGTTAGATCACAGCCTAATTTGGCAACTTGAATGACCAGGAACGAAGGACATTACAAAAATTGGTGGACACCAATTGGTGGACACCATCACAGATACTGACCGCCCTACCATCGAAGGGATTTATTGGAGGCATTACCGAAAGAAGGCAGCTCAACAGCCTGGCCACCCTCTCATTTCAGACCTTTCATCGGTAAAGAGGTCCATGAGTCTAAAAACTGTGACTTCCAAGTTCAAGAACAGTTTCTTCTCAACAGCTATCAGAACATTGCAAAACGCGAACTAAACTGTGAACTATGAACTGTCTTGGTTGCACAAAGGACTTTGGACTTTTTGCACGAACATTTTTTTTTCTTAATTTATTGGGTTTTTGTTTATTAATTTATATCTGTGGACTGTGTTTACAGGCCTGCTGTAAGCATTTGATTGTTCCATTATCAGTACGTGTGGCAATTAAATACTCTAGTACTTAAAGAGAACAGTGTGTCGATCGCAGATAGATGTGTGCAGGATGCTATCTGAAAACAACACAGCACGCGAAATGTTTCAGCAAGAGTTAGATTGTGTACTTTCAGGGTGTCTTCTGTAACAGATGATACTTTTGCCTTTGCAGGACAGATTATTACACAGGTTGCGATAAATCGTGACAGAAAAACGGGATCCTTATCGCATAGCTACAGAGAGAAGCTGTTGAAATGCAATCTGCAGAAGTTAAAGTTCAACCTGTTGGAGGTTTAATTCATAAGGTTATTTGTTCAGCAGAGGGGGGGGGGGTGCTCAACTTTGGAGATTCCGTTATGTTTACACATTGTTGAATTGGAAAAAACATGTTTAAATATTATGCTGACTACATTTAAGTTTCATGGGCAGTAATGCATGTAAATTTATTTGTATTTTTATAAATCCCAGGAGTATTGGATTAATGTTATATTGACCATTTTTATTAGATGGGTCAAAATGCAGGAGTAACTCTGCGGGTTGTTATCAATTAAGGGCCTGTCCCATGAGCATGCGACCTGCATGCGGCAAGCGCGACCAAACCTGAATCGGGGGCCTCGCGGAGGTTGAGTGATCCCCGTACAGGGCCGGTCCCACCAGCATGCACCTGCACGCGGCGAGCGCGACCAAACCAGAAGTGGGGGCCGCACGGAGGCCGAGTGAGTGACGTGAAGTTCGAGCGAAGTCCGCGCATGACGTACGACGTTAAGACGTGCGTACAGCGTCGAGACGCTGCGCACGCCCGTCGAGGCGGTGTGTACTGTGTCGAGGCGGCTGCGAGCCGGCAGGCCGTTGCCGCGTGGAATTTTTGAACGGTCAGTTTTTCGGAGCCCCGCGCAATGTCGGGACCAGCTCCGCACAACTCCATATGGCTCCGGCGATCGAAGTGGGACCGGCCCCGCGAGGCCGTATGCCTCAAGCGACCACTTTAGGTCGCGCTTGCCGCATGGAGTCGCATGCTCGAGGGACAGGCCCTTAAGTCAACTCTTTCCCCTTTCATGCATGTACCTACTTCTGACTTCACATTTCACGTTTCTTTCGTCTTCATCTCCTTTTTTCACAGGCTTTTGTCTTTTTCCCATGTCTGGTCATTGCCCACCCATCTGGCAATTTAACTACCCTCACCTGTCACTATCCACCTATCCACCTATCACTTGGCAGACTTTGTCCCACCCCCCACCTCTCTTACAGCTTTCTTCCCCCTATTACAATCAGTCTGAAGAAGGGTCCCAAACTGAAAATTCACCTATCCATCTTTGCAAGAGATGCTCCATGACCTACTAAGTTACTCTAATGCTTTGTTCTTAGTAAACCAGCATCTGCAGTTCCTTATGACAATATGTTATTAGATAGTTTTTAGATGTATGAGTTGTTTCAACTTCTCACTCCATCTCATGACATAATTGCATATATTTAGCATTTTGGATTCAAAGGTTATTGCCAAAAGAGAGGAACAATGATGCAGACTTGAGTTGCTCAGAAATAAACATAAGATATTCATCGAGATTGTATCAAGGAGTATTTTACAAAGAACATAGCATTTATTGACTCAGCAGGAACAAAATTAGAGGTACTAAAGAGTAACAACAAGCAAGAACCATCCTAACTGCTTACAAATGTGACTTTCAAACAGCAATGGGTTTTGAAATTATTGTTATTCTCAGAAGCTTTTACAAAATCGATGTGAACTATCTTGTATTAACACAGATTTGTGCTGGTCAATTAAGACAAGCTCACATTATAAATGTGTAACTCCATGGAAGCATTTGTTCATACTCAATGTATCATACTCAGAGTAATGTTTTTGTTTTTGTAAACCCGTATCTGCAGTTCCTTGTGTCTGTATTAAAATGAATTATGCATTAAAATTGTTGAAATTATATTTGATCAATTATTGTTGTCCTTGTATCAATAATGACTAAGAGCAATTTATTTCAATTTACAGGCATTTTCTTTTCACTGTGGCTTCCCTGCAAGTCTGTTAGTGCTGAATGAAGATCAGTTACTTCGGCAATTCTGGACAGTGTGGCTTCAAAGTCATAATTACTTGGACGATGGATATATAAGCTAAAGAATTGCAATCAGATTCACGTTGATCAAAAATGAAGGATTTCTCCATCATAGAGAGCCTAAATAGCCCACACTGGCCAACATGTCTCATCTACACTCTCCCACCTGCCTACATTTGGCCCATCTCCCTCTAACCATATAACCATATAACAATTACAGCACGGAAACAGGCCATCTCGACCCTTCTAGTCCGTGCCGAACACATAATCTCCCCTAGTCCCATATACCTGCGCTCAGACCATAACCCTCCATTCCTTTCCCAACCATATAACTATCTAATTTATTTTTAAATGATAAAAACGAACCTGCCTCCACCACCTTCACTGGAAGCTCATTCCACACAGCTACCACTCTCTGAGTAAAGAAGTTCCCCCTCATGTTACCCCTAAACTTCAGTCCCTTAATTCTCAAGTCATGTCCCCTTGTTTGAATCTTCCCTACTCTCAGTGGGAAAAGCTTTTCCACGTCAACTCTGTCTATCCCTCTCATCATTTTAAAAACCTCTATCAAGTCCCCCCTTAACCTTCTGCGCTCCAAAGAATAAAGCCCTAACTTGTTCAACCTTTCTCTGTAACTTAGTTGCTGAAACCCAGGCAACATTCTAGTAAATCTCCTCTGTACTCTCTCTATTTTGTTGACATCCTTCCTATAATTAGGCGACCAAAATTGTACACCATACTCCAGAATTGGCCTCACCAATGCCTTGTACAATTTTAACATTACATCCCAACTTCTATACTCAATGCTCTGATTTATAAAGGCCAGCACACCAAAAGCTTTCTTTACCACCCTATCTACATGAGATTCCACTTTCAGGGAACTGTGCACAGTTATTCCCAGATCCCTCTGTTCACCTACATTCTTCAATTCCCTACCATTTACCATGTACGTCCTATTTTGATTTGTCCTGCCAAGATGTAGCACCTCACACTTATCAGCATTAAACTCCATCTGCCATCTTTCAGCCCACTCTTCCAACTGGCATAAATCTCTCTGTAGACTTTGAAACTCTACTTCATTACCCGCAACCCCACCTATCTTAGTATCATCTGCATACTTACTAATCCAATTTACCACACCATCGTCCAGATCATTGATGTACATGACAAACAACAGTGGACCCAACACAGATCCCTGTGGCACCCCACTCGTCACTGGCCTCCAACCTGACAAACAACCATCCACCATTACTCTCTGGCATCTCCCATTCAGCCACTGTTGAATCCATCTTGCTACTCCACCATTAATACCCAACCATTGAACCTTCTTAACCAACCTTCCATGAGGAACCTTGTCAAAGGCCTTACTGAAGTCCATATACACAACATCCACTGCTTTACCCTCATCAATTTCCTGAGTAACATCTTCAAAAAATTCAAGAAGATTAATTAAACATGACCTTCCAGGCACAAATCCATGTTGACTGTTCCTAATCAGACCCTGTTTATCCAGATGTTTATATATATTATCTCTAAGTATTCTTTCCTTTAATTTGCCCACCACTGACGTCAAACTAACAGGTCTATAATTGCTAGGTTTACTCTTAGACCCCTTTTTAAACAATGGAACAACATGCGTAGTACGCCAATCCTCCGGCACTATTCCCGTTTCTAATGACATTTGAAATATTTCTGCCATAGCCCCTGCTATTTCTACACTAACTTCCCTCAATGTCCTAGGGAATATCCTGTCCGGACCTGCAGACTTATCCACTTTTATATTTCTCAAAAGTGTCAGTACTTCCTCTTCTTTGATCCTCATAGTTTCCATAGCTACTCTACTTGTTTCCCTTATCTCACATAATTCAATATCCTTCTCCTTGGTGAATACCGAAGAAAAGAAACTGTTCAATATCTCCCCCATCTGTTTTGGCTCTGCAGATAGTTGGCCATTCTGACTCTCTAATGGACCAATTTTATCCCTCATTATCCTTTTGCTATTAATATAGCGGTAGAAACCCTTCGGATTTACTTTTACCTTACTTGCCAAAGCAACCTCATATCTTCTTTTAGCTTTTCTAATTTCTTTCTTAAGATTCTTTTTACATTCTTTAATACTCCTCAAGCACCTCAATTACTCCATGCTGCCTATAACTATTGTAGATCTCCCTCTTTTTCCGAACCAAGTGTCCAATTTCCCTTGAAAACCATGGCTCTTTACAATTTTTACGATTTCCTTTCAACCGAACAGGGACATAAAGATTCTGTACTCTTAAAATTTCACCTTTAAATGTACTCCATTTCTCTTCCACATCTTTCCCATAAAACAAACTGTCCCAATTTACTCCTTTTAAATCCTTTCGCATCTCCTCAAAGTTAGCCTTTCTCCAATCAAAAATCTCAACCCTAGGTCCAGTTTTGTCCCTCTCCATAATTATATTGAAACTAATGGTATTGTGATCACTGGACCCGAACTGTTCCCCAACGCATACCTCTGCCACCTGACCCATCTCATTTCCTAACAGGAGGTCCAGTACCGCCCCTTCTCTAGTAGGTACTTCTATGTATTGTTGCAAAAAACTATCCTGCACACATTTTACAAACTCCAACCCATCCAGCGAATTTACAGAATGTGTTTCCCAGTCTATGTGTGGAAAATTGAAATCTCCCACAATCACTACCTTGTGCTTACTACTAATATCTGCAATCTCCTTACATATTTGCTCTTCCAATTCTCGCTCCCCATTTGGCGGTCTATAATACACCCCTATAAGTGTTGCTACCCCTTTCCCATTTCTCAGTTCCACCCAAATAGCCTCCCTAGACGAGCCCTCTAATCTATCCTGCCAAAGCACTGCTGTAATATCTTCCCTGATAAGCAATGCAACACCTCCACCTCTTGCCCCTCCAATTCTATCACACCTGAAGCAATGAAATCCTGGAATATTTAGTTTCCAATCACAGCCCTCCTGCAATCATGTTTCACTGATCGCCACAACATCATACTTCCAGGTGTCAATCCAGGCTCTAAGTTCATCCACTTTTCTTACAATGCTCCTAGCATTAAAATATACACATTTAAGAAACCCACCCTCTCTTATTCTCTGATTATTTTCTTTTTCTTCTCTCTCCCCTACATTTTGGGTCAGAGTGCTACCATTCTCTGCCCCCTGCTTCACACACTGACTGCTAGCTTTCGCAATTTGAGTCCCTCCCCCCAACCATACTAGTTTAAAGTCTCTCCAGTAGCCTTTGCAAATCTCCCCGCCAGGATATTGGTCCCCCTTGAGTTCAAGTGCAACCCGTCCTTTCTGTACAGGTCGCACCTTCCCCAAAAGAGGTCCTAATGATCCAGAAACTTGAATCCATACCTGCACCAGTCCCTCATCCACGCATTTATCCTCCACCTCGCTCCATTCCTACTCTCACTGTCGCGTGGCACAGGCAGTAATCCTGAGATTGTTACCTTTACAGTCCTTCTCCTTAACTCTCTACCTAACTCCCTAAATTCTTCTTTCAGGACCTCTTCTCTTTTTTTACCTATGTCGTTGGTACCTATATGCACCACAACCTCAGGCTCCTCTCCCTCCCATTTCAGGATTTCTTGGACACGTTCAGACACATCCCTGACCCTGGCACCAGGGAGGCAAACTACCATCCGGGACTCCTGTCTGCGTCCACAGAATCGCCTATCCGACCCCCTGACTATAGAGTCCCCTATTACAATTGCCCTCCCCTTCTTTTCCTTACCCTTCTGAGCAACCGGACCGGTCTTTGTGCCAGAGGCCCGGCCGCTGTCGCTGCCCCCAGGTAGGCTGTCTCCCCTACCCTTACTCAAGCATGAGTACTTATTTTCAAGGTGTACAGCCACCGGGGTACTCACCAGTCCCTGCCTCTGCCCGTTGCCCTTCCTAACTGTGACCCAGTTTTCTATCTCCCGTGGTCTTGGAGTGACCACCTCCCTGTAACTCCTTTCTATGACCTCCTCGCTCTCCCTGAGCAGACAGAGGTCATTGAGTTGCTGTTCCAGGTTCCTGACACGGTCCCTTAGGAGCCCCATCTCGACGCACCTGGCGCAGATGTGGAGGTCTGGAGGGCACTCCGACTCCATGACCTCCCACATCTGACATCCAGAACAGTAAACTGCCCTGGCCCTCATTCTCCCCCTTATCCAAATACAATAAAGCCTTACAATTACAATACAAATACAATACAAGCCGATCAGCTGCTTCCGCTGGTCCTCTTCCACCAATCAGAGGCTTCCACCAGAATCAGAATCCTTCTCTGGAAGTGAGATGGAACGTTGCAGATCTGGGTAACTCACAGCTCCAGGTAAGTCCTCCTCTCACCAACGGCTCCCCGGGCCTCTGTAGAAGCAAACCCCGCGCTGTATTTATACTCACAGCTCCAGGTAAGTCCTCCTCTCACCAACGGCTCCCCGGGCCTCTGTAGAAGCAAACCCCGCGCTGTATTTATACTCACAGCTCCAGGTAAGTCCTCCTCTCACCAACGGCTCCCCGGGCCTCTGTAGAAGCAAACCCCGCGCTGTATTTATACTCACAGCTCCAGGTAAGTCCTCCTCTCACCAACGGCTCCCCGGGCCTCTGTAGAAGCAAACCCCGCGCTGTATTTATACTCACAGCTCCAGGTAAGTCCTCCTCTCACCAACGGCTCCCCGGGCCTCTGTAGAAGCAAACCCCGCGCTGTATTTATACTCACAGCTCCAGGTAAGTCCTCCTCTCACCAACGGCTCCCCGGGCCTCTGTAGAAACAAACCCCGCGATGTATTTATACTCACAGCTCCAGGTAAGTCCTCCTCTCACCAACGGCTCCCCGGGCCTCTGTAGAAGCAAACCCCGCGCTGTATTTATACTCACAGCTCCAGGTAAGTCCTCCTCTCACCAACGGCTCCCCGGGCCTCTGTAGAAGCAAACCCCGCACTGTATTTATACTCACAGCTCCAGGTAAGTCCTCCTCTCACCAACGGCTCCCCGGGTCCTATCTATATACATGTCTAAATGTTTCCTAAGCATTGCAATAGTACCTGCCTCAACTATTTCCTCTGGCAGACCATTCCATACACCCATCACTTTTTGTGTGAAAAAGTTACCCCTCAGGTTCCTATTAAATCTTCTCTCCCTTCCCTCCTCACTTTAAATGCATGTCCTCTGATTCTGGATTCCCCTACTCTGAGCAAGAGACTCATTTTTATTGGAGGCATTACCTATAGAAGGTAGCTCAACAGCCTGGCCACACTCTCATTTCAGACCTTTCATCGGTTTCTTGGAAAGACCAACTGACTTTGATAAGATGGACAGATCCATTCTATCAAAGCAGCTCCCAGTGTGTACTTGCCTTCAAATAACACTGTGACTGCGGACCACAATTGTTTCCTAATGATCATTACAGATTCTAGCTTCACTAAGAATACATAAATTACAGTGAATCAAAATTGATATAAGCTAACCATCCAAACCCAAGATGCCTTGAGGAACTTTGTGTCTGTGCTCCACGTTTCAAGCAAGCTGTAAGATTAAAATAAAGATCTTGGATAATTTGCTTATACAAGCTTTCATCTGGTCCCCTGCTATGTGTCCATGGCACCAAGAGTTACAAGTCATTGCATGAATAACAGGATCAGTCCTCAGCAGGTGGTTGCAAGAATGAACATCAGAGGGGAAAAGCTCATTAGCAACTATTTAGAATGTAGATAAACTCAAACATTTCCTCCATCAAAGCATTTCATGGTTGGATATTAAATGTTCAATAGTATCAACAGTTCATCGATTTGCTGGAGGAAAGAGGTTAAAGAAAAGACTAGAGGGCATAACTTTGGTGAGAGAAGCAAAGTTTAAAAGAAGTGCGATCAATTTTTTTTACATGGAGAGTGCGAGGCCTGGAAGGTGCTGATATAATAGTGAGAGGCTTTGAGATCGGCACATGGATATAGGGGATTGGAAGAATATGGATTCTATGCAAGCAGAGGAGATTAGTTTAACGGTATTGTGTTTGGCATGGGCATTATAGGTTGAAGGGGCTGTTCCTATGCTGCACTTCTATATGGGTTACATCATTAAAGTTGCAATATGTGTGATTTTCGGTGAGTGCTCTGTGAAGACTTGCAGGAAGTTGTGGGCAAAATTCTGGGAAAGAACCAAGGTGAATTATATCTATAATCAACAAAGAGTGAGTAACACAAAACTAAAGCAGAGGTTGGAAGATAGCTGAACATACCTGATCACCATTACAGCATCAGAGAAAGTTAGTTTGTTAGTTAGTTAGTTTAGTTTATTGTCACATAACCATATAACCATATAACAATTACAGCACGGAAACAGGCCATCTCGGCCCTACAAGTCCGCGCCGAACAATTTTTTTCCCTTAGTCCCACCTGCCTGCACTCATACCATAACCCTCCATTCCCTTCTCATCCATATGCCTATCCGAGGTACAGTGGAAAGCTTTTGTTGGGTGCTCTCCAGTCAGCAGAAAGACAATACATGATTACAATTGAGCCATTTATAGTGTCTAGATACATGATAAGGAAATAAAGTTTAGTGCAAGGTAGTGCCAGCAAAGTCCAAAGAACTGTCATATCAGGCTATCTCAGATATCATGCCATATCACTGCCAGATCATGCAATGTCTCAGATCCAAGGACATCATCATGGACACATCTTGACTGCATAGGTCTTGTTTTGAGAAGTGCAAAACAGAACAAAAAAAATCCCTTTTAAATGCTTTATGGCCAGAGTTATAAAAAATTAAAAATAAAACATTGGGCTAAATGCAGAAAAGGGTTCTCAATAACAAGAGAATAATTAATATAAATCTAGTTTTTCATATATGCTTCAGTAGATGTATGAACTTTAAAATCAGAATGAATCTATGCCCGAACATGTATGTCTAGAGGGTCATCCTGATTTGCAGCCTGAGGAACACAATAAAAAACATTGTAATTTTAATCCAAAGTGACCAGTTGCAAAATATGGTAAAAAGCATCCACGATTTTTATAGCAGCAGTGTGTTTAGTTTAGTTTAGAGATACAGCATGGAGACAGGTCCTTTGGCCCACCGTCCGCGCCAACCAGCGATCCCCTCACATTAACACTATCCTACACACACTAGGGACAGTTTTTTACATTTACCTAGCCAATTTACCTACATACCTGCACGTTTTTGGAGTGTGGGAGGAAACCGAAGATCTCGGAGAAAACCCACGCGGGTCACGGGGAGAACATGCAAACTCTGTAGAAACAGCACCTAAAATCGGGATCAAACCCGGGTCTCCGGCGCTGTAAGCATTGTAAGGCAGCAACTCTACCGCTGCACCACCATGCCACATATACTCACAGCCCCTGGTTTCCAAAACTAGTGCTGGTGAAGAACAACAACTGAAGTAGATGAAGAGGGCTTCTTAGTGTTTTAGTGTGTACATTGTACATGAATATCGCATGTTCTCACTGTGACTGCACAAGTTCTTCTGGGAGCTCTAGTTTCTTTTCAACATGCCAATGACATGCAGAAAGGATAATTTATTATAGTAAAGTGTTCATACAGTAGTGTGTTGCAAGACAACTAGGGAACTTGGTTCGATGGTAGCTTACAGGATAATGAAGTTATTTCAAAATCTCCAAGATTTGGCATAGATTCAATGGGCTGTAGGCATTCCTTCTTCATGGTTTAATATGAAATTCAATGCAAAATGAAAGAATATGAATGAGAAAATAAAGCCTCAATTTACATTATAATTCTCCCTTTGCTATTGCGGATAAAAGTTAAAGATTGTTCAAAAGCACAAGATCCTGCAAGTTGAAAACACATGTACTTTTCATTGTTCTATTAACTTTAATAAGGCAAGCACAACCTGTACTGAAGAGTAGGATCAATTCCTTCAAGATACTGGCTCCATGGTGAGATGAAAAGTCTTTGCTCTGAGAGTATTCATTTAAGATGACAGAACAGAGGAAAAAGGACTTTTTAAGGGTGCAAAATATGACTGCTGAGCGAAACACTGTCAGTATAGTAGAAGACAGTGTTTGTAAAAAAAAAGTAAAACCTGCAGAGTGAACTACCGATCTGTCTAATGCAAGATAAACTTGATGGGTGGGTATTTTCAAAATCATTTTCTCGAGCTATGGATGTCACTGACTAGGCTGGCAGATTGATAGAGTCATAGTCATAGTGCATGGAAACAGACCTTTTAGCACATCAAGCCTGTGCCAGCCATCAAACACCCATTTACACTTTTCTGAAGAAAGGTCCTGACCCGAAACATCATCTATCCATGTTATCTAGGGATGCCGCCTGATCCGTTAAATTACTCCAGGGTTTTGTGTTGTTCTTTGGTAAACCAGCATCTGCAGTTCCTCATTGTTACATATTAACCCTTTTACACTCATCATAAATGAATCATATATTATTCCCCCCCCCCACTTCCATCAGCTCCTTCCAGATTCTACCATTATCTACAAGCTAGGGGTGTGTTATATAAGTCAATTAAACTACCAATATACATGTCTTTGGGATGATGTAGAAAGTTGGAGCACCCAAAAGAAATCTGCAGTCACAGGGAGAACGTGGAAAGTTTGCACAGATGGCAGCAGAGGCAGGGATATAACGCAGATTATTGAAGATGTAAGGCAGCAGTTCTTTTAACTGCACCACTGCTATACTGTGAAGGTTATTTGTTCTTTGTCAATGATTTCTGTCAGTGTTATCAAGGAACTCTCATGGTGTTAGTAGATGGGAGTGTTCTGAGTTTTGATTCCATAGCAAAGCATGATCTATTGTAGACCTTGTATTTACAGGGAATGTTAGAGCCATCCTGCAAATATAGGACTTCCATGCTGGCACAAAAGACTGATATTGCTGCCTTATCTTGGAGTAATTCTCTGAAACTGAAACAGAAACTGCAGCAGGAGCTAGATCTTATTCAGGTACCCTACGACTTAGACGTTTGAAACTGGCTCAGGTAGATTTATTTTAAGTGATGTACCCACCCGACCCTCTCTTCAGCAGGCCAGCAAACCATTTAAATTACACCAAGCTTGCAATCCCCAAGTTTGCAATCTTCCACTGCACATTTCCCTCTTTATGCTGATGTGCTGAGCTAACCCAAACTCACAATTCTTCACTCACCAATCTGTAAATCCAACTGTAGTTTTGGAATAATCAACTTGCCAAAGCCAACTCCAATTAATAACACTTTTTGACAACTCGTTGAACTCATGAATAACAACCACATGCCAGCTATGGCTGACATCCCTTCTGACAACTAATTGTACATGATCCAACTGGTGATTTTCATCCTGACTATGAACGCATACTTGTCAGCTCCTGTTTACACCCTCCCTCTTACTTCCTAGCTTACATGCTAAACATGTATTGACAATTGAACATTGTTTTGACACCCACGCTAATATTTGCACTGTACTGAAGAGTTGGCCTCTTCCATTTCTAAATGTTCTTCCTGATCCCGTTCTTATCTATTCACAGAGGTGAGGGTAGATCTTTGACCATAGTGTGATTCCCCTGCATTGTTCCTTTTCCCTAATTCCCTTAACATCTATTAACATTTATTCTGAATGGACTCAACACCTGAGCCTTCATAGTCCAGTTTAGTTTAGTTTAGTTTAGAGATACAGCAGGGAAAAAGGCTCTCTAGCACACCAATTCCATGCTGACCAGTGATCCCCATACACTAGTACTATCCTACTCACTGGGAATAATTTACAAATTTTTACCAAAGCCAATTAATCTACAAACATGTACATCTTTGGAGTGTTGGAGGAAACCGGAACAACTAATGAAAGCCCATGTAGTCATAGGGAGAAAGTACAAACCTCGTACAGACAACACCCTTAGTCAGGATTGAACCCGGGTCTCTGGCACTGTAAGGCAGCAACTCTACCACTCTGCTACCATGCCGCACATGGTCTTCAAAGTATAAACATCTTTCATTAATCAGTAATAGACACAAAAAGCTGGAGTAACTCAACGGAACAGGCAGCATCTCTGGAGAGAAGGAATGGGTGACGTTTTGGGTCGAGACCTATCGCTTTTTGTGTCTGTCTTCATTAATTAGTGGTGAGCATGGGCAGCTTGCCACATAATGTAAGCTTTGAGCCTTGAGGGACTAGAGAGGGATAAGGAGTTTGGGAAGGTGTCCTTTACTTCTGCATCTGAACGCATGGTCAGTGAAAACAATTGCAAGCATGGGTAGCTTGTTACAGATTACACGTTCAGGGCCTGAAAAAATAATGTGAGTAAAATCTCAGTGAGACAAGAAAACGGGTGCAAATATAGCTCAGACTCTTATAAGACCACTCCCAGTGATATGGGATTGGTGAACAAATGGAGGGACTCCAAGCAAAATTGAGAATTTGAAATTTAAACTGTTGACAATCAGGATTAATTCTGACTCATTGTAACTAGTTTGCTAGATGTTGCCTCCAAGCCCATTAGATGGATATATTGCTGACTAAATCAGCAGAAAACAAAAACAATACATTCAATATTCATGGGAAATGGTAGTAGGTGGATCTTTTAGAAACATTGAGCAATCGTAAAGGAATATTGATACTTTCCTCATCATGAGTAATGAAAAAATAATATTTGTTCAATTTGGATCAAAGGAAATGTATGAGAATCTGAAAATGGTCACTTACACAGCTGATGATAACTTCTCAAAAAGATCAAACCTAAAGCAATTCAATTTTCTGAATAAAGATCAAATGTGATGTTTTCATTTCATCTCTAATGAAAATGCAACTCTTTTTTAAAAGGTGTGTGCATGTTTAGAGATAAAACACTGTATATACAGTGTATGGCACAGTTTTTCGATTGTTAGGACATTGATCTTCTGTATTTCATGTGAAAAAATGGACACAAAATTATCTTATGTTTGACATTGGTAAATGTTATTCTTCTTTGAGAAAAAAATATATCTGAGGTTTTTTTTCCATATATTTGATCAGTGAACTAAAATTCTAACATTTCTAACATCTAATTTTGTCCAAAATTCTAATTCTAATATATACTGAAACATGAAATTGTGCTTTTCCCTCAGACTCAATGCTATACTAGAAAGAAATAGTCAATATTTACTATGTACATTTTGTTTGGATTTATTTGTAATGACAATTTTCAGCAATAGCAATTGTTAGCCTGTGGTCATATACAATCAAATAGTAAATCAAGCCTTAAAATAAAATAATCTATTAAACTCATATTTATAATAATTGAGTCTCTACACCCCATGGCTAGCAAATTCAATATCTTTGGAGAGAAGACATTTCTACTTATCTCTGGCCGATCCCTAACTTTGAATCAATGATGCTCAGTTTTAGATCCGTCAGTGATGGAATCATCATCCTTTCAACCACCTTATCAAGGCCTAAAATAATTATATCTTTCATTTGGAGCAGCCCTCATTCCTCTAAACTCTAGAGAATATATGACCACCTGGCTCACCGGGTGGCGCCGTCAGCGATGGCAGCCTCGCCAACAGTCTGTCTATCTTTTCGTCTTTTTTGTTATTTTAGACTGTTTTAAAATGTCTGTGTTAATGTTCTCTGGTTTGTTTTATATGGGGGGTGGGGGAGGGGGTCGGGGGAAACTTTTTTTCAATCTCTTACCTTGCCAGAGATGTGATTGTTTTCTGGATCGTTTCTCCGGCTGCTCTGCGGCCTAACATCATGGAGCTGGCAGCCTTGCTCTAGACTGACTTTAAGCCCCACCGCGGGGCCTTGGACTTACCATCGGAGCCTGCAATCCCTTGCCTGGAATCGATGCTCCTGCGGATTTCACCATCGAGGAGCTCGCAGTCTCGGGTAGACACTGATGTTGGGAAGCTCCAAAGTCGCAGGAGGTTCGACTAGTCTCAACCTGGGGTCCGATCGCCCGGCGCGGGGGAGCTGAGATCCCCCTGATGTGGTAGCTTGATCGCCCCGATGCGGTGGGCCTGACCGCCGGCTACGGAAACCAAGATTGTCCCGTCAACTGAAGGCTCGAGGCCTGCGACCGCGGGAGAACAAAGAAGGGAAGAGATTGAACTTTTTATCGCCTTCCATCACAGTAAGGAATGTGGAGGAGTCACTGTGGTGGATGTTTATGTTAAAATGTATTGTGTGTATCTTGTTAGTTTTAATTGGTATGACTGTATGCCAAATCAAATTCCTCGTATGTTGCAAAATATACTTGGCT
The DNA here is from genome assembly GCF_010909765.2 of Amblyraja radiata. Lineage (NCBI taxonomy): Eukaryota > Metazoa > Chordata > Chondrichthyes > Rajiformes > Rajidae > Amblyraja > Amblyraja radiata. The sequence continues at coordinate 69,286,680 of NC_045961.1, forward strand.
AATAAAGTATGATTATGATTATGATTATGATTATGATTAATTATTCCTCATAAGACAACGCTCCAGGAATCAGTCTAGTGGGTCTTCATTCCAATCTCTCAATTACAAATATATCTTTATTGAAGTAGGAAGTAAACACAATACAGCAAAACAAAAGTTGGGGCCTCAGTAAGAAGAAGAAAGCATAGAAGGTTGGGACCCATCAACTGGAATGGAGAGCAGGTATCAATACCTGTTGAGGCAGATGCCAGACCATTGGCATTTCTGAATAGTGAAAAGAGTTTTACTGAGTTCCAGGTTAAATCAGGACCCAAATCATTGCAAGAGATCTTAACTATTATATTCAAATCCTCTCACAATAAAGGCCACAATAAAGGCCTTGTCCTTAGTAATTTGCTGATATGCTAGTGTACACTCAGCAGTTGTTTCATCAACTTCAGCAGTAACATCTACATTGGGAACTACATCTACATCTACATGGGGAACTACTATCAAAAGCTCTCCTCAGAAAACTTTAATCATAGGGTTCCTTGGCAGCTATATCTTGCAAAGAGAACAGCATGCAGAAGAAATTTAATTTGCAAGTTAACAATTTTGTCAATTAGGAGAAGGCGTATAAACAACATGTTTTCTTCAGATGCATAACCTGAAATTCAGACAAATGAAACACTTTATTTTGTACGACTGTGGTCCAAAATATTGAAAGCAATTAAAAATTGCCAGATAATAATGGGTCTCTTTATTCTCTTCTGAAATGATGGAGCTGTTTTAGAAACACAAGTTACAATAGTATTGAGATTTGGGATTGTGCCAAGTTAATTAATGGAGTGTAGGTTTCCAAACAAAGTAATTCAGAAGCTCACAAAGACCTTCATAAATAAGGATGTACAGAAAAGTGGAATTTAATTGACAAAGCAGACAATGAGAATGTTCACTCATGTTACTGCTGAAGTTGATGAAACAACTGCTGAGTGTACATTAGAATGTAATACTTGCTCCTTTATTATGGCACAATTAAGCCCGGAAATATTTTGTATAAACAAGTAACACCTTGTGAAATGAACAAAATGTTAATAACCCATGATTCTATCTTTGTTTTTTTAATCTTTTGCTAACAGCTTATCATTTTTTCTACTTTGCTTTTATTCATTCTAGCTCTTCAATTCTACAATACTAAACTCCAGTTCCTTTAAGATATCTCCCAATTTTATTCTTTCTTTCAAATTCTTTTTCTATCTAATTTTACATTTGGCATCTTAATAATAGGCATGGCAAAAAAAATCATTATGTGCTAACCTTCGGAAATATATTGATTCAAGCACCACTTCATGCTTTCTTTGAGGAGCTGGAGTCTCTCCTCCTACATTAGCATAAAAACAACCAGGGAAAATACCGTGTTTCCTTTACCATCAGAAAAATCCAATATCAAATTATTATTTAAAAATTTGGAGATCCACGTTTGTTTCTATTTCAGATTCTTCCTTTCATCCTCGTGGACAACATCCCGTGAGCATGCTACCTCTTATCACAGATGGTAGAGTATGGCTGCTGATATTGTTGGGCATTGAATTGTCAAGCATTGCTATCCTAGTAATTGTTTTCCATTACTATCTAAATTAGACTATGAGATTATCTGATGAGTGAAGTGAGAGGTTGTGGTTGACGGGGTTTCAACGTAGAAGCCTAATTAAAGATTGAGTGTGAAATTGGGAAGTTCTCTGTCTTGAAACTGTCCCGCTCCAATTAAATATTTTAGTTTAAAATGAGTCAAGAGCCATTTGCAAATAAATTTCAATTTTATGTATAGCTGTATTAAGTGGGACCAGTTGGGTCCCATTCTCACACGGGGGGGGGGGGGGGGGGGGGGGGGGGGGGGGGGGGGGGGGGGGGGGGCGGGGGGCGGGGGGGGGGCGGAGCACTGCTGTGGCCTACCGCTGCAATGGCCTTCCCCTGCCGCTGCCTACCCCAGCCACTGCATACTGCTGGCATGGCCTACTCCTGCGCTGGCATGGCCTACCCCTGCCATTGGCCTGGCCTACCACTGCCACTGAAGCCAGGGGGAGGGAGACGGTTTCAGGCAGGGCCTGTCGGGGGCCGATAGGGGGGGGGGTGGAGCACAGCTGTGGCTTACCGCTGCCATGGCCTACCCCTGCCGCTGCCTACCAATGCTGCTGCCTACCACTGACGTGGCCTATCCCTGCCTACCCCTGCTGCGGCCTGTCGATGCTGTGGCCTACCACTGCCACTCCCCACCAGCTTCAGGCGGGGACCGACGGGGAGTATCCTGCAGCTGAGGACAGGGATGGCTTCAGGCGGGGGCCGGTGGGGAGGGAATTGTCCTGCAGCTGGGGTCGAGACAGCTTCACGTGGGGGGCGGTGGTGGGGGGGGGGAGGGAGCATCTGCACCTGGTGATGGGGGACGGCTTTAGGTGGGAGCTGTGGGGGCTGCAGGAGCATTCTGTAGCTAGGGGATGGGAATGGCTTCAGGCGGGCAGAGTCCTGTAGCCAGGGGAGGGGGACAGCTTCAGGTGGGGCCTGTCTGAGTCTGGTGGGGTTTGGTGGAGCACTGCTGTGGCCTACTGTTGCCATGGCCTACACCTGCCGCTGCCTACCGCTGCTGCGGCCTACCGCTGCAGCGGCCTACCACTACCGCTGGCCTGGCCTATAGAAACATATAAAATTATAAAAGGACTGGACAAGCTAGATGCAGGAAAAATGTTCCCATTGTTGGGCGAGTCCAGAACCAGGGGCCACAGCCTTAGAATAATGGGGAGGTAATTTAAGACTGAGGTGAGAAAAAACGTTTTCACCCAGAGATTGTGGAATTCCCTGCCACAGAGGGCAGTGGAGGCCAAGTCACTGGATGGATTTAAGAGAGAGTTAGATAGAGCTCTAGGGGCTAGTGGAGTCAAGGGATATGGGGAGAAGACAGGCACAGGTTATTGATAGGGGACGATCAGCCATGATCACAATGAATGGCGGTGCTAGTCAGGGAATGGTATGGCATCAGGCGGGGAACGTCCTGTAGCCAGTGGAAGGGCACGGCTTCAGGCGGGGCATGTCGGGGGCCGGTAGGGGGGTGGGGGAGTGCTGCCATGGCCTACTGCTGCCATGGCATACCCCTGCCGCTGCCTACCCCTGCCGCGGCCTACCGCTAGCATGGCCTACCGATGGCGTGTGGCGGGGTGGGTTTTTGGTCGTGGGGTGTGGGCTGGGAGGGTTATGGGGGGGGTGAGGGTGTGTGGGTGGGCTTGGTGTGGGGGGGGAGTGTGGGGGGAGGCGGTGGGGTGGGAAGGGAGGGGTGTGAGTGGGGGTGGGGGGAATGTGGGAGAAGGGGAGAGGGTTCGTGCGTGAAGGGAAGGGGGTTTGTGTGGGAGGGGTGTGTGTGGAAGGGGGGATGGGTGTATGTGGGAGGGCGGAGGGGTGTGTATGGGAGGGTGGGAAGCATGTGTATGGGAGGGGGGGTGTCGGCGGTGGGGGTGTATGGCTTCACTCAGCGGCTGCGGCTCCGGTTTCACTCAGTAGCTCCCGGCCCCGGTTCCTGGCCACACTGACTTACCGGCACCAGGCCGCACTCACTCAACGGCTCCCAGCCGCATTGTCCCCACTGCTCCTGGCCGCACTCACTCATCCACTCTCGGTCGCACTCACTCAACGGCTCCCGGGCGCACTCACTCAACAGCTCCTGGCTGCATTCACTCAAAGCTCCCGGGCGCTCTCACTCAATGGCTCCCAGCTGATTTCACTCAACGGCTCCCGGCCACACTCACTCCCCGGTTCCCGGCCGCACTCACTCTCTCGGCTCCTGGCCGCACTCACTCCAGGGCTCCCAGCCACACTTACTCAACGGCTCCTGGCCACACTTACTCGACAGCTCCCGGCCACACTTACTCGACAGCTCCCGGCCGCACTCACTCATCGGTTCCCAGCCGCACTCACTCAACGGCTCCCGGCCGCACTCACTCAGCGGCTCCCAGCCGCACTCACTCAGCAGATCCCGACCACACTCACTCACCGGCTGCCTGCCGGCCACACTCAATCACTGGCTTCCTGCCTGCCACACTCACTCACCGCTGCCTGCTGGCGAACTCACGGGCTGCCTGACGCGCACTATCACTCACTCACATGCTGCCTGCTGGTCGCACACACGCACTAACCGGCTACCTGCCAGCCGAACTCACTAATTCACTCACTCACACACTCGGCGGCTCCCGGCTCATCGTGATGGCTGACGCAGCTCACTCTCCACACTCTGCTCACTCCGCTCCTTCAGCTTTATTCTTCTCGCCACCAGTGATTGATAGTGGGTGCCGGAAGGGTTGGTTTTTACGATATTTAAACCTTCATAACTTTTGTAATATTCCACTGATCGGAACAAAATTTGGTACAGTTGCAGCACAGGAGAATGGCGAGAATGGTGGCACAAATCGTAGCGCTATCGTGTACAATTTTTGTGCAAATGTAAAAACGATGCAAACCTTAAGAGGACAGATAGACAGAGACAGAGACAGACAAAGACAGAAACAGACAGAGACAGAAACACAGAGACAGACAGAGACAGACAGACAGAGACAGACAGAGACAGACAGACACAGACAGAGACAGAGACAGAGACAGAGACAGAGACAGACAGAGACAGACAGAGACAGACAGAGACAGACAGAGACAGACAGAGACAGACAGAGACAGTCAGAGACAGACAGACAGAGACACACAGAGACAGACAGACAGACAGAGACAGACAGACAGAGACAGGCAGATACAGACAGACAGACAGACAGACAGACAGACAGACAGACAGACAGACAGACAGACAGACAGACAGACAGACAGACAGACAGACAGACAGACAGACAGACAGACACTTTCTGCACAGTTTGTACTTCAGCAGACAGACCCAAAATGCTGCAGTAACTCAGCAGGTCAGGCACCATCTCTGGAGAAAAGAATTAGGTAACGTTTTGGGTTGAGAGCCTTCTCACTTCTGTAACTGTGTTGGAAGAATTTATAAACAATGGGTCTTCTGGATTATTTTTATCAACAACATATTTACTTTATTTGGAACCTTTGACGTGGAAACTTCCTTTAAATAGCAGTAGCTTCTGAATCTACTGAGTGCCCACTTGCTCGTTCTGCCAATGAATATCATGGCTAATGCTGAACATAAGCATGAGAAATTGAAGCAGGGGTAAGATATTCAGCCCCTTGTGCCTATTCTTCCATTCAATAACATGATGTTTAATCTTTTATTTCAGTGCCGCTTCCCTCCACTAGATCTATGTTGCTTGATCCCAAGAAGCTTACCTTGAATATAAGAAATTGTATAAGAAAGATGACACCAACAATCATGTAAAACACCAGAAGGTGTGAATTTACAATGCTGCCCGCAACTTAATAATCAGCTAGCGCGTTCCACAGGGACCCACTGGAAAGCTGATTTAAATGGGCATTTATTTACAGCAATTGAACACTGAATTCCTTCCATTTGGCCTATAAATTAATGTAAATGAGATTTAAAAATCATGTTTTATTGTGAATTATTTGTGAATATTATTTGGACATTTAGGCTATTTAAAAATGTTAATCATTTATTAAGAAATGGATAGATGTTTAGATCTAGTAATTGAAGTCTGAAATTAGCTACAATTAGGTAACTAACTAATTATATGCTTTAATTTCAGGTCATCCAAGTAAGATTATTTTATATTTGTTTCAGAATGCTTCAATCTATGATAACTGAAAATTTCATTCAGTTCTCTTAATTTTTAAGAAAGTTATGGGCTTTTGACTGTTCACGATCACAACTTTTTTGTTATGTCCATAGAAAATCAATAGGGAACAAGATGCTCATTTCCGAGTATGAAAATGGCCATAACTTTTTAAATACTTGAGATATGAAAGTGAATAATAATTGTTCCCATTGTTTATGAATTTGCCCCACAGTTAAGTGAGAAGTGTCTTGACCCTAAATGTCACCTAGCCCTTTTCTCCAGAGATGCTTCATGACCCACTGAGTTACTCCAGCATTTTGTGTCTATCTTACAGAAGTGCAAATTGTGCGGAAAGTGCAGAACAGATGGAAAAGGTTACAATCTGTTTTTTGATCTCTGTATTATACATAAAATTGAAATGTATTTTATTGCAAATGGCTCTTGACCCATTTTAAACCAAAATGTTTCAATGGAGTGGGGCATTTTCAACAGAGAACATCCCAATTACCATTCAATCATTAATTAGGCTTCTAGCTTGAAACCTCGTCAACAACAACCTCCAACTGCACTCATCAGTTAAAATTGGCCTTTGTGTTGTGGATTATGGTCCATATGTTAAATAAAGGTACACACAAATGCTGGAGAAACTCAGCGGGTGCAGCAGCATCTATGGAGCGAAGGAAATAGGTAACGTTTCGGGTCGAAACCCTTCTTCAGACTGATAGGGGGTGGCGGGGAGAAGGAAGGAAAAAGGAGGAGGAGGAGCCCGAGGGCTGGGGGATGGGAGGAGATAACCCGAGGGCTGAGGAAGGGGAGGAGACAGCAAGGACTAACAAAATTGGGAGAATTCAATGTTCATGCCCGCAGGATGCAGACTCCCCAAGCGAAATATGAGGTGCTGTTCCTCCAATTTCCGGTGTTGCTCACTCTGGCAATGGAGGAGACCCAGGACAGAGAGGTCGGATTGGGAATGGGAGGGGGAGTTGAAGTGCTGAGCCACCGGGAGGTCAGGTAGGTTCTTGCGGACGGAGCGGAGGTGTTCGGCGAAGCGATCGCCCAACCTCCACTTAGTCTCACCGATGTAGATCAGCTGACATCTAGAGCAGCGGATGCAGTAGATGAGGTTGGAAGAGATACAGGTGAACCTCTGTCGCACCTGGAACGACTGCTTGGGTCCTTGAATGGAGTCGAGGGGGGAGGTAAAGGGACAGGTGTTGCATTTCTTGCGGTTGCAATGGAAAGTGCCCGGGGAGGGGGTGGTACGGAAGGGAAGGGAAGAATTGACAAGGGAGTTGCGGAGGGAGCGGTCTTTGCGGAAGGTAGACATGGGGGGAGATGGGAAGATGTGGCGAGTGGTGGGGTCATGTTGGAGGTGGCGAAAATGACGTAGGATTATTTGTTGTATGTGACAGCTGGTGGGGTGAAAGGTGAGGACTAGGGGGACTCTACGCTTGTTGCGAGTGCCGGGATGGGGAGAAAGAGCAGTGTTGCGGGGTATGGAAGAGACCCTGGTGCGAGTCTCATCTATGGTGGAGGAGGGGAACCCCCGTTCCCTGAAGAATGAGGACATTTCAGATGCCCTGGTGTGGAACGCCTCATGCTGGGAGCAGTTGCGGCGTAGGCGGAGGAATTGGGAGTAGGGGATGGAGTCCTTACAGGAAGCAGGTTGGGAAGAAGGTAGTCCAGATAGCCATGGGTGTCAGTGGGTTTATAGTGGATGTCGGTCAGAAGTCTATCACCTGCGATGGAGATAGTGAGGTCAAGGAATGGTATGGAAGTGTCGGAAATAGTCCAGGTGTATTTGAGTGCCGGATAGAAATTGGTGGTGAAGTGGATGAAGTCAGTCAGTTGTGTGTGGGTGCAGGAGGTGGCCCCAAAGCAGTCGTCGATGTAACGGAGGTAGAGGTCGGGGATGGGGCCCTGGTACGTATTGAACAAGGATTGTTTGACATACCCGACAAAGAGGCAGGCGCAGCTGGGGCCCATGCGTGTGCCCATAGCTACGCCTTGTATTTGGAGGAAATGGGAGGAGTCAAACGTGAAGTTATTGAGGGTGTTATTGAGGGAATAAAGGTCTAGTATTCAGGACCTCCACTCCTGCATCTGATCTATTCCTCTCACCATATATTTCCATCTAGTGTTATTTATAACGTGATATCAGCCAGCATTTTACTTCGAAGTCATGTGAGTGACTACGTGAAGTAGCCCGCCAGCCCGCATGTGCGTCAATACGTCTAACGCATGGCGCACGACTGGCTGAGAGGAGCGTTGCTCCTCCAGCGGTAAGTTTAAAACACTGCAGGTAAGTTTCAAACTCATTTTTTGGTGAAAAATTCTCGTTACAGAGTTCCAATTGTTGAACGGATAATGGAAAAATCCAGCGCGAAAACCCAGACGGGCTGCGGGGAAACCGGCTATGGAGGACCGCGGGAGTGTGGGTAGCTGGCGGCCGTCGGTTTCGCAGTCCGAGTCGCTGACAGTGTGGCCAGCAACCTCAGACTTGGTGCTTGCCCAAAGCACTTTGGAAACCCCAAAAGAGGGCAAAGCCAAACGGAAGTCTGAGAGGCCTGTGTACTCAGACAAGTCAGGCCAGGAGTATTCTCCTCCTACAAACATGGATAGCGTCTGTGGGCGTTTATCCCGGAAGGAGCACCTTATGGAAAGGATGCTCCATCATGATATGCTCCGTGATATGGAGACATATCAGCGCAGGTCTCCTTTCATGCCTGCGGCAGCGCCTGGTCCAGGGTTGCTTAATGTCTCCCACTATGAGGAGCGGAGTGTACGAGGTCAGTATATGACTGACTCCAAATTCTGAGGTATGTCCGTGGAACATACTGGAATGCATGACATGCGTGAGGTTCAAGAATTGTCTGCCATGGCATCAAGGTTTGCTGCAAGAAGAGCTGGCTTCCAGCATCAACTACCTCACGTCACATCAATTATAGGAACAGGTAATGGTTGAAACGGCTGCAAAATACCATACACCTGTAAATTGTGCATCCCTGAAAGTGCCGGCAGTGAACAGCTCTATCTGGGGATACATTGGAGGGGGCATCAAAGCCCAGGAAATGAAACTCCAATGAATGTTTTAATTACTGGCCTCAGGCATCACGGCATTTACCAGATCAGTGGATGGCGGACCCTTATCGGACGTCCAGCAGGATACCCTGGTGTTGATGGACAATGCACACTTCGAAATGAACTGCTTTCGTAAGAACGCCATCAGACCTGCCTTAAATCCCAAATTTGCAGGCTTATGTAAGGTCAGCAATGTCCAGCCGCCGAATCTTCTGTTCAGGGAAGACCTACCCAAACTGGTATAAGACCTGGATGAGGAAGCAATTAATGCTGTAGGGGTAATCAAGGCACCAACGACGAGCAAAGCTTCACCGTTTCGGCGACAACACCCCTACGCCTCCATCAGCAGTAAGCGGTTCGCTGAAGCTGGTGGCGGCTCGAAAGCTGATTTCTCTGGGCAGATGTATTTTTTAGGCCAAGGCCCAAGCCGGCCCTCATGGAAAATGTGCAATCCACGCACCCCAGCAGTCCTACCCTCCAAACCTCGAGGACGGTAATAGAACCCGCATCAGGGGCCTTTGGGCCTACCATAAGACCAACGGTAACCATGGAGGTAGGTGGGTCTGGTTCTTTCCGGAACATGGGGTGTGTGGACCAGTTACAAGTTGGTGGTAGATTACACTTGTTTTTGCACGAATGGCGATGGATAACATCAGATCCGTTTACACTGCACTGTATACAAGGGTTCCAGATTGAATTTCTTCCTAACTCATTGCCACCCAAACAACCTACACCAAGCCGGGTATTTGTTCATTCCAAACAAGAAGGTTTGGATATACTGTACAAGCTGAAATTCACACATTATACACAAAGGGGTAATCGAGAGTCAAGTCATGAACATCACCAATTCATCTCCAATATATTCTCTAGACAAAAGAAAGATGGAGGATGTCAGATCATCCTTGATTTAACACAACTTAACTCTCATGTGCAGTATAGACATTTCAAAATAGAAAACCTCATTAGTGCCAAACAACTGATTTCCAAAGGATGCTTTATGGCATGCATCGATCTCAAAGATGCATACTATATAGTGCCCATTCACAGGGATCACCAGAGATATTTGAAATTTAGCTGGATGGGGCAACAGTAGCAGTTTAAAGCGTTGCCTAATAGTTTAACTTCAGCCCCCAGGTTATTTACCAAATTATTAAAGCCGGTGCTTGGGCTGCTTAGAGCTCAAAAACACATTGTTATGGCCTATCTGGATGATATTCTAATCATAGGAAAAATTATCTAAATTAGCTGTTTCAGCCACGAAACACATATTTGAGAAATTGGGGTTTCTCATCCATCCGGTTGATACCAACTAGAGTCATTAATTATTTGGGATTTACCATTATCTCTATTAATATGTCTGTGACTCTGCCCTGGGGCAAGAGATTAGAATTAATAGAAGCCTGTAACAACCTTGTTGTTATGGAGCAGCCATCTATTCGACAGGTGGCTAGTGTAATTGGCAAAATAGTGCCTGTTTTTCCAGCTGCACAATTTGGGCCTTTGCATTATCAGAACTTACAATGTGCAAAGGAGCAAGCACTCAAATACCATTTAGGACATTTTAACTGACCTATGCTATTACCAGCTGAAGCTATCTCAGAATTACACTAGTGGACAACCAATATTCGGCATTGCTCCAGTAATATATTTGTCAGTAAACCTTCAGTTATATTACAAACTGATGCTAGTGCTCAAGGATGGGGAGCTATTAATATCATCTCTAGTTGCGGTGGCAGATGGGATGTGCATGAGTTATCAATTCTTCAGTTACATGGTATCAACTACCTGGAGATGCTGGGGGCATTCTAAGCTTATTGTGAGAATTTGCATAATCTGCATGTTCAACTACAGATTGACAACACTACAGCAGTGGCATATATTAATCACATGGGTGGAATCAAGTCAGTATCCTGGGATAGTTTAGCTAACCTCATTTGGCACTGGTGTGTCGAAAAAATCATTTGGATTTCAGCTACCTACTTGCCAGGTAGGTTTAAAATGGTGGTGGACACCAGGTCACGCAAATTCAATGACAACACAGAATGGATGTTGGATCATAAAGTATTTAACAACATTGTTGCTCGGTATGGAGACCGGACATCGATTTGTTTGCATCTAGGCTCAATCACCAGTTGCCAAAGTATGTTGCATGGGAGCCAAACCCAGGGGCAATGGCGATAGATGCATTCTCGCTACACTGGGGAGGAATGTTCTTTTATGCATTTCCTCCATTTTGCCTCATCAGACGGTGCTTGCAAAAAATCCAGCAAGATTTCGCTTCAGGCATTTTGGTAGTGCCTGACTGGCCTACGCAGCCATGGTTCCTGCTGATATTGGGAATGATAATAGAACCTTATATGGTTATGTCTAAACACAAACATTTGCTGGTTCATCCCGTGACTCGGGAAGGCCACCCTCTGCATGATAGAATCAATTTATTGATTTGAAGACTTTGAGAAGACCTTTCATGGGGCTCGGATTGTCAGACCGAACTGTGGACGTGGTCACTGCAGCTTGGAGAGATAGCACCAAGAAGCAGTACATCTCTTATATCAAGAGATTGGAAGTGTTTTGTTTTAATTCCAATATAACGTATGATACGGCACAGATAACTGATGTCTTGTAGTTTCTCTCAAAACTGATGAAAGATTAAGTTATAGTGCCATTAACTGTGCCAAAAGTGCCTTGTCATCATACTTGTTGCTGGGATCGGGACACGACTGTCGGGTCTCACCCGCTGATATCCAGATTTATGAAGGGTATGTTTAACACAAATCCTCCCAGGCCCAGGTACACAGAGGTATGGGATGTTAACCAGTGGGCTCCAGCTACATCCTTATCTTTGGTCAGGCTCACATATAAAGGAGTTATGCTCATGGCGCTAGTTTCAGCGCAATCCATCCAGTCGTTGCATAACCTGCGGCTGGACAGAATGGTTATATCTACCAACAAAATAACGTTTTATGTTCATGAGCTAATTAAACAAAGCAGACCAGGGGTGTTAGGTCTAAAGCTGGAATTTTTGGCGTACCCAATGGACCATAGATTGTGTGTGGTCACACATATTCAACAATATGTTAAGGCTACAAAGAACCTGAGAGGCACTGAACTGGCAATGTTTATTAGTCATAAAAAACCACACAACAGGGCATTAGTGCAGACCATCTCCAGGTTGTTAAGACATGTATTGGCTTGTGCAGGAGGGGACACTGATGTTTTTAAATCTCACTTCACCAGGGCTGCAACAACATCAGCAGCGAGGTTCATGGAGGTTCCGCTGGACCGCATCCTAGCGACTGCAGGATGGTCGAATGAGCGGACTTTCCAAACCTTTTATAATAAACCGATTGCCAGGCTGGGTTCATTTGCCAACTCAATTTTAAGTTCTGTTCAATAATTTGCTTTCTCGGATGTAAGGGATCACTATTATTATTTTCATTTGTTTATTAAAAGCATCAGCATGTTTTAAAGCTATGCATGTCTGAATGCATTATCTTTTCAATCATTTCTGGTCAACTAATGCAGTGTGTTGCATGGACTCGTGTTCACGGCATGAAATCACTGAGCTTTAAAGTCTTCACGTAGTCACTCACATGACTTCGAAGTAAAATAGGAAGATTAAACGAGAACTTACCAGTTTGAAGTTTGATCTTTATTTCATGAGAAGTTGCGATGAGAGATTACGTGCCCTCCACTCCCAACACTCTTCTCATAAAGATCATGTGGTAGTTCTAGTTCTCGAATCTTCCTATAATCAGTTCAGCAACTATTTTCTGTGATTTAACACTGCTGCTTTGAAGGTTGACGCGCATGCGGGCTGGCGGGCTTCTTCACGTAATCCCTCATCGCAACTTCTCATAAAATAAAGATCAAACTTCAAACTGGTAAGTTCTCGTTTAATCTTCTTATTTTATTCTGGACTTCTGATGAATAGATCTTGCTTTACAGTAAACAAAGGTGCTTGGTGGGGAAATGAATAATTTATATTGGGTCATGCTGACTAATAGAAAAATTCACAAAAGATTACCCACTGAAAAGTATTCTTAAAGCAATAAGGAATCGAGCTGAAAGATTCCGTTTGCTTATAGAAAATCTTATTGATTTACTATGTGTAACAATGTACTATGACTAACTATACATCAGGATGTTGCTTATATCCTGAACAGAAGCTTGGAATTAGCCAAATGCCTATAAGCTCTGGTTTATATTTATTTTTGTCAAATGTATGGTGAAATGTTATCTATTCAAATCTGATAGAGACATAGAAACATAGAAAATAGGTGCAGGAGGAGGCCATTCGCCCTTCTAGCCAGCACAGCCATTCATTGCGATCATGGCTGATCGTCCCCAATCAATAACCCGTGCCTGCCTTCTCCCCATATCCCTTGATTCCACTAGCCCCTAGAGCTCTATCTAACTCTCTCTTAAATCCATCCAGTGATTTTGCCTCCACTGCCCTTTGTGGCATGGAATTCCACAAATTCACAACTCTCTGGGTGAAAACGTTTTTTCTCACCTCAGTCTTAAATGACCATCCCTTTATTCTAAGACTGTGGCCCTTGGTTCTGGACTCGCCCAACATTGGGAACATTTTTCCTGCATCTAGCTTGGCCAGTCCTTTTATAATTTTATATGTTTCTATAAGATACCCCCTCATCCTTCTAAACTCCAGTGAATACAAGCCTAGTCTTTTGCTTGGGGAGTCTGCATCCTGCGGGCATGAACATTGAATTCTCCCAATTTTGTTAGCCCTTGCTGTCTCCTCCCCTTCTTCTTCAGCCCTCGGGCTGTCTCCTCCCATCCCTCAGCCCTCGGGCTCCTACTCCTCCTTTTTCCTTTCTTCTCCCCGCCACCCCCCATCAGTCTGAAGAAGGTTTTGGCCTGAAACGTTGCCTATTTCCTTCGCTCCATAGATGCTGCTGCACCCGCTGAGTTTCTCCAGCATTTTTGTGTACCTAGTCTTTTCAATCTTTCCTCATATGACAGTCCCGCCATCCCAGGAATCAATCTCGTGAACCTACGCTGCACTGCCTCAATCACAAGGATGTCCTTCCTCAAATTAGGAGACCGAAACTGTACGCAATACTCCAGATGTGGTCTCACCAGAGCCCTACACAACTGCAGAAGAACCTCTCTACTCCTGTACTGAAATCCTCTTGTTATGAAGGCCAACATTCCATTAGCTTTCTTCACTGCCTGCTGTACCTGCACGCCAACCTTCAGTGACTGGTGTACAAGGACACCCAGGTCTCGCTGTAGCTCCCCCTTACCTAACCTAACCCCATTGAGATAATAATCTGCCCCCTTGTTTTTGCCACCAAAGTGGATAACCTCACATTTATCTATATTATACTGCATCTGCCACTATATTATACTGCATCTGCCACCAGATAATACTATACATAAACACAATTTTACTTCGGAGTCACGTGAGTGTCTACGTGAAGAAGGGCCGTCCGTCTGCGTGCGCGTCATTACGTCTGAACGCAACGCGCATGACGGACTGGACAGGCACTGTGTCCTCCCAGCCATCAGGATCGGCAGGTAAGGAAAGTTGAACTACTTACCTGCGTTCTCTTGGACTTGAAGCTTTTTGTAGTTTCAGAGCCTAGATGTCGCGGAGATGGTCCGCGGGGAAGTCGGCTGCCGAAGACCGCAGCATTCCCAGTAGCGGGCGACGGTCTTGTTCCCGACATTACCGCCGGCAGAACCGGCAGGAAAGACTTGGTGCAGGAGGAGGAGCTCCGTGGTGGTCCTGCGGGACGTAAAAACCAGCCGCAAGTCTGACACCCGTTGACTCAGATGAGTCCGGTGAAGAGGGATACCCTCCCTCAACGGAGAGCGTCTGAGGACGACTTTCCCACATGGAGCAACTTATGGAGAAGTTGCTCCAACAATGATCTGCTCTGAAGGAGGGAGCAGTATCAGCACGGGCCTCTACAGCAGGCCGTGCCAGCAGCCTCACACATGGGGAAAACAAAACGGGCCAGGAGTACCTAGGCAAACCCAATTGGAGGGTAGGCCAGGAGGATCCCGGATGGAGAGGATAACCTCCTTCATGGGTAACGTGTTTAAACGTTCAAACCCACATGGAGCACCTGATGGTGAGGTGCTCCACAATGATATACTCCAAAGGAGGGAGTTATCAGCCCTGGAATTATGGAGAACCCGCAGGCAGCGGCACCTGTTTCAGGGCTGCACAAATGTCTCCTGCTCTGAGGAGAGGAGCATCCACGGTCAGTTTCAGTCTGACCCAAAGCAAGAATCTCATTTAGGTCCGCTGGAGGGGCCATGTCAGCGCAGGTATCCTCGGGGGCCTGCGGCAGCACCTGTTTTCAGGGCTGCCTACAAATCTCACTCTCAGTGGAGGGGAGTGTGAGTGATCAGTAGGTAACTTATCTCAAATTTAAAGTATGAAAATACTGAAGCACATGCATATGGCCTCAAGAGCCAGCAGTTGGCAGAATATTCGCACAAATGCCGGCAAGGGAACAGCGCTATCAGGGTGACATTGGAGAAACCAGCCGCCGACTCCTCTCTTCAGGTAAGACCAGAAGAAGGAAGCAAAAGCTGTCGGGCCAATCAAGGTACAACGACAAGCAAACTTCATCAGTAGGCGACAAACACACCCCACACCTCCATAGGGGATAAGCAGTTCACTGAAGCCGGTGGTAGCTTGAAAGCTGGGCACGGAAATATGATCAGAGTCGTCTTTCAAGGCAGACTCAGAATTATAGCCAGAATTGTCTTACAAGGCAAGCTCAGTCTGATAAGGTTTTCAGACCAAGACCCAAGCAGAGGTCAGGAGAAACATGGAATCCACGCTCCCTACCAGTCCTACTCCCAATCAAGGAGAGAAAAGGAACCCGCATCAGGGGCCTTTGGGCTTACCACAAGACCACCGGTAGCCATGGAGGTAGGTGGGTCTGGGTTTACCGAAACAAGGGATTGCGGACCAGTTACATGTTGGTAATTTTACTCTTGTGTTTTTGTTCAAAATAACAATAACATGAATTTCAGATCTGGTTTTAAAAAACAGATAACAACATGTGATTATTTTACTGCACAACATACATAGGTTCCAAGCAGACTTGGAACTCGGACCGGAGTTGTCTTCGAGGCAGGCCCAGTATTATGGGCAGGATTGCCTTCCAGGACAGGTGACAGATGGAGGATGTCACTTCATCCAGGTTTAACTCATTTGTGCAGTATAGACTTTCAGAACAGTAAAATTTTGTTATGGTCTAACGACTGTTTTATAGGAGCTTCCTATAAAATGGTCACATGGCATGCATCAACCTCAAAGATGCATACTATTCGGTGTCTATTCACTAAGAACAGGAGATATTTGAAGTTTAATGGATGGCATGGCTCTGCCAAATGGGTTGACAGCAGCTCCTAGACTATTGACTAAACTACGGAAACCAATTCTGGGTCTACAAAGGTCTCAAAACCACATAGTAATGGCATATTTGGAGGACATTTTCAATTTGGAGTCACCAAGAATTGGCAGAAGCATCAGTCAAAGCAAACCAAAACCCTGTTTGAAAGAATTGGTTACCTCATCGATCCAGTTAAATCAAAATTGACAGCTACAAGGGTAATTGATTACCTAGGATTTACTATTAAAAACAGTAAATATGTTGGTGACTTTGCCTAGGGGCAAACAACAAGATTAAGTAAGCCTGCTATGACCTGATAGTCAAATACTAGCCATCTATCAGGCAAACAGCGAGTGTAATTGGCAAATAGCACCTGCATTTCCAGCAGTACGTCACGGGCCTTTGCATTACCAGAATTTACAGCGAGCAAAGGAACGAACACTCAGATTACATGCAGGCCAAATTGGCAAAACTATGGATTACCAGCAGAGGCCATTGTTGATAAACTATGGTGGATAACGAACGAGAGACAGCTCAAGGGAAATTTTACTCGAAAGCCATCGGTGGTTCAGACCAATGCTAGCGGCTAAGGATGGGGAGCCACAAACACAGTCTAGAGCTGTGTGGGCAGATGGAATGAGCAGGAGTCTGTAGTTCCCCAACACAGGGAATCAATTACCCAGAATTGTTGGGGGCACAATATGGACTCAAGGTTTTCTGTAGCGATATGCAACCTGTGCTTGTTCAAATTCAGATTGATAACACCACTGCGGTGGCATATATCAATCACAAGGGCGGTGTAAAATCTGTATCTTGCGACAGATTGTCGAACCTCATTTGGCACTGGTGTATCGAGAGGAATATTTGGGTTACAGCGGTCTATCTACGAGGTAGATATAACACGGTGACAGATGCTGGATCACGAATGTTTAATAACAACACAGAATGGATGTTGAATCAGGCAGTATTTAACGAAATAACTACACGATTTGGCATACCAGATATTGATCTGTTTGCATCTAGACCAAACCATCAGTTACCCAGATATGTGTCCTGCGACCTGGATCCAGGAGCTAAGGCAGTGGATGCTTTCTCCCTCAATTGGGGAGGAATGTTTATGTATGCCTTCCGCCAATTTGTCTCACAAACCGATGCTTGACCAAAATCAAGCAAGACTAAGCCACAGGCATATTGGTAGTGCCAGATTGGCCTACTCAAGCCTGGTTCCCAAAAAATTTGGGAATTATAGTCAAGCCAATTATGGCTGTACCCAAGAGCAGGGACCTCCTAGTGAACCCAGTTACAGGGAGCAATCATCCACTACATGAACGTATTAACTTGTTGGTCTGCAGATTCTGTGGAGGCCATGTCAAGTCCAAACAAATACAACAGTTCGGATAACGGATGTCTTGGAGTTCCTATCAACTCTGTACCATAACTATAAACAAAGTTATAGTGCAATCTATAGTGCCAGAGGCGCACTCTCCTCCTATCTGATGCTGGAAGCAGGGCACGGGTCGATAGGATCGCACCCCTTTACAACAAAATTCATGAAGGGAATTTACAACTTAATACCTCCAAGGCCAAGCTACACAGACACATGGGATGTGAGCGTGGTACTAACCCTACTTTGACAGTGGGGAATGCCTATAACTAACCCTGAAGGTGGTATGCTGACAAAGAGTCCAGACACTGCAAAAGTTACAGTTGGACTACATGACCACCAATATGAACAACATAACATTCCTAATCAGGAACCTGATAAAACAGAGCAGGCCAGGAATGCCAGGGACGGAGATCCAGTTCTTGGCATATCCAGAGGACCAACGGTTGTGTGTGTGGTAACGTACTAACACCACTATCTGAGAGTTACGGAGAACCTCAGAGTTCAGAACAATCGGTCCTCATCAGCCATAAAAAACCACACCAGAAGGTATCAACTCAAATCATCTCCAGATGGTCAAAGGAGGTAATGACGGTAGCAGGAGTGAACATTTATATAGTTAAATCTCACTCCACCAGGGCTGCATCTACGTCGGCAGCAAGAGCTATGGACGTGCCCCTTAATGACATCCTAGTGGCTGCAGGATGGACGAATGAAATAACGGTCCACCGGTTTTTATAACAAACCCATAACCGGACTGGGGGTGTTTGCACGTACCATTTTAAGTTCTGTCCCTTAGTTTCCCCCCAAGGTTGGGAGGGGTAACTTTTTAAAAAACTTTTCTTTCATTTAAAACATCAGTTTCTTTACTTAACTACGTAATGTCTGAATGCTTTAATGGTTACACGCATCCATGGTCAATCCATTCAGTGTGTGGCGCTTGTATTCGTAACCGGCGTAAAATCACAGAGCTTTGAAATCTTCACGTAGTCACTCACGTGACTCCGAAGTAAAATAGTAAGATTAAACGAGAACTTACCAGTTTGAAGTTTAATCTTGATTTTATGAGGAGTTACGATGAGCGATTACGTGCCCACCGCTCCCACCCTCATATTATCAAAGTCATATGGAAGTTCAAGTTTTTAACAATCTTACTATTCTCAGGTCTTCTTTTTTATCTGTGATTTAACACCGCTGCTTTGAAGATTGACGCGCACGCAGACGGACGGCCCTTCTTCACGTAATCGCTCATCGTAACTCCTCATAAAATCAAGATCAAACTTCAAACTGGTAAGTTCTCATTTAATCTTACTATTAAACCAAACTCCTAAATAAATAGGTAGAGCAAAGGGAAGATATAGAGTGCAGCATATAGTTCTCAGTACTGTAGTGCTGCAGTTCCAGAGACAAGGTTCAGTGTCTCCATTGGAAGGATCATTAAGAAGCCTGATAACAGTGGCAATGAAGTTATTCTGAGTCTGGTGGTGTGCACCTTCAGGCTATTTGTTTCTTGTGTCTGGCGGACGTGCGGAGAAGAAGGAAGGATATGAATAGGCCAAGTATTTGTTCATGTTGATTGCTTTTCCAACGCAGTGTGAAGTGTAGATGGAGTCAATTAAGGGGAGTCTAGTCTGTGTGTTGGACTGAGCTACATCCATAATTCTCTACCATTTCTCACATTTGAGCAGGACTCTTCCCAAATAACTGTGATGCAACACAACAGTATCCTTTCTACGGTTCCTCTGTAGAAGTTTGTAGAGTTATTGTAGACATGTAGGCGTGTAACCAAGATGGTGGAGGCAGGTTCGTTTTTATCATTTAAAAATAAATTGGATAGTTATATGGATGGGAAAGGAATGGAGGGTTATGGTCTGAGCGCAGGTATATGGGACTAGAGGAGATTATGTGTTCGGCACGGACTAGAAGGGTCGAGATGGCCTGTTTCCGTGCTGTAATTGTTATATGGTTATATGGTTATGGTTACATGTTGAATATCCTCAATAATTTTTTGAAATCGAGGCATTGCTGTGACTTGTTGGTTGTCACTAGAAGGTGAGGGGTGAGATTACTTTTTATTAAAAAGCATAAAATACCGAAAATACTCAACAGGTCAAGCAGTATCTGCAGAAAGAAAAACTAAGGTTCGGGCCAAAGACTTCTAGTCAATTGGAAAAGATGGAAGTAATGATAATGATGAGTCAGAGTACAAGAGGGAGATTGAAAATCTGATTGAACGGTGCCAGAACACTAATCTTGCTCCCAATGTGTAGAAAGGAACTGCAGATGCTGGTTTACACCAAAGATGGACACAGAATGCTGGAATAACACACCAGGACAGGCAGCATCTCTGGATACAAGGAATGGGTGATGTTTCGGTTCAAGGCCCTTCTTCAGACTAGCATCAGGGGAGAGGGAGACATAGGTGGGTAAGGTGTGAAAAGGAGAGATCAAAGGGGAGGACGATAAAGGAAAATAAAGAATAGATCATTGTTCGCTGAGCAGAACATGACAACGAGGCATGAAATAGCAGCACATTTGGATAGCAGTAACTGGATCGGTCCGAGTCAGCATGGATTTACGAAGGGGGAATCATGCTTGACTAATCTTCTGGAATATTTTGAGGATGTAACTGGGAAAATGGACAACGGAGAGCCAGTAGATGTAGTGTACCTGGACTTTCAGAAAGCATTTGATAAGGTCCCACATAGGAGATTAGTGGGCAGAATAAGAGCACATGGTATTGGGGGTAGAGTGCAGACATGGATAGAAAGTTGGTTGGCAGACAGGAAACAAAGAGTAGGGATTAACAGCTCCCTTTCAGACTGGAAGGCAGTGACTAGCAGGGCACCGCAAGGCTCGGTGCTGGGACCACAGCTATTTACAATATACATTAACGATTTAGATGAATGGATTAAAAGTAACATTAGCACACTTGCAGATGACACAAAGCTGGGTGGCAGTGTGAAATGTGATGTGGATGCTATAAGGATGCAGGGTGGCTTGGACAGGTTGGGTGAGTGGGCAGATGCATGGCAGGTGCAGTTTAATGTGGATAAATGTGAGGTTTTCCACTTTGTTGGGAAAAACAGGAAGGCATATTATTTTGTGAATGACGTCGTTGGGAAAAGGAGAAGTACAACGAGATCTGGGTGTCCTTGTTCAACAGTCACTGTAAGTAAGCATGCACGTACAGCAGGCAGTGAAGAAAACGAATGGCACGTTGGCCTTAATAACAAGAGGAGTTGAGTATAGGAACAAATATGTCCATCTGCTGTTGTACAGGGCCCTAGTGAGACCACACCTGGAGTATTGTGTGCAGTTTTGGTCTCCAAATTTGAGGAAGGACATCCTTGCTATTGAGGGAGTGCAGCGTAATTTTACGAGGTTAATTCCCGGGATGTTGGGGCTGTCATATGTTGATAGAATGAGCGATTGGGCTTGTATACTCTGGAGTTTAGAAGGATGAGAGGGTATCTTATTGAAACATATAAGATTATTAAGGGTTTGGACACACAAGTTAAAGAATAAGGAGTAGGCTATTTAGAATGAAGATGAGGAAAAACTTTTTCGCACAGAGGGTTGTGAATCTGTGGAATTCTCTGCCTCAGAAGGCAGTGGACGCCAATTCTCTGTATGCTTTCAAGAGATAATTGGAAGCTCATAAATATATCGGAGTCAGGAGATATGGGGAGAAGGCAGGAACGGGGTACTGAATGTGGATGATCAGCCATGATTACAGGCAATGGCGGTGCAGGTGAGAAGGGCCGAATGGCCTATTCCTGCACCAATTTCTAGTGTCTATTGTCTATTGTCTAATCAGTAAAATTTAATCAGGAGGTCATTCAAACTAGTCGGAGAACTAGGATTGGGGGGATGGAGAGAGAAAGAAAGCTAAGGTTACTTGAAGTTAGAGAAGTCAATATTCATGCCGCTGGTTTGTATGCAGCCGAAGCGAAAAATGAGGTGCTGTTTCTCTAATTTGTGTTGGGCCTCACTCTGACAGTGGAGGACAGAAAGGTCAGTATGGGAATGGGAGGGTCAGTTAAAGTGTTTAGCAGCTGAGAGATGATGTAGGTCTAGGCGTACTGAGCGGAGTTCAGCAAAACGATTGCCGAGCCTGTGCTTGGTCTCGCAGATCAAGGGGATGATTATTGACTTCAGGAAGGGAAAGTTGGGGATCCATGAATCTGTTTTCATCAACGTTATCGTGGTAGAGTGTGCCATCAGCTTTAAGTTTCTGGGTGTGCATATCTCTGAAGTCTATTCAATGCCCAGCATATTGGTGCAACCATATAGAAAGTTCACTGCATCCTTAGAAGACTGAGTAGATTTAATATGTTGACAAATTTGCGATCAAACCTACAGGTGTAAAGTAAGATCGTATGGTTTGGCCCTTGAATGAAGGAGATTCATTGCAGAGAGTGCTCGTCCATCATAGGTACTTCACTTCCCCACTTCAAACGACTCTAAAGGAGATACTGCCTCAAAAAGCAGCCAATATCATCAAAGACTCATCACATGGCCATGCTCTTATTTTGCTACTACCATCAGGATGAAGATACAGGAGTATATGAGCCGAAATACTATAACCACAATGTTCAAGAACAGCTTCTTCCGAGCAAAGATTAGGTGTTTGAACACTACACAACAGTGACATCAGCAACTAGGATCTTCTATGAACTGTGTCTTTGGTTGCACTTTAGTCTTCGGTTTTGCACTATTATGGTTGCCTAATATTAAGTGGGAACCGCACAGGCGCGGCTGACGCGTCCCCGTTGTGATGATCCTGATCCCCCTTCCTCCCCTCATCCCCCACCCACTCCGCCCCTTGCCATTCCCACCCTCCCACGCACTCACTCCATCCCCCCTTCACCCCCCCCCATCCACACTTAACGGCTCTACGGCGGCGCAGCCATTCCCGCCCAATGGTTTCCCATTGTGACGTAGAACACGCAGGCATTACTGCGCAGGCACAGCTGATGGGCACGGCAAGACGAAAAGGGATTTATTAAAGCTTAAAATGTGAATAACTCATAATATAACAATAATTTAAATGTTAAAGATGAGCTTTATTCAGTTCAGTTATTTCTTGTTGTGTCTCTTGTTGCATTCTGCAGCCAGGGGAGGGGGATGGCTTCAGGCGGGGGGCTGTCAGGACCGGTGGGGGAGGGGGGGGGGCGCCCTGCAGCTGGGGGAGGGGTCTGTCGGGGGCCGGTGGGTGGGGAAGGGTGTCCCGTAGCCAGGGAAGGGGGACGGCTTCAGGCTGGGGCTGTTTGGGGGCCGGTGGGGGGGGGGGGGGTTGAGCGTCCAGCAGCCGACAGAGAGAGACAGCTTCAGGCGGGAGCTGTCGAGGGCTGGTGGTGGGGTGGGGGCATCCTACAGACGGTGAGAGGAACTGCTTCAGGCGGGGGCTTCCGGGTGCTGTCGGGGGGGAACATTCTGCAGCCGTGGAAGGGGGACGGCTTCAGGTGGGGTCTGTCGGGGCCAGTGGGGTGGGTAGGCTTCCTGCAGCCGGGGGAGGGGACGGCTTCAAGCAGGGGCTGTCACGGGCATGTGGGGGAGGAAATAGTGTCCTGCAGCCAGGGGAGGGGATGGCATCAGGCAGAGACTGTCGGGTGCAGATGGAGGGGGAGAGTGTCCTGCAGCCAGGGGAGGGTGAGGGGGTGGGGAAGGGCTTCAGGCAGTGGCCTGTGGGGGAGATTTCTGCAGGGCTAGTACGGTTGTTGTGGGCCTGGTTTCCAGAGGCCTAGTATCGATATTATGGGCAGAATGGTATTTATTGGGCTAGTACAGGTGTTATTTACCAGAGGGACTGGTTTCTGGAGGGCTAGTAGGACATTGTGGGCCGAATGGACATTTCTTGGGTTAGTATGGGTGTTGTGGGCCGAACAGACTGCAGCTGGGGATGGGGACGCATTCAGCCGGGTCTGGTGGGGAGCGTTCCATTTCCGGGGGAGGGGGGACGGATTCAGGCGGGCCGGCGGGAGCATCCTGTACGCGGGGGATGGGGATGGCTTCAGGTGGAGGCTTGCGGGGAGCATGTTGCGGCCTGGGGAGTGGGATGGCTTCAGGTGGGGCCTATTGGGTGTCAGTGCGGGAGCGCTGCCGTGGCCTACCACTGCCATGGCCTGCCGCTACTGTGGCCTATTGCTGCCCTGGCCTACCTCTGCCATGGCCGTGGCCTGTCGCTGCCGTGGCCTACAGCTGCCGACTTCAGGTGGAGACTGGTGGGGGGGGGAAGCGTCCTGCAGCTGGGGACGGGTCGGCTTCAGGTGGGGGCCTGTGGGGGGGGAGCATCCTGCACCTGGGGAAGGGGACGGCTTTAGGCGGGTGCCGGCCGGAGCGTTCTGTAGCCAGGGGATGGGGACAGCTTCAGGCGGGGCCTGTCAGGGGCCGGTATGGGGGGAGCATGGCTGTGGCCTACCGCTGGCATTGCCTACCGCTGTATGGCGTGGTGGATGTTTCCCGAGGGTGTGGGGTGGAACTGTTATGGGGTGGTGGGTGTGTGTAGGCGGGGTTGTTATGGGGGAGGGGTGTGTGGGACAGGGGAGTGGGGTGTGGGGGGAGGGGGTGTGGGGTGTGAAGGAAGGGGGTGTGGGCAGCAAGCATGTGGGAGAGAGGGGGTGGGGGTTTGTGGGGGGAGGGAGGGTGTGTGTGCGGGAGGGGAAGGGGGGTGTGGGTGGGAGGGGTGTGCGTGGGATGGGGAGGGGTGGGTGTGTATTGGAGGGGGGAGAGTTGTGTCGGTGGGTTGGGGGTTATGGCCTCACTCACCAGCTCCAGCTCCATCATCACTCTACGGCTCCCGGCCCCTGGCCGCACTAAATCATCGGCTCCCGGCCGCACACACTCACCGGCTCCCGGCCGCACTCACTCACTTGCCGGCTGCCTACCGGCCGCACTCGCTCTCCAGCTGCCTGGCGGCCGCACTCACTCACTCACTGGCTGCCTGCCGGCCACACTCACTCACTCACCGGCGTCCTGCAGGCCGCACTCACTCACTGGCTGCCTGCCGGCCACACTCACTCACTCACCGGCGTCCTGCAGGCCGCACTCACTCACTGGCTGCCTGCTGTCCGCAGTCACTCAATCACTGGCTGCCTGCCGGCCGCAATCACTCACCGGCTGACTGGCTGCCGGCTGGCCAGCCGCACTCACTCAGTGGCTCCCGGCTCGTCGTGATGGCCGATGCAGCTCGATCTCCACACTCTGCTCACTCCGCTCCTACAGCTTTATTCTCCTCGTCGCCGGTGATTGACTGCGAGAGACGGAAAAGGCATTTTTAACGATATTTAAACCTTCATAACTTTTGTAAAATTTCTCCAATCGAAACAAAACTTGCACTTGCAGCACAGGAGAATGGCGAGTAAGGTGGCGAAAAATCGTAGCGCTTTCATGTACTGTTTTTGTGCAAATTTAAAAAAAATGCAAACCAGAAGAGGACAAGATGAGAGTTTTAGTTAAAGATAGATAGATAGATAGATAGATAGATAGATAGATAGATAGATAGATAGATAGATAGATAGATAGATAGATAGATAGATAGATAGATAGATAGATAGATAGATAGATAGATAGATAGATAGATAGATAGATAGATAGATAGATAGTTAGTTATATTTAACTGTGTGGTATTGCTACCAATCTGCTTAGCTAAAGTAAGTAAGGATTTCACTGTTCCATTGCTGGTACATATAACAATTAACCATTCTTGACCCTTGAAGGAGACAACATACGTTTGTTGCAAGTCCAGAGAGACTGGGAAGGGATCGATTGGACAATGGAGCAATATTAAACCAGCATCTGCAGTTCCTTGTATCTAACTATGATAAATGTTGCCTTTGACACAACAAATGAAATAAATGAAGAGCAATTGCAGAGGCTGGCATCATTTATAAACCAAAATTCACTTTTGGACTACGTGAATTATTTTGTTGCCTTAAGGCAAATGTTATTGATGCTGAATTATGGAACATTTTATATTTTACCGACCATGTATGGCTAATCTCTGAGTACAGTAAAACTACGGTCAGATTTATTTACAAATGTTTGTTTTGCTGACTATAACACATTATCTTGCTGTGTAATGAGTATATAGTACTCTCTTACCTCTTCTGCAATCAGCGCCTGACATGCTCAATAATACTTATAAGAGCTGTAATGATTACTATGATTTGTTCTGTGGCATGTCCATGGTGGAGTGAGCAATATGCTAGACCATATGATGACAGAATATGTTGGGATACAATTCTATAGTTACTGATGGCCCTTTCAGCACATAAAAGGAGTAGAGTAAACACCTTGATACTATGTTTCAGTCCGAATATAGCAACACAACTCTTCTTGGACCAGTTCCCCAATATCTCTTTCAAAACAGCTCTAATGAGATTTTCACTTGACAACAAGATAATGTCTTTTCACATAATAAAAGAACAATTAGCAACCAAAATTTCAAACCTGGCCACATGAGGAGATATTAGGATTGGTCATCTATTGCTGATAAAGCATTTAAAGCAGTTTGAGGCTGAAACTGAGGATCAAAAATGAGAGATATTTTAGTTTGGTCAAACACAGGCAAGTAAACCTGTTCCTTTTCAGCTTCTCAAGTGAAATACATCTCCATATTCAACACAACTGGGAATAAGTGCAGAAGGCAGTCTTGGAATCTTCAATGCCCAGCCATGTCCTGATACTGACAATAACCAGCATATGATTTTTTGACTCCACCACCATGGAAAATTACATAGATGCATAGATACATAGACAATCGGTGCAGGAGTAGGGCATTTGGCCCTTCGAACTAGCACCACCATTCAATGTGATCATGACTGATCATCCACAATCAGTA
Organism: Amblyraja radiata; assembly: GCF_010909765.2. Taxonomy (NCBI): domain Eukaryota; kingdom Metazoa; phylum Chordata; class Chondrichthyes; order Rajiformes; family Rajidae; genus Amblyraja; species Amblyraja radiata. The sequence goes on from NC_045961.1 coordinate 69,313,083, forward strand.
CCCCGTTCCTGCCTTCTCCCCTTACCCCTCGATTCCACTAACCATAAGAGCTCTATTTAACTCTCTTTTGAATGCATCCAGTGAATCAGCCTCCACTGTCTTCTGAGGCAGAGAATTTCTCAAATTCACAACTCTCTGTGTGAAAATGTTTTTCCTCATCTCAGTTCTAAATGGCCTACTTCTTATTCTTAAACTGTGGCCCCTGGTTCTGGACTTCCCCCAACATGGGGAACATGTTTCCTGCAACTAGCATTTCTAATCCATTAAAAATTGTATATGGTTCTATAAGATCCTCTCTCATCCTTCTAAATTCCAGTGAATACAAGCCCAGTCGCTCCATTCTGTCATCATATGACAGTCCCACCATCCAGGGAATTAACCTTGTGAACCTATGCTGCAATCCCTCAATAGCAAGAATAAATCAATCAATCAATCAATTTTAGTTAAATAGCACATTTAAAAACAACTCATGTTAACCAAAGTGCTGTACATAGAAGAATTTGTGTTGCCATACAGCCATACAAATAAAAAGAATAGCACAACACACTATAGAATTTAACATGAACGTCCCCCCACAGCGGAATCAACGTTTTCTACTGTGAGGTAAGGCAATAAAAGTTCAGTCCTCTTCCTCAATGTTCACCCATGGTCGGGGTCTATTGAGGCCTCCGCAGTCGCCGCGGTAGAGGCCCGATGTTTCAGGCCCTCTCACCGGATGATGGAGCTCCGGCTTTGGAAGAATACTCTCAGCGGCTTGGAGTTCTCAATCGGCCGCTTTGTACCGGACACCACGGCTTCCTAAGTCCACAGGCCGAGCTGGGTGGAGCTCCAACACTGGCGACCTCGGTGAATGATCCCAGGCCTCCGCGATGTTAAAGTCAGCGCCGCCCGCAGCTGGAAGCACCGCAACCACAGCTCCACGATGTTGGAGTCGGCGCTCTCAGCACTCCGGAATTTACCACACGGCAATCCTCGGTAAGGCATCGCCTGCTCCCCGATGGTATTTCAGCGCTGCACTGCCGCCGAAGCTGAAGCTCTGGCCAGTCTTTGCCAGGAAACGCCGCTCCAGTCCAGTAGGTAGGCCGCGAGGAAGGGGCGAAGATGTGGCTCGGAGGAAAACGCATCTCCGACCAGATAGTGATGGAGAAAAACAGTTTTCCCCTTCCCCTCCTCCTACCCCCCACATAAAAAGACTAGAAGACCTCCAAAACAAAACTTTTTAACACACTAAAAATGTAAAAAAGGGTGAAAGAAAGAACAGCTGCAGACAGGGCAGCCATACACAACAGCGCCACCCTCTGAAGTTGAAGAATGTCCTTCCTCAACTTAGAGGACCAAAACTGTACACAATACTCCAGGTGTGGTCTCACCAGGGCCCTGTACAACTGCAGAAGCACCTCTTTGCTCCTATACTCAACTCCTCTCTTCATGAAGGCCAACATGCCATTAGCTTTCTTCGCTGCCTGTTGTGCCTGTATGCTTGAAAATTGGATTGATTCAAAAGAAATGTAGCAGCTCCATTATGTGCATATTTGAATTGAAATGGGTCTTCATAAGCAGCAGTTATTCCCGACACATTTTGTAATCTTGTAGCTTGGCATATTTCTCATTCCACCCTCACTGTTAAGCCAGGGAAACAATCTTCATTCATTTCTGAGTATAAATGGGCATGTTGGGAGCTGATTGCTGAAGGGTTAAAAACAGGACTATTTATTTGTCACACAGTGTTATAGACAGAGCAAAACTGCTTTATGTAGATCAACCTGATTGAAGTTTTTTAGTTCTGCTGCATAAAGCTGTGAAAGTTATGGACAATTAAACAGATAAAGGGAGGAGCATCAATGAATATTTCCAAAATCAGCAATCTAGGAGTGTCACTGCTTCATCCATTTCAATTGACTGAGGCCATCACCATTTTCTGTGATTTTGATTATCTCCCCATGATATCAATAAATAACTATATGAAAGGAGACAGTATGGAATGCACTGAAGGCTGAAAGCACATGAAACATCCTGGACAGGACGCTGAATATATGTGATTTGGAGTAACTGAAATCCAATCAAGCCATACCAATACATTTGCACAGACCCAGTAAAATTGCTTGATAATGTACTATTCAGAAAAGAAGCAGGACAACTACAATCTGGCCAAATATTGCCGAATCAGCATCATTAATCTCTATCATCAACAAATTATGAGCTGCTCTCTTTCACACTGATGTCAAGGTTCTATCCATCAATGGATGATCTTTTAGCTTATATTTGGGCCTCTCATCTTCAGATGTCATTGAGTTCAAACGCAGAGAAAAATAGGTTTATAGAGTGCTGAAGTAAGAGTGCCTGTCCCAAAAGTATGGTAATATTTGGTTGAGGTGGCATCAATGGGCCTGTTAAAAGTAGTCAATGGGAATTGAAGGGGAAAATCAGGATTGACGGGAGTTGTATCCAGGAAAGAGGGAGATTGTTAAAATCTTGCTATAAAAATTGTTACAATCCTATTATCTTAGAATTATAAATTTGCTATAGAAGTTACTCAGGACAATATGTTACACCCCTCTCTCATCTTGACCATATCATCAGTGACCTTCACCCAGCTAGATCTGGACAATGGAAATGAATATTCATGCTTTAGCGATTCTAGTTAATGGTGCTCTTGATCAAAATAAATTTACCAACCTTTCTGTTTTCAATTAAAAAGAAAAAAAAATCAATGGATGTCAAAAACCTGAAATAAAAAGGTCATTTCAGGTCAACAACTTGTCATCGGAACTGAGTATAGTTAAAACTAAATATGTTTTGAGTTGCAGAGGAATTAAAGGAATGGAGACTAGAAAGGGGTTGTCTGTGATATGTGGAGATCACAAGAGACTAAATGATGCAAGTGGGGTGCCACTGACTGAGGGAAGCTGGTGAAGGGCACGGTGGCGTAGCGGTTTATCTACTGCCTTACAGCACCAGAGACCCGGGTTCGATCCTGACTGAGGGTGCTTGTCTGTATGGAGTTTGTACGTTCTCCACATGAGCTGTGTGGATTTTCTCAGAGATCTTCAGTTTCCTCCCACACTCCAAATACGTACAGGTTTGTATGTTAATATGCTTGGTATAAATGTAACATTGTTCCCAGTGTGTGGAGGGTAGTGTTAATTACCAGGATCGCTGGTTGATGCAGACTCGGTGGATCGAAGGACCTGTTTCTATGCTGTATCTCTAAAATAAACTAACAAAAACATTTAAATAAGTCAGAAGGATGGGAGAGGTGGAGAATTAAAGTGACAAAGTAACAGGCAACTTGGTATGCAGGTTTGATCTTCTGGGCTGAATGGAATGTTTCTGCAAAGAGGTCAACCTATCTAAATTTGATTTCTCCAGTATAAAAAGAGATCATATCAGGAGCTCTGAATGCAATGCACTGAATTGTAAGGGATACAAGTGAATAACTGCTACACTTTGAAGGAATCTGGGTCCTTGGCTTGTGGAAAGGGGAAAGATAAAAGGGCAACTGTGGTACCCCCTGCAGTTACATGGGAAGATGATGTGAGACAGGAATGGATTTATGTGAAGATGAAAAAGTGAACCAGAGCATTGTGCAGGGAACAGATTGAAATGTTGAAAGAAAAAAGGGATTGTTGGGTTCTGAGGCAGTCACGGTGGCGGAGCGGTAGAGTTGCTGCCTTATAGTGAATGCAGCGCCGGAGACTCGGGATCGATCCCGATTACGGATGCTGTATGTACGGTGTTTGTACGTTTTCCCCGTGGCCTGCGTGGGTTTTCTCCGAGATCTTCGGTTTTCTCCCACACTCCAAAGACGTACAGGTTTGTAGGTTAATTGACTTGGTAAATGTAAAAATTGTCCCTAGTGGGTGTAGGATAGTGTTACTATGCAGGGATCGCTGGTTGGCACGGACCCGGTGGGCCGAAGGGCCTGTTTCCACGCTGTATCTCTAAACTAAACTAAAATGGGTGAGAGGACTTTGAACGTTGGTAATTCCAATATTCAAAACATTGTTGAATAAAACCTTACCATTTGTTGGTGTCCCTCTGGAAACTGCTGAATAATTCTCTGTGGGGCAGGGTCTGCATTGTTTGTCAAAGACTGATTCCAGTAAGAGGTCCAACTTGGTCCTTAGAGCCTCTCAGTTACACAAATAACCTACTTTTCAACAATAAATTACAAGAAGAAATGGTTTGAATCTTCCATCTCTTAGTCCAGATGGAGCTAAAAGGACAAGCAAAAGGTCAGAAATTGGGAATGCAGTGCAATTTAAAAAATATCGCAGGAGCCAACTCAGTTTTTATCCAGTCATCTGGTATGTAATTCTGTTCCTAAATAAAGCTTCAACATCATAGACCTGGACCTCTTTACAATCACACTAGGTTGTTTGCCAGAAAAGAGGAACTAGTTATTCATGGTATGCATATTAACTTACGATAACAAGCAATCTTCTCCTCATAATGTCAAGTAATTGTCATTCTGGGAGCTGGTATTAAACATTTTTATGATACCAATATTCAAGTGGTTTGTCCAATGCTTTAATTACTCTGAATTAATATCATTTTTGTTTGTAATTCTACAAGACAAAATTATTATAATAACATAGCAGAACAAAAATATTCCACCTTTCATTATAAAGCAAGTTTTATATTTTAGTTGTGCCAGTGATTCATTCTAAAATTACACCTCCTCTAAGACAAAACATTGTAAATCCTCTATTAACAAAAGCACAAATAAAATATAGTTTAAGGCCCTGTCCCACTTACGTGTCCTTGGCACGCAAAGTACACAATCTCGTCGTCGCGTTGAGGCGCATGGGCATCGTGTGGCCGTGCAGGGCCAGTCCCACTGAGAAGCGCGGAGGGATATGGAGTTGTGTGCGGTATCGCGCGGCTCTCCAAAATTTTGTAGCGAACAAAATCTTTGCGCGCCACCGGCCTGTCGTGTAACTGATGGCCAAAGTGGGACAGGCCCAAGACCCTGGCACGATGCAACGTCTCACCTCCTCGTCTCTGTGCATGTTGGTATAAACGACATGGGTATGAAATTGGATGAGGTACTGCAGCATAATTATAGGATATTGTTAGGCAAACATTTTAAAAATTAGACCTCCTGGGTAATGATCTTCGGATTAATCCCAGTGCAATGTGCTAGTGAAGGTCGGAACAGGAAGATAGTACAGATGAATACATGTCTGAGGATTTGGTGCAGGGGGCAGGGATTATGATTATTGGAACAACAGGCACACTTCTGGGGCAGGGTTGACAAAAGGAATGGTTTTCACCTGTACTGGAGGGAAACCAATATTGTGCCAGGCAGGTTAACTAGACCTGCATGGGTGGGTTTAAACTAGATTGACAGGGGGCGCAATCCAAAGGAGGACTGAGAAAGGTGATAGGATGAAAGTCAATATGGAGGATGCTGAAAAAAAGTTCAGGGAACAGAATAGACAGGAAGATGGCTTGGAGCAAGGAAGGACTGTTGGATCGAATTGCACTTATTTTAATGCAAGAGACTGACATGAAAGGTGGGTGAACTCAGGATATGAATAATCACACGCCACTGGGATGTTGAAGCCATAATGGAACCTTGGCTAAGAGAGGGACATGGCTTGCAGCCTAATATTCCAGTGTACAGGTGCTACAACAGAGATAGAGGCATGTGTAATAGTGGACAAGATGTTGCTTTATTGATCAAGCAACAGGGCAGTAGCCCAAAATGACATCACTGATGGATCATCCAGTGAGACTATATGGGTGTAGCTGAGAATTAAAAAGGTGATGATGACCTTGTTGGCAGTGTCCTAGAGGATTTTAACTTTCCCAATACAGACTGGGATGATTACAGTGCCAAGGGCTTAGACGGGGTGGAATCTGTCAAACGTATTCGAGAAAGTTTCCACGGTCATTATGTAATGACCAGGGCCCTGGTGAGACCACACCTGGAGTATTGTGTGCAGTTTTGGTCTCCTAATTTGAGGAAGGACATTCTTGCTATTGTGGGAGTGCAGCGTAGGGTAACTAGGTTAATTCCCAGGAAGGCAGGACTGACATATGATGAAAGAATGGGTCGACTGGTTTTGTATTCACTGGAATTTAAAAGGATAAGAGGGGATCTTATAGAAACATATAAAATTCTTAAGGGATTGGATAGGAATTGTAAGTTATTGAGGTATTTCCTCCAAAATTATGGAAGAACTCGGGGATAAGGACCTGGACATTTTTAAAACGGACATGCTGGCTGCAAAAGGATGAACAAGTTCAAAGTCTGTCTGTGGGCCTGGGCAGCCACATCACTATGCGAGTGGTGAGAACAGAAAAGGCTGGGACAGAGATAACGAGATTATCTTGGAAAGACAAAGGAATGAACCGAGCCCAGCATACGGGGGTAAATAGCCCAGCAGCAAGACAATCACCATAGTAAATGGCCCATCCATCAGGACAATGGGAGCCCATCCAAGTGATGTGATAACGATTAGGCCGTTGCATCGTGACATCAGCAAAGCCATTATCATCGGAAGCCTATTGTTCATGCCAGATCGAAACTGGCAATCATCGAAAGACTTCTTTGTCCAGAGGATCACCTGGGAGTTTTCAAGGGAGAAACTCTCGGGTATAAAAAGGAGCAGGCACGAGGGGTTCTCTCTTCTTTTTGCTCTGTTGGACATCTCCTGACCCTGCATCGATCTAGCTGTAAGTACCCCAGTTGACCTGGTGAAGTTCCCGAAATAGGATAGAGGTTGAGAGAAGAAGGGGAAAGGGGGTGTATTTCTAATTAAAATTGTGTAAAGTAAGGTTTTAAGACGTGCCCGGTAATTTTCTTTCCATAGTCTTAGTGTAAGCATAAGTTTAGTCACGTATTATGTAGTATTGGTGAGATTTGATTTTTCATTTGTTTAATAAAGCCTGTAAATTTTAGACTTGCTTTGAGTCCATCTTGGTTTATGTTTTCTCTCATCAGCACGCTCACGTCAAGTCAACCTTTTTATCATATCCCACCATAATTCTGAGGTCTAGAACCCAGGGGAATCTCCCTTTTTTTTTGTATTCTCTCTTGGGAAAACGCTCGAGTGGAGTGGTGGCCGGGGTAGCCATTTGACCCACTGACAAGGGAGAGAATCACTTGGGCAGTTGGGTGTAGCGAAGTGGAGCAAAGGGAACTAAACCCCTACAGATGGATGCAGGAAAGATGTTCCCGATGTTGGAGGAGTCTAGAACCAAGGGTCACAGTTTAAGAATAAGTGGTTGAGGACTGAGATGAGGAAAAACTTTTTCATGCAAAGAGTTGTGAATCTGTAGTATTCTCTGCCATGGAAGGCAGTGGAGGCCAATTCACTGGATGTTTTCAAGAGAGAGTTAGATAGAGCTCTTAGGGCTAATTGAATCAAGGGATATGGGGGAAACAGGAATAGGGTATTGATTTTGGATGATCATCCATGATCATATTGAATGGCGGTGCTGGATCAAAGGGCCGAATGGTCTACTCCTGCATCTATTTTCTATGTTTCTATGAAATAGGCACTACATGGGAAAGAACAAAGCTTGATTGATTCTTAGGAAATTGGGTAGCGCAAGTAACTAAAATGTCCATGGCAAGCCTTTGGGGATCAACAACCACTGTTCTATTAGCATTAAAATAATCATGGATAAGGACAGGCCAGGCCCACAAGTTAAAATTCTGAATTGGGTCAAGGCCAGTGTTAATGGTATTTGACAGGGTTAGATTGGAATAGGTTATTTGTGGGCAAAGGAACATCTCTGCTGGTGATTATTGATTATTTCATCTTTGATTTATCACATTTGCTGTGCCTATTCCCCTATTTGATGATGATCTTCTGATTTGATTACCTTCCAACTATTATATGTTCCAATTGTTTTTATTTTTCCTAATACATGAACACCAGTTTTTGGTTCAGAGTGAGTCTGTCCAACTCCAAAAGTCATTATGGTAAATGAGTGTGCAAAATATATTGCTTTTATAAACCTTTACACCTTGTTGATTATAAGTCAGAACAACAAAACTTTTGACAAATACATCACTAGATGGTTTTCATGGAAACGTAGGGAGCATTGAATAAAAATAACCAATCATTCATGATGCAATGAAAATAGAGAGCCGTCGACTAGTCACAGCAATCAATCTCTATTAGTTTATCTAAAACAAGAGACATTAAAAACTGCAGTAGTCTCGATGTTTAGGAGATGCATAAAGTCAGATTTCTCCTAAAAGGCCTATTTATCAATGCATGTTGGAAATTACTCTTAAACGTGATTTAACAAACAAATCTATCTAATTTACATCTTAGTATCCAAATAGCATTGCAACCAATCCTTTTAACGCTGACAGGAATATGGTGATAAAACTGGCAAAGCAAAGACTTCCAAGTCAAATTAAAAAAAAACATGAACAATTCAATAACAGATGCTTATGGGCTTCCAAGTTTGAGTAACCTGACAGGATTTTAAATTGTATAATTAAGAAGAGCTGCTAGGACATTAACTATCTGTCCTAAACGCTGATTGCAGGAAGAATGGGCATAATATTTATCCAGCAGTTTTGGCAATAGTGTTGTTAGAGGAATGTTCAGGTTGCTAAGGCTGCAGGAAGAGTGGCTCAGTTTATGCAACAGTTTTACAGAGAATATAAACTTATGGTATATATCTCAAGTTCTGAAAATACTTGAAGGTTTTGTGAGTTAATAAAATGAAGCATCTTGGATGCATCATTCAAACAATTGTTAACTTACTTTCTCAGAAGGGTACAGTTTCTAGTAATTAAACCGACTTAAAATAATTTGGAGATCCGAGAAACTGCAGATGTTGGAATCCTGAGCAAAACACAAGATGCTGGAGGAAGTCAGCAGGTCAGGCTGCATCTATGCAGTAATAGGCAGAAAGCTGGGAAAGTAAGGTACAAATTGGGACAAAGCCTGACAAGTGATAGATGGATACTGGTGAAGGGGTTGTGTGGCAGATGGATGGAGTAAGTAACTCTTACTTCAGTAAGTAAGAGTTACTTGAGTAGTTATTTCTTACTTACTCCAGGATTAAATAATATGGATTCATTAGGAGTCAATTAAGGAAGAACTAATTAAGAAGGAGCCTGACAAGAAACTTCATCATGGCCAGAGGTGGAAAGACCAGGTTGACTTGTTGGAAAAACTCAGCATCTGCCTCACCCACTGAGTTTCTCCAGTTTTTTTGTCTACCTTCGATTTTTCCAGCATCTGCAGTTGTTTCTTAAACAGATTAACTTGTTGCATCCTTTCAAGATGGTCACCAAAAATAGCATGTCCCCTGCAATCAGATCAGGACTTGTGATGAAGCTCTGCTAATCCCAACTTTTAGAACTCTGATAAGGGAACAGTTTAGCATATGGTTATTTTTTACCTATTTTTGAACTGGAGAGATGGCAAGGCTGGACTAAATGTGCTGTTGTGGAGTAGAGTTAAGGGTGCCCATGTCAACAGAATTGTTTGAGGAAACCTGTATAAGATAATCAAACAGAGTAAATTTTATCTGCAGGTGGGAGGACCTCAGTTGTAGCACATACATTTGACATCATTTGATTTTCACTTTTTTTACACTTGTAACAAAAGAAGGAAATTACAGGAATGGAGTTAACTTGCTATGTTATTTGGGTATGTTGTACGTAGGTAATCAAATTGTGGATATCTCCATCTTTAACTACAGCATACTACTTTGCAATCTTTCCAGTAATATACAATTCCTGTCCAAATATCAAGCCACAATGCAAATATCAAGCACTCTCAAATTTTTGTATAAGACCATATTTGAAATGTTTGTGTTTCTTTCTATATGTGGTTGAATGAAGTATTTTGGTGGTACATGGAAGAAATAAATCCATACTCCCAGCAGGGAGTAGTATCTTTGGGATGGAAGTATTGGTACTGTAAATGCAACATTTGTTCATTTTCAAAATAGTTCCTCATTGGGATCATGAGATTGTCATTTTATGCCTTTGATTTTTTTATTAGACAATTAGACTGCTTGGAGACAATGTTTTTAAACACTTCTTTTATAATATAGCTGGAGCTTACACAAAACTTGTTCCCAGTATCTTTATGATTCATGTTTAACTTATTAGATGTCAACTCAATCACAATGCTATTAAATGAATTACAAGGCTACTTGCTGAATCATCTGTAATATTATATTGTAACGGCGCCAAAATATGTATTTTAAAAATATAATATCTGAGAATGATTAAAAGCTGGTTAAATCTTAAATTAACATAACAACTATTATTTTGCTAAGATTGTAATGAACATTGGACAAAAAAAAAAGAACGTCATGTTACTAATTGTCCATAGAATTGGTTGGAACCACTTAATGCTGTTTTGCCACAAATAATGCAGAGCTGCACCAAAGCACTTGAGACGGTAGCAAGTTAATAACATGACTACTTCATCCTTCCACTCCTCTCAGCAGGAAGCTCAAACTGAATATGGTTTATGGTGGATGCAGCCCAGACCATCACACAAACCAACTTTCCTTCTATTGACTCCATTTATACCTCACGCTGCTTTGGAAAGGCCAGCATCATAATGAAGGACGAGTTGCACGCTGGCCACTCCCTCTTCTCCTCTCTCCCATCAGGCAAAAAGTAGAGCCATGTGAAAATGCACAGCTCCAGATTCAGGGACAGTTTCTTACCAGCTGTTATCAGGCAACTGAATCATCCTACCACAACCAGAGAGCAGTGCTGAACTACTATCTACATCATTGGTAACCCTGGGACTATCCTTGATCGGACATTGGTGGCTTTACCTTGCACAAAACATTATTCCCTTATGTATCTACACACTGTAAGTGGCTCGATTGTAATCATGTTTTGTCTTTCTGCTAATTGGTGAGCATGCAACAAAAGCCATTAACTGTATTTTGGTACATGTGACAATAAACTAAACTGGACTAGATGTATTATAAATTACATAGGTAAGCAAAGGGATGAGGTCCTGCAAAGTGAATATAGGGAATTAGGCAGAAGATTAAATAGAAGGACCCCGATGGTGGTAAACTCTAGATTAATCCTGGTGCCACGGGAATGGAAACATGGTTGCAGGAGGGACGTTATTGGACGCTCAATGTTACAGGGTTTCAATGTTTCAGATGTGATCGAGAGGAAGACAAAAGAGGTGGATGGGTTGTGCTACTGATCAGGGAAACGATGACAGCAGCACTCAGGAAGGACCTGTGTGGGAGGCAGTGTGGGAGGAGCTTAGAAATAAAAAAGGTGAAAGCGCTCTCTGTGATTGTACAATAGGTCCCCCCCAACAGAAAAAACTGAAAATAACTTGTGGGTAATTAAAAGGGGCCACAAAATCGCGTTGGTGAATCAGATTGAAGAATATTTCCAATGTTTTTTCATCATAATGATAATCATACTTTACTAGCCAAGTATGTTTTGCAACATACGAGGAATTTAATTTGCCATACAGTCATACTAATAAAAAGCAACAGAACACACAAAATACATTTTTACATAAACATCCACCACAGAGACTCCTCCACATTCCTCACTGTGATGGAAGGAAAAAAAAATCAATCCCTTCCCTTCTTTGTTCTCCTGTAGTCGGGGGCCTTGAACCTACCATTGATGGGGCGATCTTGGCTCCCGTAGCCGGCGGTGGGCCCTCCGCGTCAGGGCAATCAAGTTCCTGCATCAGGGGGATCTCAGCTCCCCACACTGGGCAATCTGACCCCGGGTCGGGACTGGTCGAAACCTTCAGCGAATTTGGAGCTCCCGAATCGGTCTCTACCCGAGACTGCGAGCCCCACGATGTTGAAATCCGCAGGTTGGAGCATTGATCCAAGGCAAGGAATCGACTCTGATGGTAAGTCTATGACCCGCGATGGGGCTCAAAGTCAGTCCTGAGCAAGGCCTACAGCTCCGCGATGTTAGGCAACATCCTCTCTCATCTCCTCCTCTCTACGACGAGAGTTCAGCAACTTCCTCTCTCTTCTCCTCTCTCCAATGAGAGTTCAGCAACTTCCTCTCTCTTCTCCTCTCTCCAATGAGAGTTCAGCAACATCCTCTCTCACTTCTCCTCTCTTCAATGAGCTCCCACTCTGAGTCTCCTCCAGGTTTTGGAAAGGGTGCAGAGTAGGTTACAGGGTGATGCCTGGATGAGAGGGTATTAGTTATAGGGAGAATTTGGACAGACTTGGATTGTTTTCTCTGGAATGCAGAGGTTCCGGGAGGCCTGATAGATGCATGTAAAATTATGTGAGGCATAGATAAGGTGGACAATCCAAATCTATTTCCCAGGATGAAAAATGGAGAGATTAAACGAGAATTTACCGTTTGAAGTTTGATCTTTATTTTATGAGAAGTTGAAGTGAGGGAATACGTGAAGAGCCAGCCAGCCCGCATACGCGTCCATCTTCAGAGCAGCTGTATGAAACCACAGACTAGTTGCTGAACTTATGCTATAGCAAGATTAACGACCTTAGAATTACCGAATTATCTTTATGCAAAGTAGGGTTGGGAGTGGAGGGCACATATTCCCTCACTTCAACTTTTCATAAAATAAAGATCAAGGTGCCCCGAAGTCTTTTTGTAACCTCAATGTATTTTCTAACATAGGTAACCACACACAATCTGCGATCTGGTGGATATGCCAAGAGCTCCAACGCACCTGACCTACTCTGCTTAATTAATTCATCTATATAAAAGGTTACTTTATTATCAGATATAACCGCATTATCCAGCCTCAGTTTCTGTAAAGACTGAACTCTTTGTGCTGAGATGAGCGCCAGGAGCATGACCAATTTGTGAATGAGCTGGGGCAAAGATGTGGCCGGTGCCAAACGGCAAAGCAGCCTTAACACTATTTTAATGTTCCATACCTCCCGATATCTAGGCCTTGGAGGGTTTCTGTTAAAAACAACCTTCATGAATTTAGATACCAATGGGTGAGAACCCACAGATTAATGTCCAGACCCCAGAACTATATATGACGACAAGGCACTACGAGCAGTGTTAATAGCACTGTAGCTTAACTCTTTCTCAAAATATAAAGTTGAAAGAAATTCCAACACATCGGCTATATCTGCCGTAAAGTAATTTATATGTGCCTTTTTGCAAACGTTCTCCCATTGATTGATATATGAGAAGTACTGCTTGCGTGATTTTGGCGCGTTTGAGGGGGGGGGGGGGGTTAAAACGTTTTTTTTTCCCGACCTGGTCCTGAATTATATTTGTTGGAGTGCAAGATTTTGCTACGGCCGTTCTGTGTGGGGTTTTTTTTTAATTCACCCGACAAGTTAATCGCTGGAATGATTTTAAAAGCAGCTTCTGAAGCCGTCAATGCCGACAACTGGGACGGATTTTATGGAGGACCAGGTAAAAGAAAGTAGTTTATTTTTATGTATAAAAGTGTTTCTTAAGATGTATTTAATTCACATTTTAAGTTGCGAAACGGTGAATTTTCCCCCAGAAGAACCGGCAGTGTATTTGCTGCAGATATGGGGGTATAAATTCACCGCAACCTCAACGTTCTAAATGGTCCCGTTCCAGAAAATCCCACTCGCAAGCTGATTTAATATAAAAGGGGTCATCCAAGATGGCGTCGCGTGCACAACGCGAGGCTCTGCGTCTCCGTAGTTTTTGTAATTTAGTTATTTTTCTGTTAATCATTACCTTAGTTTTCGCCCGGAGCACCCGAGCGAAGACTCTATACGGCCGTCAGGAGCTATTAGAGCTCGGCCGTCTCTGCGTAACGAGCCCCAGAAGCGACTTTCAACTGCCGCCGGAGATCGCCAAGACACCGTGGCCTAGCGGGTCAGCTTCCCCGACAGGTAGTGCCCGGAGGCGGTGCAGGGACCGCAAACAAAGACGTGGGAAGCGAGGAGGACATCGAGCTAGGCTGAAATTAAATCCTCACCAGCCAGCTCTGCCCAGCATTTTCCTCGCGAATGTCCGGTTCCTGGTGAGTAAAATCGATGAACTAAGGCTGCGGATCACCACACACAGACGGATCGCTGACTGCAACGCCATGGTCTTTACTGAAACATGGCTCAACGGCAACATCCCGGACAACGCCATCGAGCTGGAGGGGCGCACTGTCTTCAGGGCTGACAGACCAGCGGAGGACTCCGGTAAGACCAAGGGCGGCGGACTGTGCATCTATGTGAACAACTCATGGTGTACGGACGTCGTTAGGATTGGTAGTCACTGCTCTGCTGACCTGGAATACCTGATGTTAAAGTGCAGGCCCTTCTATTTGCCAAGAGAATTCTCATCGACTGTTATCACCGCAGTCTATGTACCCCCGGACGCTAATGCCAGGCTAGCAATGGAAGAGCTGCAAGCTGCTATCAGCAAACATCTATCTGCTCACCCAGAGGGGGCATTTATTGTTGCGGGTGATTTCAATCACTCCGACCTTAAAACTGTACTCCCCAGGTTCCATCAGCATGTTTCCTGCCCAACCAGAGGAAACAATATTCTGGACTTAGTTTACACTAATATTACTGAAGCCTACAAAGCCCTCCCCCTCCCCCACCTTGGTCAGTCTGACCACCTCTCTCTGTTCCTGCTCCCCAAATACACACCTCTGATCAGACGTGTGAAACCTACCACGAGGACAGCGAAGGTCTGGCCTGAGGGGGCTGTCTCTGTTTTACAGCAGCAGTTTCAGCAGACAGACTGGAGTCTGTTTGCTACCCAGTCCACCTTCAATTCACAAGTGGACATCAACTCATTCACCTCAACAGTTATGGACTATATAAAATTCTGCACCGATAATGTCACTACCCACAAAGAAATAAAGACCTTCCCTAACCAGAAGCCGTGGATGAGCAGGGAGATCAGACTCCTACTGAAGGCTCGCGATGCCGCTTTCAGATCTGGCGACGCTGAGGGATACAGCTCATCCAGGGCCAATCTGAAAATGGGAATTAGGAATGCCAAACTCAATCACAAACGGCGGATTGAGGAGCACTTCCATAACAACTCTGACCCCAGGCGCATGTGGCAAGGAATCAAATCCCTTGCCGATTACCAGAAAGTTAACACCCCTCCCCCAGACAACGCCACCCTTCCTGACGAGCTAAACCATTTCTATGCTCGCTTTGACCGAGATAACAAAACCCCAGCCATCAAAGTTGCTCCACCCCCAAATGAACAACCCCTCAGTCTCTCCACCTCTGCTGTACAAGATGCACTGAGCAAGGTGAATGAGCACAAAGCTGCCGGCCCCGATGGCATCCCTGGCCGGGTGCTTAGGGCATGTGCTGGACAACTATCCCAAGTCTTTACCGACATTTTCAATCACTCACTGGCCCAGGGTGTTGTCCCCACTTGCCTCAAGACATCAACCATCGTGTCAGTGCCCAAACAGTCAGCCACAGGGAGCCTCAACGATTTCCGCCCAGTGGCACTCACCCCTGTCATTGCTAAGTGCTTTGAGCGGCTGATCTTGGCTCACCTCAAAGCCAGCCTCCCCCCCACACTGGACCCCCATCAGTTTGCCTACCGGGCCAACAGGTCTACAGAGGACGCCATATCGGCGGCCCTACACTCTGCCCTGACCCACCTGGACAACAACAACTCCTACATCAGGTTGCTGTTCATTGATTTCAGCTCCGCTTTCAACACTGTCATCCCCGCCAGCTTGATCACCAAACTCAGCGGGCTTGGCATCTCCACCTCCCTCTGCAACTGGACACTGGATTTCCTCACCAACAGACCACAGTCTGTTAGGGCCAACAACCTCACCTCCACCACTATAACATTGAACACCGGCATGCCACAGGGCTGTGTGCTCAGCCCTCTCCTCTACTCCCTCTTCACCCACGACTGCATCCCTAAGTACGGATCCAACGCCATAATTAAGTTTGCTGACGACACCACGGTGGTAGGACTGATCAGTGACAACGATGAGTCAGCCTACCGAGAGGAGGTCCAGCACCTGACAACCTGGTGTGCCAATAATAACCTCGTCCTCAACTCCAAGAAGACGAAGGAACTTATTGTCGACTTCAGGAAGGTCAGAGGGGGCAGACATACCCCCATCCACATAAACGGGACTGAGGTGGAGCGCGTCTCCAGCTACAAATTCCTCGGGGTACACATCTCGGAGGATTTGTCCTGGTCCCTCAACACCTCCAAGCTGATCAAAAAGGCACAGCAGCGCCTTTACTTCCTGAGGAGGCTCAAGAAAGCCCACCTGTCCCCCCAGATCCTGACCAACTTCTACAGGTGTACCATCGAGAGCATCCTGACCGCCTGCTTCACGGTATGGTACAGCAGCTGCACTGTTGCGGACAGGAAGGCACTACAACGGGTGGTGAAAACCGCGCTGCACATCATCGGTGCCCCGCTCCCTGCCATGGATGGCCTCCACCGAAAACGGTGTCTGAAATGAGCTGGGAAGATCATTAAAGACCCCTCCCACCCCAACCATGGACTGTTTGCCCTCCTCCCATCAGGGAGGCGGTACACGAGCCTCAGGTCTTGTACCAGTAGGATGAGGAACAGCTTCTACAATCATACCGTCGCATTGCTGAACTCGGAGTCCCGCCGATAGATTCCTCCGGTCCCTCCGTCCCCATTGTTTAATTATTCTGTATTTTTTATTATTCTGTATCCTCTTTTTTTTTTTAAATTTCTATATTGCACTACTATGGACTGACGCAAAACTGCATTTCGTTGTACCCATACTCAGTATTTGTGCAATGACATTAAAGTTGAATTGAATTGAATTGAATTGAATTGAATTGAATTGAATTGAATTGAATTGAATTGAATAAATGGCCATTAATTTACAGGTATTAAACATTAAATTCCTTCCATTTGGCCTATAAACCCATGACAATGAGATTTAAAAATTATGTTATATTCTGAATTCTTGTGTGAATGCTATTTGGACACTTAGGCTATTTAAAAATGTTAATCTATTCTTAAGAAATGGATAGATGTTTAGATCTAGTAATTGAATTTTGTAATTAGCTACAATTAGGTGACTAACTAATTATATGCTTTAATTTCAAGTCATCTAAGTAAGATTGTTTCATATTTGTTTCAGAAAATTTCTTTCAGTTCTCTTAAATTTTAAGAAAGTTATCTGCCTTTAAATGTTCTCGATCACAGCTTTTGTGTTACGTCAATCAAACAACAATAGGGAACAAGATGCCAATTTCCGAGTATGAAAATGGCCATAACTTTTTTAATACTGAAGATATGAAAGTGAATTAGGTGTCAAATTAAACTTATTTTTTATGCTTTACCTGATGGGATAAATTAAAGACTTGATTTTTTAAATCTCAATATTTTGTAACATTGCTACTAATATATACATCATGTAGCTTCCCACAGTATGCTTTCAAGGCATGAATTGCTGCCAGCATTTCCAAATAATTTATACCATATTTGCGACTAAGGCGTAACTCCTCCTTGTTCCATCTACCACCACAACTAGAGACGGTGTTAGTTGCACCCAATCCTAGTTCACTAGCATCACTCTGGAGTGTTTTTGTAGGTTTCCTGGGCAGAAAACCGCCTGAACAATGATGAATATTGGCAAGCCACCATTGTAATTCAGCTTTAGATTTGGCAACAACTACATAGGTCTGTCGAAATGACCTTTGTGGAGTCTAATTGCCTGATCCTTTGCACGCTCCAGATTCCGATAATGCAAAGGCCCATAACATGCGGCGGGGAAGGCAGCCACTAACTTGCCAATTACCCTAACAATCTGGCGGATAGATGGATTCTCATTAATCAGTAGATTAGAACAAGACTCTACCAAATTTAGTTTTTTCCCCATGGATAGAGTCACAGACATCTGCACTGAATTGATAATAAACCCAAAATAAGAAATAGATCTGGTTGGTATCAGCCTGGATTTGGCTGGATGGATGATAAATCCCAATTTCTCAAAGATGAGTTTGGCAGCTGAAACAGCTAGGTTTGCGAGAAGCAGCATTCTCCCATTATCAGAATGTCATCTATATAGCCCACAATAATATGCCCTTCATCTCTAAGCAGGCCAAGTACTGGTTTAAGCAGTTTGGTAAATAGACGAGGGGCTGAGCTTATACCATTAGGTGACACCTTAAATTGCCACAACTGCCCCACCCAGCTAAACTTCAGATATTTCCTGTGATTCCTATGAATAGAAACCGATTAATATGCATCCTTAAGATCAATGGATGTCATAAAGCAACGCTCAGTAATTAGCTGCCATAGTAGTATGGAAATTTTCCATTTTAAAATGTTTATACTGCACATTTGCGTTGAAGTTTGCCAAATCAAGGATGTTGCAGCATCCACCATGTTTCTTCTCCGTTGAGAATATGTTAGAGATATATTGATCCTTCTCCTGGACTGACCACTCAATTGCTCCTTTTTTATGCAATGCCTCTATTTCTGCTTGCATATCCAAAGTTTCCTATTTGGAATGAATATACACCCGACTCGGCATGTCTTGTCTAGGTGGAAATTAGTTAGGCAAAAATTCAATTTTGTAACCCATTATACTGTGCAGTATAAACGGGTCAGAGGTTATCTGTCGCCATTCGTGCAAAAATGTAACCTGCCACCGACTTGTAATTCCTCCGCACACCCCATGACTGATGTGACTGATGGATGCACATCCACCTACCTTAAATGTCATAGGCAGTTTAACGCCAGGGCCAGCAGACCCTAATTTTTGTTCGGTCTCTTTCCCTTTGCTCTGAAAGTTTGAGCCACTGGAAACTGAGGCTGCCACATCTTCCACGATGGACGAGTTGGGTCTTGGCCTAAAAAAGACCTGTGACTGGGTCAAAATTGAGCAGATCTGAAATTCTCGCCAGCCTCAGAGAACCGATTCCTGCTGGTTGTGACATAGGGATGATATCTCTGGAATAGAGGAGTCTTACCCATATAGGATGCCTTGACCATGCCAGCAGCCTTTAATTCCTCCTGCAAGTCCTTGACTTGCTTACCAAAATCTTCTCCGAAGAGAAATTTAGCAGGCTGAACATTGCTGGACCTACATAAATGTGCAAATTTGGGGCTTAATTCCAGTTTAATGCCCTTTACAGAAGTAGTTAATCTCGAAATGAGCATTGCACAACAGTGCCATCGAATCCTGCTGTGCGTCCGACAGCTGAACCTCATACACTGACCTCATACACTGACCTAGCAAAGGCAGTAATACCTGCTGAATAGCCTCAGGATCCGCTGTAATTTCATCTCTCTGGACCTTGTTCTGCTCCCAATGTTTTCCCAAATGGTAGCATTGACTATGGGAACATCCAAAGGTTTTGCAATTTCCTGGACTGTGATATCTCCCAGTTGTTTCCAGCATAATGTTTCTATGTTTCTATAACATTTTCCTTCAGCTGGCGTCAGGTTAGATAGCTGATGCTGCTGGCCAACTCCTCTTGTAGTGGCTTGCCCGTCCCCGAGGGAACAGCAAATTTAGAGGCAAGAGTAGACAGCTCTTCCTTATGCGACTCCCGCATATCATGCATTAAAGCATGGGTCTCAGGCACATCCTCATATTCGGAGTCAGCTCCAAACTGATCTCCGACACTCCCCTCATCCGAGTGGGAGGAATATTGCAACTCTGAACCAGGTGTTGCCACAGGCATATGGCTCGAACGAGAAAAGCATTAAGAAGTCTGAAAAATGTGCAGCTAAGTGGATAGAAGTGGAAGAAAGTCTTGAAAGCAAAGTCGCAGCTGAGGTGCTGCAGTCAAACTTTGTGAATCAACAAATTGAAAGGTAAGATCCAAAGTCTGAATTTATGAAAATTAATCTGTATGGACTTTAATTAATTTAATTGCACCCTTTATAATGTGAAAAAATTAGATATGGAGGCTGTACATTCATTCAATCACTCATTCACTCATTCATTCATTCATTCATTCATTCACTCATTCATTCCTTCATTCATTCATTCATTCACTCATTCATTCATGAAGTTGAGGGCCTAAACTATATGTATCAATAACAAGGTAAATTAAACATTTCACTAATGCCAGCTTGTTGCAGAGTAATAAGTCTTAATCATCTAATCTCGGAGCTGCCTGCGATAACTTACCGGGAAAAGGTGCTCCAATCGCGGGGCCTATGTATTTAACATAGTGAAGCCGCGGTCTCAATTAAAAAGCGGCCGATTCGCAAACGCGGAGCCGCAGGACTTCTCCGCGGGCGGAGGGGGGGGGGGGTTGTACATAGTGCCGTCCGTTGCGGCCGTTTCCAGGAAAACGAAGGAATATATCTATCTGGAATATATATAGGTATAATAATATATTATATGCCTGACCCGCTGAGTTACTCCAGAACTTTGTGTCTAATGTCCACAAATGAATCTTCTTTACTCTGCATGCTCTCCAATGCTGTCATATATTTCTTATAGTGCAGTGACCAGAACTGCACACAATGTTCCAAGTGTTATTTATATCATGTTTTTTAAAATAATATATTATATTATTATACCTATATTACTATCTGGAATATACATAGGTATAATAATATATTATATTATTATATATATATTATATTATTATACCTATATTACTATCTGGAATATATATAGGTATAATAATATATAATATAATATTATTATACTTAAATATAATATTATTATACCTATATTACTATCTGGAATATATATAAGTATAATGATATATAGTTTAAATGGACTGCAACACGGAAATAGGCTGCCCATCTTGTAATATGGGCATTGGCCACTAGATGGTGCTTACTTTCCCAATCTCATTTTCTAATTAGTTTAATTAATTAATGTGCAACTTTCGGCAATGACGAGTTATGACTTCCTTCTCAATTATATTTCATCTAAATCTGTGGAACATTTCATGTAGTTTGGTGACTTGGGTCACGAAAACTGATTTCTAGACACATTTTTGATGCTCGGCCCACAGCCTAATAAGTGAACAACTATCCGCATTTCCTCCGAGCCAACATTTATTTTGTGTACCCTACAACGATGATAGGAATGGCTTCAACAATGTTCTCAAAACTTCCTGTAAATAATACAATATCACCAACGACCCATTGACTCTAGGAAAAGCCTGCCTCTCAAAATGGAGGAGCATTTAGGATGACACTAAGATGCTGAGGCCAAAAGTCCAGAGCACACAAGCCCAGCATGGAAGCCAATGAGTGCACTAACTCACAAATGACCGACCTATCTGTTCCATCAGATAGTTGACCCATCTGTAGAAGAGTCTAAAGTGCCCACATTGGCCTCCTCAGAACCCAGAAAACTATAGTGCTAGTGTAAGAAAGTCAGTCACGCCTCTGTGTAATTACCTAAAAAGAAAAAATGGGGCTATCTAATTGTCTTTAAATTGGAGAAGAATAATCTTGTACTGAGAATGCACCGCATGTTGTGATTGTCACCTGATGTGATGCTTTTCCAATTCCATCAACTTTTATATATTGCAGGTAAAAAGATCTTATGGTTTTCAATGAGTTAGTGGCTAGATGTTTGCCATACTCATAAGTGATAGAAGCAGAATTAGGCCATTTGGCCCATCAAATCTATTTCACCATCCAATCATGGCTGATCTATGTCTCCATCCTAACACCAGTCTCCCACCTCCCCATAACCCTTGACACCCATACTAATCAAGAATATATCTTTCTTAGCCTTAAAAATATCCATTGACTTGGCCTCCACAGCCTTCTGTGGCGAATAATTTCGCAGATTCACAGCACTCTGACTAAAGAAATTCCTCCTCGTCTCCTTCCTAAAGGAACACCCTTTCATTCTGAGGCTATGACCTCTGGTACTAGACGCTCCCACTAGTGGAAACATCCTCTCCACATCCACTCTATCCAAGCCATGTTCCAGTACTTGGAGTCTTTAAAAGCCTTTAAATGTTTAGGAAATTTAAACAAACAAATGTTTCCGCAGTGTTCACTGTTTTACTGTATTGAATGAGTTGAATCATTTTTTGAACTATCTATGATATGAGTTAATCAATGACTGAAGTTCTTTCCCAAATGTCAAGGCAGATAAAAACCTTTCATCTACTTTAAACAATATCATCTCCAAGACACCTCTGTTCTTTACTCTGTGAAAGTCTCTTTTTCTAACTCATCAATCACAGCTTACTTCTTATCTATATCCATTTACATTTTGGAAGTAAAGTTTCACGTTATAAGTTTAATTTGGTTTAGAGATACAGCGCAGAAACAGGCACTTCAGCACACCGAGTCCGTACCGACTCGCATCCCTGCATGTTAACACTATCCTACACACTCTAGGGGTACATTTACATTGATATCAAGCCAATTATTGACTTCAGGAGGTCCCATTCTGGAGAATACGCCCCAATCTCCATTTATGGGGAAAGTGTGGAGAGAGTGTCCAGCTTCAAGTTTCTGGGCACTCACATTTCAGAAGACCTCACATGGTCCACAAACACCGCCGCGCTGGTCAAGAAGGCACAGCAACGACTGTTCTTCCTGAGGACATTAAAAAAGACTGGTCTGCCCCAACAGCTGCTGACAACGTTCTACTGCTGCACCACAGAGAGCATACTAACGTATGGCATCTCTGTGTGGTATCTCAGCTGCACGGAGGCGGAGAGGAGAGCTCTTCAGTGCGTCGTCAACAGAGCGCAGCGGATCATCGGGACAGAGCTACCAGCCTTGGAGGGCATCTACCACACGCGGTGCCTCAGGAAGGCCCTCAGCATCCATAAGGACTCATCACACCCCTGCCACAGTCTGTTTCAACTACTTCCCTCCGGCAGACGTTACAAGGCCTTCTACGCCCGAACCTCCAGACTCAGGAACAGTTTTATCCCAAGAGCTATAGCGGCTCTGAACCGGCCCTAATGAGTGCCCCCCCCACCCACCCCCTTTGGACATTCTCCCTCAGATGGTCACGTCAATCAATTCAGCTTGTTTATTTATGTATTGTATTTATTTACCTTTCTTGTACATCAGTGGAGCTGCACACTAAATCTCGTTGCACTGACGTGCAATGACAATAAAAGATATATTATTATTATTATTATTATTATTAACCTACAAACCTGTACGTCTTTGGAGTGTGGGAGGAAATAGAAGATCTCGGAGAAAACCCACACGGTAATGGGGAGAACGTACAAACTCCATAAAGACACACCCGTTGTTTGGATCAAACCCAGGTCTCTGGCACTGTAGGCGCTGTAAGGCAGCAACTCTACCGTTGCGCCACTGAGCCTCCGTGTAAGCTTTTGGAATATTAAATCCTTACAACTGGATGTAACTTAAATACACACATTA
This sequence comes from Amblyraja radiata, assembly GCF_010909765.2. Lineage (NCBI taxonomy): Eukaryota > Metazoa > Chordata > Chondrichthyes > Rajiformes > Rajidae > Amblyraja > Amblyraja radiata. Next base: position 69,336,337 of record NC_045961.1, read on the forward strand.
GTGTTTTGATGAAAGGTAATTGACTTAAAACATCAACTTCCTTTCTCTTTCCACAAATGCTGCCTGCTCTGCTGAGGATTTCTGTTTTTTATTCTATATATGTGGTTTCACAATATTTTTGCTTTTACTATGAACAACTTTTGACTTCCTTTCCGCACATGAATATACAATGGATGTGTTTTTTTTTTTTTTTATACTTTGTACAAAAGCAAAAATGACTTTAAGGTTGAAGTGTTTGTTCTGCTTTACAACATCCTTTCCATTTTTGTTTTCTTTTAATGAACAAAATCGTCATGTGGAATGAAATGGGGCTACACTAGTTGAGCCTGGACAGACAGTATTAATTTTGATGGATGGGCACCATTCAATCGCAGCTTTGCTGTTTTCTTTGGCACAACACCACATTATTTATTGCTGTCATTTTAAGGGTGACATTTGTGTTTAAGAAGAGTCCATGTGTTGACTTGCTACCACTTGCAGTCCATGAACCTTTTCTGTGAACAAAACAGAAATATCTCTTTTATTCTCCATTTCCTAAAGGGGAGATATAAAAACTCCACCTGAAATTGGCAACAGAAGAAAAACATGCTCTTCGGGTATTTCTAACAACCCTATGTTCAGAGGAAATCTTCAAAAGAATGCATTAAATAAAAGGTTACTCCACACACTTTATTTTCTTCAAAATTTTAATTCGTATTTTAAATGTCATACATATCAAAATTGCTCTGGTGAAGTGCAGAATGAGCATATACAGGGCCCTGTTTTCCTTTCTGCAAGTGATCATTTTACAAGGTAACTATCCATTTTTCATCACCTGCTTCAACATAAGATGGAACATCACTGCATGAATGCACTGTGTTGAGATGACCTCTGTTTATGTCTTCAACTCTGCTACATTTCTCATGCAATCAATTATCTTTCACATTATTCCCTGTATTATCTATCTGTGCACTGTGGAAGGCGTGATTGTAATCATGTATTGTCTTTCCGCTGACTGGTTAGCACGCAACAAAAGCTTTTCACTGAACCTCGGTACACGTGACAATTAACTAAACTCAACTCAATCTTTCCCCAAATCTTTAAATAATCTATAAAAGGTTAATTCATTCAGATTGTCCACACTGAAGAAAGATCGAGAAAAACAGCCACGCTGTTTTTTTATGAGACAAGGTTCCATTGAGAAGTGCTGTGATTAAATTGTAGTCAACTCCCTCTAGCGAGTGTATTACCACAAGAAAACATATTTGCTTTCAGAATCATGCGTTCATAAACAAGCTGCTCAATTGTGAGTGTTTACTTGTGTTTGTCAACACAAAATGATGCTATCAGGATAATAGTGTATAGTGATACAACTGTAGTTTGTTATTTTACTTTTAATTTAAATCATTTCTGAACTATAAGTTTTGTAGGCAGATTTTAAGTTAAAGTGGAAGAAGTCACAAGTCTGAACACTTTGAGAGCTAACTAATTAAGTCGCATTTTCCCTCGAGTACAATTTGCAGGCATTGCACAAAAATGTGAAAATGTATTTTCCTGCTTTTATTGCTTGATCTTTTACTCTGACAGGAATAATTTATTTTCATCAACATGTTACATTTCAAGTGTTTGAATGCAGAAGATGACCTTTTCAAATACAAGGAATTACAAAGAAGATCTTTATCTAGAGGCTTGCTAAAAATATACTTCCAATTAATTATTTAAGTATAGGTAATTGTTTTATATTAGCAACACACATGTCTGCATCTGCAATGGAAATTCATGCTCTGTCACAAACAAAATAGCGGCTGCACATTGACTTCAATAGATCTGAATGGCGTAAATTGAATATTACATGCAACCACTATTATATTATACATTCTGCACTAATAACTGAGGATATATTTCAACAATCACCTAGTTATACACAGTGGGTGTCTGTCTAATTTAATGTCTTCTTTTTGAGGCTATTCTATTTAGGAAAAAAGTTGCATCAGGTATCTCATTGGAATAATGGAAAGTCAATCCCAAACAATAGTCTGTTGGAAAAAGGTTGTAGAATTCATCTTTAGTTGGAATACAAGCAGGAAGTATGCCCAGTTCAACTTCCTAACACAATCCCCTCATTGCCTCCACTGGAGCACTGGAGGTTGAGGGAGCCCTGAAAGAAGTATACACAATTATGTGAGGCATAGATAGGTTAGTATCAGAACCTTTTTCCAAGAATGCAAATATCAAAAATGAGATGGCATAGCTTTAGGGTAAGAGGGGAAAGGTTTAAAGGAGATGAGCGGGGAAATATTTTTACACAAAGAATAATCAGTTGCAGGAACGTGCTGCTGTGGATGGTGACAAAGGAAAATATGACTGTGGCATTTAAAATACTTTTGGATAGGCACATGGATATGGAGGAATATGGATTCTGTGCAGGCAGATAAGAGAGGTTTGCATCATGTTTGCACAGACTTTATGGGACAAAGTGCCTGGTCCTGTGCTGTACTGTTCCATGTCCTTTCTGTCCTTGCATCCTACCAATTGCCTTGTTTAGTGAAAGCAGAATGGAACTCAGCATTAATATCATAACATTCTTATACTTACATTACATGATCAATGGTAGGTGCATATATGGAGGAAAAATAAACTGTTTACATAAAAAAAATCAGAAAATGATTGCAAAAAAAATTATCACGTATGGCAGCATTGTTAGACTTTAGAGATAAAGTGTGGAAACAGGCATGTTGTCCCACCAGCAATCAACCCATACACTAACCTACACACACTAGAAACAATTTTACAACTTACCAAAGCCAATTAATCTCCAAACCTGAATGCCTTTGGAGTGTGGAGGAAACCGGAGCACCCAGAGAAAACACACGCAGTCACAGGGAGAATGTACAAAATCCATACAGGCAGGGCATGTGGTCAGACTCAAACCTGGATCTCTGGCGCTCTATGGCAGCAAATCTACCGTTGCGCCACTGTGCCACCCTGAAAATCTGTGGAGAGAAAAACAATTAATGCTCTGATTCCGTGACCTTGTGTCAAAACTGAAACTGTTTCTGTCTCCACAGGTGTTGTCTAACTTGCTGCGATTTCTCTGCTGACTTCCACGGCATTTCTCCTGCGACCTGGCTATTGACAGCTGTTAATTTGTCTTCCATCCCAACCACCAGGCTGGTCTCGTAATGGCTATTCTCCACATGTTGGCTTCTCCTTCCTCATAAACACCCACTATACACTTCTGATCTGAAATATCTTCCTACATTTATCTCCAAATTCTCAACTACACTTCATCCAGAAACCTTGTTCTTGCTGTATCAAACTCTTCCCCGACCGCTCTGCCATCTTCTTTCCTGTTTGTAGTTGTTTTTTTCAAAACATATATGCAACTATTCTTTATTTCTTCATCTTACCCATTATTTATTTCTAGTTTTTCTTAGTTAGTTTATTGTCATATGTACCAAGCTACAGTGAAAAACCTTTTATCCAATCAGTGGAAAGACTACATGATTACAATCAAGCCATGCATAGTGTACAGGTACAGGATAAAGGAAATAATGTTTAATGCAAGATAAAGTCGAGTAAAATCAGATTTAAGATAGTACGAGGGACTCCAATGAGGTAGAGGGCAGGTCAGAACTGCTCTCTAGTTGATGAAAGGATGATTCAGTTGCCTGATAACAGTTGCATTTACCACTGTCATATCTAATATTTCTGCATATGGTGAAGGATTCTGTTAATAATTTATGCATATAAAGAGTTACCAGATAATATCTATTTAATGAAGAGTTTTGTTCATGATGGAAGGTAAGTTCAAATAAATTTATTCATTTTCAATGTACCAAAAAAATCTCTTCTTTGATAGACTGGGCCTTTGGTGATTTGCAGAGATCAGCTGCAACAGAAGATCTGGATTGGCCTTAACGTACCTAATTTCACTTCAACTGCTTTAAAAACCCTCATTGTTAACCCCTGACTTGAATTCTCCCATACACTCTGTGCCAGCTTTTTGGCTTTGATCCTTGTAACCCTGAGCTCATCTAAAATGTTCTGCCTATTTATTAACTTGCATTAAGCCCTATCAAATCAAAACTATTTAATTTTCTGTATGCACTTGGACCTGACAAAGACATTTTTACTTGCTGCAGCTTTACAGGCACAGTAATGCAACAACACAACAAATAAATATAGAATAAACAAGAATACATCAGTAATATCAGTTATATTAGGTAAATCAGACCATAAGCTGAAATATGCAGTACAACCTTATACAAATTACATAATTCTTAATGAGAAATAGCTTCTCGAACCTGGAGGTTATTGTTCTCGGGCTCCTGTCCCTTTTTCCCGATGATATCAGAGAGATGAGAGCATGACTAGAATGGTGCGAGTCTTTGATGATATCAGTTGCTGCCTTGATGAAGTGCTTCCTGTATTTCAATGTGCTGGACCCAGATAAATCTGCAGAGATGTGCACACCCAGGAACTTAAAACTGGTGCATCTCTCCAAAGAATAAGTTAGAGGGGATGGACATGGCCAGGTACACCATCAACAGTTTCTGAAGGCTCATCCTTGAGAAGAATCTTTTGCGATCACAGTGTCAACAGAGACTGTGAACACTCATGAAATTACATCCTTGTTCTCCCTCTCAAAGCAAGCATAAACAAGCATAGAATTCATCTGGGAGGGATGTGCTACTACTTCTCGAGCTGCTTGGTTTCACCTCACAGGTAGTGATGGTTTGCACAATAGCTGAGTGTCTGTCTGCTCTTCCAGTTTAGACCGAATGTGTCTCTTCACATTCTGTATGGCCTTTGAAGTCGTACCTAGACTTGTATCGCTAGACCTGAACACCATAGATCTATCCATCTGTTTGATATGTTACATTAACTCGGGGTTGGGCATCATTTCAATTACTCCAAGTCCATAACTCACTGAAAGGAGGAACATAAGTAGATAGAGTGGCAAGGGTGGCATATGGCATGCTTGCCTTACATTAGGGCATTACGTATAAGAGACAGGAAGTCATGATGAAGCTTGAACACAGAGGTGGTTTACTAGAATGATGCCAGGATTAGGAGGTGTTAGCTCCTAGGGAGAGGTTGGACACTCTCATTGTTTAGCTTTAAGGTGAGAGGGACAAAGTTTAAAGTAGCTGTGTGGGCAAGTTTTTTTACTCAGATGGTGGTGCATGCCTGGAACGCATTGCCAGGGGTGGTGGTGGAGTTAGAAATTATAGTGACATTTAAGAGAATTTTAGGATCGGCACATCGCTATGCAAGGAATGGAGAGATTATGGATTATGTGCAGGCAGATAAGAATTAGTTCTGGCATCATGTTTGGCACAGACATTGTGAGTTCAAGGGCCTGTTCCTTTGTTGTACTGTTATATGTTCATATCCCTTCATGGCCATCTTCTCGCATTCTCCAGCATCCTCCAAAGATTCGCCACAACCTTTACATTCTTTGATTTCTGGCCTTGAGTGCATCACCGCTAATCGTTGTTACTTTTTTATAGACACACATTAAACTGCTCAGGCTCTCAGCTTTATAATTCTCTCAATAAGCCTCTCTGCCTCACTATATCACTGTTCTCCCTTAAGATAGAAACATAGAAACATAGAAAATAGATGCAGGAGTAGGCCATTCGGCCCTTCGAGCCTGCACCGCCATTCAATATGATCATGGCTGATCATCTATGGCCCTTATGTATTATGAAATGTGTCTGTTTGTATGTATATCTATGTTACAAGTTTAATGTTTGATGAAATGTTGGAACCTGTATCGAGCTGTACTGATAACAAATTCCACCAGCCTGGCTGTGTGGTCATTAAAATACAATACAATACAATACAATACAACTCAGTATCCTGTACCTGCCTTCTCTCCATACCCCCTGATCCCTTTAGCCACAAGGGCCACATCTAACTCCCTCTTAAATATAGCCAACGAACTGGCCTCAACTACCTTCTGTGGCATAGAGTTCCAGAGATTCACAACTCTCTGTGTGAAAAATGTTTTTCTCATCTCGGTCCTAAAGGATTTCCCCTTTATCCTTATACTGTGACCCCTTGTCCTGGGCTTCCCCAACATCGGGAACAATCTTCCTGCATCTAGCCTGTCCAACCCCTTAAGAATTTTGTAAGTTTCTATAAGATCCCCCCTCAATCTTCTAAATTCTAGCGAGTACAAGCCGAGTCTATCCAGTCTTTCTTCATATGAAAGTCTTGACATCCCAGGAATCAGTCTGGTGAACCTTCTCTGTACTCCCTCTATGGCAATAATGTCATTCCTCAGATTTGGAGACCAAAACTGTACGCAATACTCCAGGTGTGGTCTCACCAATACCTTGTACAACTGCAGTAGAACCTCCCTAATCCTATACTCAAATCCATGCTTGAAGATGCTCGATAAAGCCTCCTAAATGTTTGGTCATCTCTTGGTGCAATGCTCATCTGATGAATTCTGGGAATCTTTCTCCACATTAAAGGAACAATATCAATATTACTTTATCTTTTGAATGTAAACATTAAAAATCAATGATTTTCTTTATATCACTATGAATCACATGGATGACCACGGTGTCTTAATCTGTTATTGTGATGATGGATGAATCGGCAAAGAATACTGACAGGTAGATTGTACCTCAATATCCTTCTCCCTTATCTTCACGATCAGATCTAGTGCATCATGTTTACAAAGCAGGGAACTGTATGTATCATACCCCCTGATCTTTCAACAGCCTCTTGCATTCAAAACTTCATGGAACAGAATGAGCAGCTGAAAGCAGGAGTGTGTTAAGGTGTTTATATTCACAAAGATTTTTGACAAGGTTACATAGCTAAGGAATCATGTTGGCTTTCCAATTGTTAGTAGCATAACAATCTTTGTCAGTTTCAGCACCTACTGCACCACAAATAAAACAGGGCTGATTTAATGCAGATACCTGCAAGAAATGTTCTCCTTTTACAACATTCCCTTCAAATACCTTCAGGTATTTCAATGAATATTGTTGCAACAATATATTTCAACTCAATGGGAGACCACAAAAGAAACATAATGAATGATTTTGACTAAAGCCCTCAAATGGTGACCAGGTTTTCATTATTAGCTCTCCTGTAACCCCAAGAAAACTGACACAAAATAAAAAATAACAGATTACAGTGAAAACCAGGATTTTTTAATAAACTAGATCAAGTGGGACCCGTTGAGCTTCATTTCTCACCCCTTCACCCTCTTCTTTCCTCTTTCCTCCTCCTGTTAATGTTGGATAAATTAAAGACACCGTAACATGGAGGATCCCTGCACTTGTACGAATTGCTTAACCCTTACCAGTTGAACCTTACAGGCTTTGATTGGCGCCAGCTAGTCTAGGCTCAGACTGATATGCAGGATGGTAATGGGTCCAGGTGCTCTCCCTGTTTCTCTTAAATTGATAACATGTAAAGCGGTTTTAACAACTAACCTCAAATGCATAATTTCTATTGGATCGCTGCAAAAGCATTGTAAACAACATTTTTTCTTATACAATGTATGTCTGTATGCGAAATGTCTGTTATGTATGGGGTTAATCGATATCTGTAATTGGATTATTAAGAGACCACCCCCATGTGGTTCGGCCCCTCGAGGTCCCGGAACATATAAAAGTCCGCTATCACAAGGTCCAGCATCGATCTTCTGGGAGAACGATTGGGACTGAGTGAACTTCTGGAGTGTCTCTGTGTGAGCGAGGCTTAGAGGGCTTGAACAGGCAGATACGAGGATCGAACCCGCGGTGGGATAGGTACAGTAGTTGAATTGTAATGCACTTTTGTTAAAATCAAAATTAGTTGTTTCAAGTTTTTACTGAAACTAGACTGGGGGGAAGCTTAGAAACGAGCCATTTACATTGGGGGCTCGTCCGGGATCTCAAAAGACCCCCAAACACAAGTTTGTGATCAAGGGTGTTGAGCTGTTTCGATTGTGAATGCAAAAATCGGGTCCACGGTGAGATTCTCGCATTGATTTTCGGCACTTCGTTAGTCGGAGCAGATCGATCATTTGCGGGCTTGGGAAAGGGTCTATTCGAGATCATTAGAACAGATGGGAAAGTCTAGCAAGAATGGGGAGTGATTAGCACGCCTTTGGGTTAGGGGCCCTGCTGGGGTTGGGATAGAGGCCCTTTCCTGCATTAGAGGCCCAAAACTTTGGTCGTAGTTGGCAGACTGCAGCTGCTTTAACAAGAGCCAAACGCGCTTCATCGGGCGAGGAGTGGCCCAGGGTTAGATTTGGTATCCAAATTGGTGGGGTATTAAAATACAGGTCTTGCCTTTGATCGGATCTTTGCCGGGAGAGCAAATTGAAAGGTGCGCTCTGAAAATCGGCATCGATAACTCACAGCACGATGCGGCTAGGTGCTGAATCCTCGGTGCGCAGCAGAGAGGAGTGTTTGTGTGAAGGTATCTGAGTCTCTCCCTGAAGTGATGGACAAAGAACCTCGTAAAGGTACTGGGCTTGGATGGACAGAGTATAGATTGGCCGGAATACTCCAGTCTGTTCAAGTATTCAACTGGGCAATTTTAGTTTGATTTGAGAACCCTCGTAGCAGAAGAGATATGCACTAACATTAGGAGTTTGAGTTTGACTCTATATTTGCAAAGCCAAATTTTCCAATACTGAATTTCATATTGAAGTTCTGCCAGTAAGGGGGAATTCGAATTCCTGTATATAGAACTTCGGAGTTAATAGACAATAGACAATAGGTGCAGGAGTAGACCATTCGGCCCTTCGAGCCAGCACCGCCATTCAATGTGATCATGGCTGATCATCCCCAATCAGTACCCCGTTCCTGCCTTCTCCCCATATCCCCTGACTCCACTATTTTTAAGAGCCCTATCTAGCTCTCTCTTGAAAGCATCCAGAGAACCTACCTCCACCACCCTCTGAGCAGAGAATTCCACAGAGTTGGTGCATGTCCGTGATTGATTCAGAATAGTGGCTGATCAACAGTGAATAGTAACCCGCTGGTCGATTGTTGACTAGTACTTGATAGCGAAGAGTACCTGAGAGACGGGAACCTGATTTACTTGATGAAAAGTAATCCGAATAGCGAAGGGTACCCCTAATTCTGTCGAACTTAGAGAGGAGGGATAGAGGTCCCCCTAGAGAGGTCCAGTCTTAACAGAGGGATAGTAACATTCGGGAGGAAAATGTCATTTATTGAGTAAACCTCAGCAAAAATAAAACTAGTAAGGGGAAATTCTTTGGTATCAGAGGGAGAGGTTCACTGCGTGATAACAGTGTGACGTGGCTTCGAAATCAAGTGTTCGTGAACTGTGCACTAGTGCTTTAAATCATTTTAAAAATTGTAAATATGTAGCTTTTCCTATTGTCATAGGATCTGGATTTTGTAAATATTCTATGTATGTAAATAAACTTAGAGAATATTAAGAATTAAAAGTTAAGATTTAGGTTGTGTTAAGTCCTATGGAAGTTATAAACAAGTTACTTTAAGTTATAAACAAGTTACTTATTTCTACTTTTGCACCTTTGTATTTTTAATAAATACATTTATATCCTTGTATTAAACATAAACTAAAATGGTGTTTATAACCTTGGCTAAAACATAGCTGGGAGATTAAAAGCAATAGTTTGGAATTTGAGGGCTGCCGACAGAGGAAGAGATATGAGGGGAAATGTAAAGACTGAACCAAGGATGGAAGTTAATGGTGGTGAGACAGAGAATTCTAGAGTCAAAGACAGATTGATGCGAAATTATCTTACAGCATGAAAGATAATGTAACAGAGATAAGGCGGAAAGACTGTAATAAAGAGCTGCCTGTTTCTGTGGAGCAGTGAGCAATTAGAGAACGGTCAGGTGGTGTCATCTCTGAATGTTCCAAGCTGATATTTGCAAATAAAGGCTTTTCGTCTTCTTGAAGAATTCGCCGTGTTTGTGTCATCTTATCCACCTTCGAGTCTTAAAACCACGACAAAATTGGCGCTGCGGCAGGGTCGGTAAGAGACTGTTAATTAAAAGACAAACAGCCCAGGGCGCTTCCCAGCCCCTTCTGTGGCTTCTAGGGACAACAGGAAAAGGTTGGCCACCCAGCAAAATTATGTGGTTTTCCGCTTCATTTGGACTAATAACCTGTTGAACATGGGAAGCCATTGGGGACACAATAGTGCCTAGGTAGTTAGAAGGTCTCTTGACCCAAGAATCTGGCACTAAATTGTTCTAAAAAGGAGGCCCAGGGGATTGTCCGAGAAGGCTGCGCTGTGTGGTGAGTAATAATATTTGTGATAAGAAAGTACAGCATTGCAGTATGTGATATTATTAAGAGTATTAAAACCTCGTGGATACCACCCTGAGAGGTCAGGGGTTGCACGGATGAGGCAAGTATTAAAACCTCATGGATACCACCCTGAGAGGTCAGGGGTTGCATGGACGAAGCAAGGATTAAAACCTCGTGGATACCACCCTGAGAGGCCAGGGGTTGCACGGATGAGGCAAGTATTCTGTGGATACCACCCTGAGAGGTCAGGGGTTTGTACAGGCAGAATAAAGTATTTTGTGGATAACGACTTGGGTGACTGAGGTTTGTACGGGCAAAATACGAATTTAAGGTAAGTAGGTAATGGAAACAATGTACACAGTGATAATTTATTGCAGAATAGTGTAAGGTTATATAGCAATAAGAATAGGTAATATATTAAGGTCATATAGCAATATAATAAGGTATTAAGTGACTACAAGGACGGAGGAGGTGTAAGGACTGAGTTTCTTAACTGTTTGTGGAGATAAATTTGCTGCATTCTTTCTGCTGCTTGGCCTCTCAGGAAGAATATTCAGGACAAGACCCAATGTGCTTCCTTTGTTTGGAGATTAATGGAAGTGGGTTCTGGTCAGATGTTGAGTGACTAGGATTTTGATTGATTGTGATCTTAGTGGGGTGTGGTTAGAATTTGAGTGACGGTGAGTCTGACTAATCATGATTTGAATCAATGTCCAATTACAGCGCTCAGGAACCTGACTGATAGTGGAATAGACCATTCTACTTTAACTTAAAAGGGAGATAAGAATTATATAAATGTTAATTTTGAAACTTAATCCGTGTAGAAAATTACATAATATCTTCGAAGTAAGAATGGGACGAATGTGATTTGTGTGTAAAAACCGGTTTTGAATGAATGAGGAAGTTCATATATGTGATAAGTCTTTTGTTTGTTGTAGACCACATATTGTAAGGGTAGGTGTGTGTCTCTTTAAGAAATTTTAAGCAATGGGGAGGTTACGAACAGTTGTAAGGTAATGATTAACGCTTTGTATCATCGCAACTTAAAAGGGAAAAGTTGAAAAATGTAGGTTGCTTGGTTTTTCTGATGTTTCTTTTAGATTTCTTTTCAGTAAAGTTAATTTGGAAAATTGTTACTAGTACTAGGAATTGGAAATTTAAAATAGCGGTCAGAATGGATTGAAATAATTGGAAATAAGTTAATTGCTGAAACATGACCAGCTTTTATGGTTTGTGTAGATAAACATTCTGGTTGGAGAAGGGTAATGATTGTTTGCTGAGATTTTAAGAAAAAGTTGTGAGGAAGTAGCCCAAGGAAGGCACTTTCAAGAAAAATGTGTGACAAGATGGAAGTGTTAATTATGAATTATATGCCCACAGATAAGTTGGAAAGGTGGGAAAAGCAGAAAGGAAAGGATTTAGATGCACTTAGGCAGTTTAGATAGAAAGGAGAGAGAGGCAGTAAGGAGGTAACAGAAGTAGGAAACGACAGGTGTGAAAGTAATAAATCAGGAGGAGTCAGTGGAAGATTTTAAAAGAAAGGTGAATGAATTTGCAAAGGAGGCTAGACTATCTGAGAAGTAAGAAATTGAGTTTAGAATAAGAAAGAAGGCATACCAGAAAGGATTAAAGTGGGAAGCAGAGGGATAAATTGATGAGACTGCTTTAAAAAGAAAAGAGCAGGACAGACACAGATTATCCTTTGTGGCACCCATAAACTGAGAGGGCTAAAAAAAATCCCTTATCCAATATTCATGATGGGGCAGGAAATGGATTGAGGCTTTGGAGGAGGAGAACGTGGGATGATTATTGGCTATGGGAGATTTGAAGGCATTGTTGGTGAAAATGATAGGAACCACTAAACTGACAGAACACCTGAAGATGGCTGGTAAAAAAATGCTGTGAACAATGTAATAAACAATGGCATGCTGTTTGACACAGTCAGGCAGAGGGTATGGCAGGCCCTCAGACAATGTTACCCACTTAAGGTGGACCCCAAGGAATAAAGGAGAGATCCACTGGGAGAGGCAAATAATCCAGCAGCATATCTGGAGAACCTGCTGTGGTGGATGTCATCCTCCTAAAGTCCAGTCTAGATTGGAGAAGGTGGTGGGATTGTCATCTATTTCCCACCCCCGATTCAGCGATCATTTCGTCAATGAGGTCGAGGAATATCGCAAAGATAGGAAAAAGACTTGCAGACCAGCAGGAAGAGGTGCAGAGAAAGATGATGCAAATGTAACTTGAAGAGCTCAAAAAGAAAGAGCGTGAAAAAAGAAAGACAATGTTGTCAATAACAACAGACCTGGTTGAAAAGATTGAAATAAGTGATGACAGAGCCAAACGGGTGCCAGAGAATTCCATGACAATAATAAATGTCTTTGGAGGAGTGTTTCCTCAAAATGCCCTAACAGGAGTGAAATAAATATGGATATAAGCCCAGACAGGACTGGGGTCCCCAAGGGAGGGAGGGATCTCAAGGTGGAGGTCAAAAAAGGCTAGTAAGGAGACAGGTAATGGATAAGGTGTGTTGGGGATGTGAACAGGTATGGTAATCAGGAAATAATTATTATTATATTAAGATAGTGGTGAACATAGCTATGGTAAGAGCATTAAGAAGAGGTATTAAATACACCTAGGCTAGGACGCGGTAGGGTTTTAAATACTAGCCCCATGGTTTTTAATCAGATGTTATAGGCAGATTTGGAAGGTGTACCCTTAGAAAGTATTCGATACAGTATGTGGATGATTTGTTGGTTTGTTCCACAAGTGAGATGATTTGCTGGTTTGTTCCACAAGTGAGAAGCAATGTGAGAGAGACATTTTAATTATCTTGGAAAAGATGGCATAGGAGGTCATAAAGTATCCAGAAGAAGTTGCTGTTTTGTCAGCAGCAGGTAGAATATTTAGGACGAGTAACATCTAAAGAAGTAAAAGCTATAGCGCAAGATCAAATTGAAGAGATACTTGAAGTTTCCAAAACCTCAGACAGTAGGACAGATGATGATGATCTTGGGAATGGCAGGATATAGTTCAGATTAGATTGGAAAGTATGTTGAAATTGTGATGTCATTAAGGAAAATAATGAAGGAAGAAGGACACACAAGTCTTAGAAATGTTTTATAGTCAGAGCCTTTGAATGAAGGGGACAAAAAGGTTTTGCTTGTGGATGTTTCTTGTTAAAGTGATCATAATAGCAATTGTGCAGGGTTGAATTAGACTTTAAGGTAATTAAATTGGAAGCTTGCCTGCAATCTTGCTTAGCTCAGTTGGCAGAAATTAAGGCTTTAAGAGCAGCATGTGACATGAGGGAAGGTGAGAAAGCTGAAGTTCATACCGACTAAGCATATGTTCATGGGATCTGTCACATGTTTGGAACAATAGGCAAACAGAAAGGCTTTGAGAAAAGCAACGGAGAACCCATGCAAAGTTAGCAGTAAAGTACAGACCAGATAAGGGCAATAATGAAGCCTAGCTGTCATTAAATGCCAAGCACATAAGAAGGGAAATCAAAGTGAAGACGAAGTAGCCAGATCAGCATCTGGAGGATGATCAGCTGTTATTACGTCTAGGGTAAGCTTGGATCGATTTAGGTGCAAGGACTGTAGTAAAGTTTCTGATGAATGAGATAATCTAGACGTTTGGTAGACCTACAGAAATCGGCTTTGACAATGGATTGTTTTCATTCAGAGAGTAGTCAAGCTGGCGCTACAGGCCCTTAGAGTAAAACACAGATTTGGGTGTGTAACACCTGCAGTCACAGGGCATGGTGGAATGAATAAATGGAACATTGAAGGTTAATAGAAATAAGATTTGTGTACTGCAAAGTTGAATTGGATCGATGTCCTGCCATTGGCACTGAAGAGATGTTGCATGCAAACTAACCGAATAACCCACATAACACCACATGAGATGCTTACTGGCTGACCTATGCAGGTGGCACAATGGAGAGGTCCCTACAAGGGACCGAGTTTGGAACAGTTAGAGGTAGAATTTAAGAAGTATATACAACAGTTAATTATGATATACAAGTCTATTTATGCACAGGCAAAGTAAAAGCAGTTAGAGGTGGACCAGGAGGAAGGACACTTTGAACCTGGAGAAAAGGTGTATGTATGAGATTTCCGAACCACCCATTGCTGTTCAGGCAGAAGGTTGATCTACCTGGTACCATTTCAATCCTTACATGAGGGCTGTCCCGCAGGTACGACTAGATAATAGCCCTGAGGTAAGTGAACAGGAGGACAAAGAAGTGAGGGAAAAGCAGAGTTCTAACAAGAACTTTGTTTGACGTCAGTGGTGGGCAAATTAATGGAAAGGATACTTAAAGATAATATATATAAGCATCTGGATAAACAGGGTCTGATTAGGAACAGTCAACATGGATTTGTGCCTGGAAGGCCATGTTTGACTAATCTTCTTGAATTTTTTGAAGAGGTTACTGGGGAACTTGATGAGGGTACAGTGGTGGATGTTGTCTATATGGATTCAGTAAGGCCTTTGACAAGGTTCCACATGGAAGGTTGGTTAAGAAGGTTCAATTGTTGGGTATTAATTGTGGAGTAGCAATATGCATTCAACAGTGGCTGAATGAGAGATGCCAGAGAGTAATGGTGGATGACTGTTTGTCAGGTTGGAGGCCGGTGACTAGTGGGGTACCTCAGGGATCTGTGTTGGGTCCAGTGTTGTTTGGCATATACATCAATTATCTGGATGATGGTGTGGTAAATTGGATTAGTAAGTATGCAGATGATACTAAGATAGGTGGTGTTGTGGATAATGAAGTAGATTTTCAAAGTCTACAGAGAGATTTAGGCCATTTTGAAAAGTGGGCTGAAGATGGCAGATGGAGTTTAATGTTGATAAGTGTGAGGTGCTACATCTTGGCAGGACAAATCAAAATAGGATGTACATGGTAAATGGTAGCAAATTGAGGAATGCAGTTGAACATAGGGATTTAGGAATAACTGTGCATAGTTCCCTGAAGGTGGAATCTCGTGTAAATAGGGTGGTAAAGAGAGCTTTTGGTGTGCTGGCCTTTATAAATCAGAGCATTGAGTATGGAAGTTGGAATGTAATGTTAAAATTATACAAGGCATTGGTGAGGCCAATTATGGAGTATGGTGTACAATATTGGTTGCCAAATTATAGGAAAGATATCAACAAAATAGAGAGAGTACAGAGGAGATTTACTAGATTGTTGCCTAGGTTTCAGCAACTAAGATACAGACAAAGGTTGAACAAGTTAGGTCTTCATTGTTTGGAGCGCAGAAGGTTTAGGGGGGACTTGATAGAGGTCTTTAAAATGATGAGAGGGATAGAGTTGACGTGGATAAGCTTTTTCCATTGAGAGTAGGGAAGATTCAAACAAGAGGACATGATTTGAGAATTAAGGGACAGAAGTTTAGGGGTAACATGAGGGGGAACTTCTTTACTCAGAGAGTGGTAGCTGTGTGGAATGAGCTTCCAGTGGAAGTGGTGGAGGCAGGTTTGATTTTATAATTTAAAAATAAATTGGATAGGTATATGGACAGGAAAGGAATGGAGGGTTATGGTCTGAGTGCAGGTAGATGGGACTAGGGGAGAATAGTGTTTGGTACAGACTAGAAGGGCCGAGATGGCCTGTTTCCATGCTGTAATTGTTATATGGTTATATTAATGTACTTTTTTAAACTCAGTGAACCTGAGTTTTGGGATTTTTCAATATATAGGATAGCGGTTAGTACATTTCTCACCCCTGTTTATTCATCGCTCGGCTGACTATATTCGGGGATCTCGAGTCATTGGCCACATTATCATATCCTGCACTGTTTTATCCTTGACTGCGGATGGTAGCAAACTACCCCAAAGGATATTCCCCTTTGTGTTGGCAAAGTTTTGCAATTGGTTTATTTCTCACATAAAGGCAATTTATTTTTAAGAGTTGGTGTGGATCGTTTCATTTTCAAATAATCTTATTCAAACAAGAGATGGACACAAAAAACTAGAGTAACTCAGTGGGTCAGACGGCATCTCCGGAGAAAAGGAATAGGCGACGCTTCAGGTCGAGACTCTTTTTTTCAGCGATGCTGCATGACCCACTGAGCTACTCCAGCTTATTGTGCTTGTCTCCCCCTCCCTCCCCACCCCACATAACGCATCAAACCTCTGAAGCAGTAATGTGAAAGGCACATAAACACGGGAAGTGACTTGCCCTTGGAAATCTGGAAATATTAGTTGTTGGTCGCTCTATTCCAAAGGTCAAGGTGAGGTTCCCACAGGTGTCTCCAGCATCAGGGAATCATTCCTGACAGGCAGACTTGGCAAATATTTTTTTACTCACCTTTGTTTTCCCTGTCCAGCTGCCGAGTTAACTCAACGGGTCACGCAACATTTCTGGAGAAAAGGAATCGGTGACATTTGAAGGAAGGGAGTTTGGAAGGAAGGAATTGCAGATGCTAGTTTAAACCAAAGGTAGAAACAAAATGCTTGAGTAACTCCACGGGCCAGGCAACATCTCTTGAGAAAAGGAGTAGGCGACGTTTCAGGACGGGACCCTACTTCAGGCTAAGACCCAGCTTGAAGAACGATCTCGACCCGAAACATCGCCTATTTCTTTTCTCCAGAGATGCTGCCTGACCAGCTGAGTTAGTCCATCATTTTGTGTGATCTGCAATTCCTACCTTCAAACTTTTCGAGCCGTTTGTTTCAAGAAACAATCATTCCAAAATGGCTCAAACTTGTTGCATTTGCCTCTTTAACTTGAGATGAACCACATTAAGATTGCATCTGAGAAAGGCTTAAATCACTTTTCAAAGAAAACCAGGACAGCTCAATGAAGCTGCATCAACTCACCATTGTCCTGCATTGAATGTTTGGTTTGATTGAGCTGCATCACTAACTGATCCGCACCCTTCCCTTGGAGTTAGTAATACTAAAAGCCATGCTGTGCTAAGGCAACGGGTGACCATTTGAACTGCATTTGTTCAAGGTCTGGCATCAATCATTGAAAGGCATTACTCACTGAAAATGAATTGTTAGATCACTGTAAAATTTTCCATGAAGATCTGACTAAACTTCAACATGTCACTTCTGGCACTCAGGCCAAACCTACAGTAAACTCACGAGTCACTACGGTAAACTCACGGGCTACCACGGTATGACAACGAGTTTAAAAGTATCAAAATTTTCCTTCAAGAGTATATTTGACTCTTGGAAATCTTTCAACATGTTGAAAATTTTTCACGAGTTAACTCGTTTCCCGAGTACCTGCCGTTAACATTACGAGTCGCTAAGTTACGTCCATGAGCTCCAACGTTCCCGCTACAGGTACATTCATTCTACGTGATTACCACGAGTTTGATTTGTTTTTAACTCGGGATAACTCGTGGGTGGACTCTTACCGTGGAACAGCGGTTTTAGTGTGTTATGTCAAAATATGTTATTAGATTCAATTTATTTTCCAACATCATTGTCCAACACCAATATACAAAAACAGTTGTATGTTATAGTCTTAGAAAGAAAATGAGGGCACTAAACTAGAATCCTTGTATGTAGGTTTTTTAATATTACTGCACATACAGTACATTGATTGCCCATGTGGGAATGCACATCAAATCATTACTGAATCTAACTGAAGATATCAAATCAAACATTATTGGAATTATTGAAATCTTCAACCTCAGTAAATGTGGGGGAAGCACTGTAAGAATACTATTATGCTCCAACTCAAGCTAATAAATGCTGAAAAGCTGTGTATGAAATAGTTCATGCAAATTACACCAAAGATAATTTGTGCAACAAAAAAATAACAATGAAGACAAAAAAAATATAGATCCTGGACAGATAAAATATTCTGGGAAATGTTGTGGGAAAATTTGGCAGATTTATCAATCATCAGTCAGGGTATTAAGCATAGATAGTTGGGATGTAATGTCACAGTTGTATAAGCTGTTGGTGAGACCACATTTAGAGTATAGTATTCAGTTTTGATCACCCTGCTATACAAAGGATGGTGTAATGCTAGAAAGAGTGCAGAGCACATTTACAAGTATATAGCCAGGACTTTCAGGCCATGCTGATCTTTAAGGGGGACTATTCTATTCCTAGTTACCATTTTACCTTTAATATACCTGTAGAATCTCTTAGGTGGTTAGCTTATCTCAATGAAATAGCTAAAAGAGGAGTGAGTTTTGAAGGGTGTATGTCCCCACTTAAAATTTAACCCTTTTGCAATCATGCATTTTTATGGATGTGAAAACCCTTATGAATTGATATCCACAATGTAACTGAAGAAGTTGTGTTTGATGACCTATAATTTGAGACAAAATTGTGACTTGTAAAATGTTAACATTTTATCAATCAGCTGACACTAACAGAATGCAGAAAAGAGGGTAAGAGCTGAAGGCCTGTTTGCTCAGATCAGGAAGGAAAGGGAATTGTGGAAATTAGTGTTAACCAAAAGGAAATAATGCACTTATGGTATTAATGACTTCTCAGCCCACGTGGCCAACATATTGATGGAAAGGTGTCTTGGTCAGGAACAAGCAGTTATTGTATGTTGGATCATTGAGGTAAAAGCTGCCGATGGAGAAGGATAACCTGATCACTGCAAATTGTGCCTCAGTGGATTGTCAGTGCATTGGTCCCTGAGACATGGTTTGGGGCTCAGCCCATAGAAGAGGGGAGTTGAGAGAAAGGGATGGGTGTTATCTCGTCAGCAGTCATGATAAAGATTATTGCAATCTCATTGCATCAAACACATCACATAATGTGAATGTTTGGTCTTTTGTATTTTACTAAAATCTTTGGTCTGTACATCTGTACGACCAGTGGAAACTCAGTTACTGGCTTACTGTAAAATTAGACAAACATGGGAAGGCATATGCCACAGTATCAGGTTTCTAATTTAGTGATTCATTTTTTGAGCTGCTTTCACTTCTTTCTTGAACCTCCTCTTGTTCGGGTTGCTCAAGATCTTGAATCACCAGCTGCAGCTTGTACATCCCAGAAATTCATGGGGCCTTGGTGTGATATAAATATTCTGCTATTCAGTTAAAAACACATTAAAGACAACTTCTTGGGATGCCTGTAAAAAGATTGTCCGATTTAACAATGACCTAAATTCCAGTATAGATCGGATAATGACTTCTGCATTGCTTAATTGAATATTGTAGAGCCAGTGAGAGGCACTGTGATCACTTAGGTAGAATTTCCATGGAAACCATTACATTATAACACAAACACAATGTACACCATTTCCCAACAGTATCCAAAGAGCAAATAATTATCTTACAATCAACAGCATTATAAGATTGATCTATTTGTAAGAGCTTAATATGCATATATCTGTTGTCACATTTCCTCCATTACAGCAGATTTTGTAATGCCCTGATTTATTACAGGGCTCCTTAAGAACACAATACCCTTCTCTCTTCTGCTAAAGCTATCACAAATGATTGGAAGAACACCTGCAAACAATAAACCTGTCATGCAAATATAGCTGTCAAATCTTTGAAGTGCATATATTTTCCTTCCTCTTGGAACTCCAATAATGTTTGTGTGTTTCTCATACAAGTGGAATCCAGTGTAATTAATGGGAAACTGTTTCAAATCTACAGAAAGGTATTACTTTCTCCAGCTATGCTGAATCTATTCTTAAAATGCGTGGCTTACATGAGAATTAATTACTAAGTCTCTTGCAAGGAACGCATGTCGATCAGATAAAAGTATTTTTTTCGCAGTCTCAATAGAACGAGAGAATTTGAAAGGGGAACCGCGATTAGTGAAGATATCTGCAGGCATTTAACCTGAGAGGCAGGACAAGAGCAGGAGAGTTTAAAAGGTAAGCGGTTTCAGACTTTCCCCTTTCAGTCTCAAAAGAGTGGTATAATTTAAAAGCAAAGCGAAGATTAGTGAAAGCAGCTGAAGGCAGATAACCTGAGAAGTGGGACAATTTAAAAGTAATCACCGGGCTAGTTGGAGCAGCCATATTGGTGAATTGAGTGGCTAATAAAAACAAGGCAAGGTGTAGCAGAGCAACCTATTGGGAGGGAGAGGCCTTGTTGGGAGAGAGGTTCTCCCAGAGAAATAACTGGGAGAATTATTAATACTCGAGTAACTTAAGCATGCATACAAACAATTGAGTTCTCATAACTTCTCATTTACTTCACTATTTCAACTAATCATTTTTTCACCTAAATTACAAAACATGACAGTCAGATATTACCCATATGAATGAATTTGGCCAAATTACTCTGTTAGTTGGGGACAGTCTTTGCGTTTCAAACTCTGATCCCTTCTTCTTGCGATGGTTGTTTCCGGGTTATCGCTGCCGATGTCTTGAACTGCCCTTCTTTTATACTCATTTTACCTTAAAACTCCTAAAGGAAGCCTTTGTTCAAACCCAAGGCTCTCGTAATTCTGGTCAATCATTTCAAGTTGTCACTCATCCAAGTGCTGAATAAACAAAACGCATCTTATTTCCTTATCAGGCTAGAGAGTTTTTAATTATGTTGCCTGTTCATATTTTCATTCTTATCGTACAGTTCCTTTGCAAAATAACAGTTCCCTGACACCTTATCTTCTCAAGGCTGCACTACATAGCCTTGAAGTTACCTTCAGCTCTGCTCTCACCAGATGTCCTTCACGTGACCATTTTTACAGTGCTTCTTTGTTCTTCTGGTCCCAATGTTTATCTCCATCTCTCTCCATTTAGTAGCATACTCCCATACTTGGGATACTTGACATCCAGTCTCTGGCGGCTGCATGACATTCTCAGGGTGGACAAATTTGTTGCCACAAATTACATGGGTATGAAAAGGAATGAGGTTTTGCAATATGAGGAAAGGGAGTTGAGTAAAAGGCAACAATGCAGGACTCTCGGTGTTGTGATCTCTGGATTGCTTCCAGTGCCACATGCTAGTGAGGGGAGCAATGGGAAGATAGGGGAGATGATTGTGTGGCTGAGGAGTTGGTGCAGGGGGTAGGAATTCAGATTTCTTGATCATTGAGATCTCTTCTGGGGCAGGGGTGAACTGTGCAATGGGAATGGGTTGCACCTTGACTGGATGGGAACCAATAACCTGGCAGGCAGGTTCACTAGTGCTACACAGATGAGTTTAAACTAGATAAGCAGTGGGGTGGGTTCCTATGCAGGACCAAGGCAAATCAGACTTTAAGTTGGTACGGAGGGTGATGAGAGAAGGTTGAGTGGAGTAGAGTAGGCAGGGAGCGAGGAAGGACTGCTGGTTTGATTTACACTTATTTTAATGTGAAAGGCCTGACTGGTAAGGCAGATGTACTCACATGTTCCTGATATTGGGGCCCGGGGGAGACCAGAACCAGGGGCCACAGTTTAAGAATAAGGGGTAAGCCATTTAGAACGGAGACGAGGAAAGTATTTTTCACTCTGTGTCTGTGGAATTCTCTGCCACAGAGGGCAGTGGAGGCCGGTTCTCCGAATGTTTTCAAGAGAGAACTGGATAGGGCTCTTAAAGATAGCAGAGTCAGGAGATATGGGGAGAAGGCAGGAATGGGGTACTGATAGTGGATGATCAGCCATGATCACATTGAATGGCGGTGCTGGCTCGAATGGCCTACTCCTGCACCTATTGTCTATTGATCTTGGGAAATTGGGAGAGGCAAGTGGATGAAGTGCTCATGGATGAGCCTTTTGAGACCAGTGACCACCGTTCTAAACTAAAATACACTATAGACAGGGTGGGGCCACAAGTTGCAATTCTAAATTGGGGCAAGGTCAACTTTGAAGGTATTAGATAAGAACTCGTCAAGTTGATTGGAGCAGGTTGTTTGAAGGAAAAGAAACATCAGGAAAGAGGGATGTTTTTAAAAGTGTGCCGACCAGAGTTCAAACAGGCATGTTCCTGTTAGAGTGAAGGACGAGGCAGGTAAGCGTACTGAAGCTTGGATGTCAAGAGAAATTGAGTCTCTGGTCAAGAATAAGAAGGATGCAAGGGGCAGGTATAGGCAGCTGGGATCAAGTGTATGCCTGGGAGAGTTGTGGGAACTGGGGAACAAGCTAAAATAGGAAATCAGGAGGATGAAAAGGGTACAGAAAATAGCTCTGGCAGATATTTTAAAATAATCCTGAGATTTGATGTACATAAAGGGAAATATATGTTATCAGAGAGAATGGAACCCCCTCAGGAATCAAAGCACTCAACTCTGTGTGGAGCCACATGAGATGGGCATGATCCTCAATGAGTATTTCTCTGTTTTTACCATAGATAAAGACACCTGGGCAACTTGAGGTAGTAAATAGAAGTGTCTTGAGTGTAGTCAACTTTACGGTAGAGGAGGTGCTGAAGTTCCTAATACGCATAAGGGTTGAAAAATCTCCAGGGCCTGATCAAATATATTCGAGGACACTGCGAATGAATGAATACTTTATTGTCACATGTGACGAGTCACAGTGAAATACTTTGCTTGCATACCCAAGGTATGCAAATAGTCGGAACATAGAGTAGCATTGTTACGAAACTTACCTTCAGCGGCGCTGCAATTCTGACACTGGCCATGTGCGCGACTTTGGCAACTTTGCGGGGGGGAGGGGGCGGGATTAAAATCCAGTTTTGTACTGCCTGTCGGAGAGGGATTTCCTGCTAGCTGCTGAAGAAAAATCGATCGGACTTCCGCTCCTGATTTTTTTTTTTTTTTTAAAATCGCTAGACAATTTAATAATTAGATTAAAATAAGAAGCGACTTCTAATGCCCTCAACGCCTACAACATGACGGATCGCAAGAAAGGGACAAAACAAAGGGTAAGTCATTAAGTTTACATATAATCTTGCTTCTTGGGATGGCTTTAATCTAATTTTACGTTGCGAAAATGTTATTTGGGCCCCATACGAACCGGCAGTGTTTTTTCTACCCATATGGAGTTCAAATTCACCTCAAATTCAACGTTCCAATCGATCGCGTTTCCAGATGATTAAAACGCCCATTTTTTTTGGTCAATCATGTGGTAAGCCGTCTAAATTGTCTATATTTTGTGATATTCTCTCTCCGTGATCATTATTTTTAAACTAAATATTCACAACAGTTTGAGTCACATGTATTGTGCAAAAAATTTATGGGATTAATTTATGGGAATTAAACATTACATTTCTTCCATCTGGCATATAAATTCATGACAGTGAGATTTAAAAATCATGTAATATTGGGAATTCTTGTGTGAATGGGATTAGTTTTGTTATTTGGATACTTAGACTATTTAAAAAAATATTCCTTTTCTTAATAAATGGAATCTACAGGACATTCTTAATGGGAAAGTAGTGGGCAGAAAGGCATGTCATGCGTGGTTTGAAGAGCAAAAACATGTAGTTTACAATGCCAAATTGAAAAGTTGAGGAAAAACAAGGTGTACAGAGTTGCTTATTGGTTACAATCTGAGGAGTATGATGATGCTTCTGATTATGATATGCCAATGTACCAGCTAGCAACTGATATTCTCCATAAAGACTTGGTCTATTGCTAGAAATTGTAATTTATTTACCTATCTGTTATTGCCTTACAGCATATAATACAATAATATTAAAGTTCTGATCTTGAGAATATCATATTTTTGAATTTTCAAGGTAGTCTGGGTGTTTATTACTATTTTCGTCACAACGGTCAACTTTGTAATTAGCTACAATTAGGTAATTAACTAATTATATGCTTTAATTTTAGGTCATCCAAGTAAGATGTTATATATTTGTTTCAGAATGCTTCAATCTACAATAACTGAAAATTTCATTCAGTTCTCTTAATTTTTAAGAAAGTTATGGGCTTTTGACTGTCCTTGATCACGGCTTTTGTGTTAAGTCAATGGAAAAGCAATATGGAACAAGATGCTAATTTCCGAGTACGAAAATTGCCATATTTATTTTAATACTGAAGATATGAAAGTGAATTAGGTGTCAAATTAAACTTCATTTTATGCTTTATCTGATGGGATAAATTGCAGACTGTTTGTAACATTGCTACATAATGGGTGCTTACGAAGTTACAAAGTAGCCCAGTGCCAGGTCCCCCTTTGTTCTCCCCTCCTCATGGCGGTTACCTCATGACGGGTCCTCCTTTGTTACTTCCCCTGACAACGGTGACCTCACTTCCACGTAGTCCATTCTCGGCTTGGCTGATCTGCGGCCTGCCAGGAGGGGCCTGTGGGAAGTTAGAGAGGAAACTGTAGGCACCTTGTTTGCGATTTATGAATCATCATTAAATGCTGAGGCGGTGCTGGAAGACTGGAGGGTAGCAAATGTTGTGCCTCTATAAGAAGGGCTGCAGGGAAAAGCCTGGGAACTACAAGCCAGTGAGCCTAATATCTGTGGTCGGAAGGTTACTAGAGGTTAATCTGAGGGATAATATATCGATTAATTAAGATGGACAAGGGCTGACTAGGGACAGTCAGTGTGTAGAAAGGAACTGCAGATGCTGTTTTATACCAAAGATAGACATAAAGTGCTGGAGTAACTCATCAGGTCAGGCAGCATCTCTAGAGAAAAAGGATTTTGCGACAAAGGCAAAACCGTTATAATGGGTGACTTCAATCTACATATAGATTGGGTGAATCAAATTGGCAGGGGTACTGAGGAAGAGGATTTTTTGGAATGTATGCAGGATAGTTATCTAAATCAACATGTAGAGGAACCAACGAGAGAGCAGGCTATTTTAGACTGGGTATTGAGTAATGAGGAAGGGTTAGTTAGCAGTCTTGTTGTATGTGCCCCCTTGGGCAAGAGTGACCATAATATGGTTGAGTTCTTCATTAGGATGGAGAGTGACATTGTTAATTCAGAAACAATGGTTCTGAACTTAAAGAAAGGTAACTTTGAGGGTATGAGACGCGAATTGGCCAAGATTGACTGGCAATTAATTCTAAAAGGGTTGACGGTGGATATACAATGGAAGACATTTAAAGACTGCATGGATGAACTACAAAAATTGTTCATCCCAGTTTGGCAAAAGAATAAATCAGGGAAGGTAGTGCATCCGTGGATAACAAGGGAAATCAGGGATAGTATCAAAGCGAAGGATGATGCGTACAAATTAGCCAGAAAAAGCAGCATACCGGAGGACTGGGAGAAATTCAGAGACCAGCAGAGGAGGACAAAGGGCTTAATTAGGAAAGGAAAAATAGATTATGAAAGAAAACTGGCAGGGAACATAAAAACTGACTGCAAAAGTTTTTATAGATATGTGAAAAGAAAGAGATTAGTTAAAACAAATGTAGGTCCCTTGCAGTCAGAAACGGGTGAGTTGATCATGGGGAACAAGGATATGGCGGACCAATTGAATAACTACTTTGGTTCCGTCTTCACTAAGGAAGACATAAATAATCTGCCGGAAATAGCAGGGGACCGCGGGTCAAAGGAGTTGGAGGAATTGAGTGAAATCCAGGTTAGCCGGGAAGTGGTGTTGGGTAAATTGAATGGATTAAAGGCCGATAAATCCCCAGGGCCAGATAGGCTGCATCCCAGAGTACTTAAGGAAGTAGCTCAAGAAATAGTGAATGCATTAGTAATAATCTTTCAAAACTCTTTAGATTCTGGAGTAGTTCCTGAGGATTGGCGGGTAGCAAACGTAACCCCACTTTTTAAGAAGGGAGGGAGAGAGAAAACGGGGAATTACAGACCAGTTAGTCTAACATCGGTAGTGGGGAAACTGCTAGAGTCAGATATTAAGGATGGGATAGCAGCACATTTGGAAAGTGGTGAAATCATTGGACAAAGTCAGCATGGATTTACAAAAGGTAAATCATGTCTGACGAATCTTATAGAATTTTTCGAGGATGTAACTAGTAGCGTGGATAGGGGAGAACCAGTGGATGTGGTGTATCTGGACTTCCAGAAGGCTTTCGACAAGGTCCCACATAAGAGATTAGTTTACAAACTTAAAGCACACGGCATTGGGGGTTCAGTATTGATGTGGATAGAGAACTGGCTGGCAAACAGGAAGCAAAGAGTAGGAGTAAACGGGTCCTTTTCACAATGGCAGGCAGTGACTAGTGGGGTACCGCAAGGCTCAGTGCTGGGACCCCAGCTACTTACAATATATATTAATGATCTGGATGAGGGAATTGAAGGCAATATCTCCAAGTTTGCGGATGACACTAAGCTCGGGGGCAGTGTTAGCTGTGAGGAGGATGCTAGGAGACTGCAAGGTGACTTGGATAGGCTGGGTGAGTGGGCAAATGTTTGGCAGATGCAGTATAATGTGGATAAATGTGAGGTTATCCATTTTGGTGGCAAAAACAGGAAAGCAGACTATTATCTAAATGGTGGCCGACTAGGAAAAGGGGAGATGCAGCGAGACCTGGGTGTCATGGTACACCAGTCATTGAAAGTGGGCATGCAGGTGCAGCAGGCAGTGAAGAAAGCGAATGGTATGTTAGCTTTCATAGCAAAAGGATTTGAGTATAGGAGCAGGGAGGTTCTACTGCAGTTGTACAGGGTCTTGGTGAGACCACACCTGGAGTATTGCGTACAGTTTTGGTCTCCAAATCTGAGGAAGGACATTATTGCCATAGAGGGCGTGCAGAGAAGGTTCACCAGACTGATTCCTGGGATGTCAGGACTGTCTTATGAAGAAAGACTGGATAGACTTGGTTTATACTTTCTTGAATTTAGGAGATTGAGAGGGGATCTTATAGAAACTTACAAAATTCTTAAGGGGTTGGACAGGCTAGATGCAGGAAGATTGCTCCCGATGTTGGGGAAGTCCAGGACAAGGGGTCACAGCTTAAGGATAAGGGGGAAATCCTTTAAAACCGAGATGAGAAGAACTTTTTTCACACAGAGAGTGGTGAATCTCTGGAACTCCCTGCCACAGAGGGTAGTCGAGGCCAGTTCATTGGCTATATTTAAGAGGGAGTTAGATGTGGCCCTTGTGGCTAAGGGGATCAGAGGGTATGGAGAGAAGGCAGGTACGGGATACTGAGTTGGATGATCAGCCATGATCATATTGAATGGCGGTGCAGGCTCGAAGGGCCGAATGGCCTACTCCTGCACCTAATTTCTATGTCTATGTTTCTATGATTGTTGACGTTTTGGGTCGGGACACTTCCTCAGACCCAAGCATGACCCGAAATGTCGACAATCCTTTTCCTCCAGAGATGCTGACTGGCCCGTTGAGTTACTTCAGCACTTTGTATCTATCATGGGGATAATCAGCATGGTTTTGTACGTGGGAAATGTATCTGATGAATCTGGGTTTTTTGAAGATGTGACCAAAAGGATGCATGAGGTCAGAGGATTTCAACACGGCTTTTGACAATGCTCAGTATGGTAGTCTGCTATGGAAGATTAGATCTTATGGGATCCATGAGGGATAGGTGACTGGATAGAAAACTGACTTCATGGAAGGGAGCAGAGTGTGATGATGGAAGGTTGCTCTTTGGACTGGAGGCCCGTGACCAATGGTGTGTCTCTCTGGTTTGGTGCTGGTCCCATTGCTGTTTGTCATCAATATCAATGATTTGGATGAGAGCATACAAGGCATGATTAGCAAGTTTGCAGATGACACTAAAGTGGGTGGTATTGTCGACAGTAAAGACTGCAGCATCATTTTGATCAGTTAGGCAGGTGGGCTGAGGAATAGTTGATAGAATGTAATATAGAGAAATGCGAGGTGTTGCATTTTGGGAACCAGTACCTACACAGTGAATGGCAAGGCTCTAATGGCCAATTCTCACGGTGCGACCTGAAGCAAGATGTCACCCGAGTGAAGTGGTCGTGGTCCAGCACGAGTTCCGCACGATAAAGAGTTCTGCACGATAAAGTGTTCCCACGATAAAGATTTCCCACGGTACTCGGCATTTCAGTTATTTGTGCGAGTGACTTGTCCGTCTCCCGATCTTTCCCGTTAATCTTGAATGAACATCGTGGACTGTAGTGTTGTTAATCACGTGGCACAAATGATGTAACTTTTTTTCACACACTATATTGGTTTTTGTCACCCGAGCTCTTTATAGAATAGAATGAGCTGAAGAATAATCTGTTTTTTTTTAGACAAATGTTGTTTGGTGTGATGCACCTTCTCTCAATATGTGCAAGAAGTCGTCTTTTTATTTTGTCAAATAGGAATAAAGACTGTGTCTCACATTGACCGTGATGATTGTCTTATTTTATTATCTACTGAGAGGTGAAACTTTCAGTCTGAAGAAGGCTCTCGACCCGAAACGCCACCCGTTCCTTCTCTCCAGAGATGCTGCCTGTCCCGCTGAGTTGCTCCAAGCAACTGGTGTCTATCTTCAAAGGACTGACCACTGGGCTGGATGTCGGGGCTGGCGTGTTGCGTTTCACAGACCGAACTGTCCAATTAATAGTAACAGATGGGCACTCCCTCTCAACCACATTCTCTTGCCTTCTCCCCATAATCTCCTGACAGCCGCACTAATCAGGAATGTATCCATCTCTGCCCCTATTCTTCACCCTTTTGACAGTAGTTTTGTTTTATTGGAGACGCGGGAGACAGCGGATGCTGGAATACTGAGCAAAACACGAAGTGCTGGAGGAACTCGGTGCATTTGTGTTTAAGAAGGAACTGCAGATGCTGGAAAATCGAAGGTACACAATAATGCTGGAGAAACTCAGCGGGTGCAGCAGCATCTATGGAACGAAGGAAATAGGCAACGTTCCTAGTTAGCCGGCGCCTGAGACTGAGCCAAGCAATGTCCAGACCTGACTTCAACACAAAGTGATGGAGGAACTCAAAGGGTCAGGCTCGTCCAACGCTCTGTGTTTTGCTCGTGATTCCTCCATCTGCAGTTCCTCGTGTCTACAGACCAGAATTGCCACTTGACTCCGAGATGACCATCACAGAGCATACGGAAGATAGACACGAAATGCTGGAGTAACACAGCGGGACGGGCAGCATCTCTGGAGAGAAGGAATGTGTGACGTTTCGGTTAGAGACCCTTCTTCAGAGTCTCGTCCCGAAACGTCACCCATTCCTTTTATCCAGATGCTGCCCGTCCATGATGTTATGTCTGTCTCCAGTATTACTGTGTCTATCATCGGCGCAAACCAACATCTACAGTTCTTTCCGCCACATTATGATTAGAGGATACCGTCTCGCCATCACTCGGATTACTCGCTTCATTTCCAAAACGTTGCCACCTCTCTTTACTTTGCTTACTGAAGCCTGATCCTTGTCAGACCCAGTGCTCTATCGCCCAGCCTCTCATCTTTCAATCGGGTTCGGCCAGGAAGGAACTGCAGATGCTGGATTAAAACGAAGATAGACACAACATGTAGCTCAGCGGGACAAGCAGCATATCAGAAGGGTCTCGACCCGAAATGTCACCCATTCCTTCTCCCCAGAGATGCTGCCTGCCGTCGAGTTACTCCAACATTCTCTTTAAACCGGCATCTGCTGTTCCTTCCGACACATGCACAAGAAATAGGCAACTTTTCGGGCCGAAACGTTGCCTATTTCTTTCGTTCCATAGCTGCTGCTGCACCCGCTGAGTTTCTCCAGCATTTGTGTGTGGGGGTGGGAGTTGGGGGGGAGGGGGGGGGGGAGAGATAAGGCAGCCTGAAGAAAGGGTCGCATGTCCATTTCCCTCCGTAGATGCTGCCTGGCCCGCGAAGTTCCTCCAGTCTTAGAAACTGCTTTAGCCAAAAAGAGACACAAACTGCTGGAGTAAAATAACTCAGCAAGTGAGGTACCTGAACACTCAAAAATGAAAAAGAATGAAAATGTGATTATTTCACCTCCCTTCAACTATTTTGTGTTTCAGCATGAGAGGGATTATAACATTAGAGACATTCATCTTGTAGTGATGTGTTAATGAAGAATTGCAGACATCAATCTGATAGTAAAAAATATATTTATTTAACAATGAGGTAAAACAAGCACTGACAATCAAACTGCTCAGTTACTCACCGTTCCCACAGGAGTTTCCCACGGTACCCGCAAGAGTTATTACGGATATCGCACGGGCCACTGCGTTCCTACAATGTTGCAACGCTCACCAAAAAGTGCTCTAGGCACTCTTGGAGAAATTCAAAAATGTTTGAATTTTCTCCCGACCTTACCAAGTCACACGACTACCTGCCGTTAGCGCCACGGTGGTCCTCGGTGGTCCACGAATGCCGTACTGCTATCGCAGAAGGTTCCCACGTTGTTAAATCTTGTTAAGTCTTGCTTCAGATCGCACAGTGAGAAAGCCCTTTAAGGAATGTTGTAGAGCAGAGGGATCAAGGAGTGCCGGTACATTGTTCCTTGAAAGTTACATCATAGGTACATAGGGTGCTCAAAATGGCTTTTGGCACATTAGTCTTCATCAGTCAAAGTATTAAGTATAGAAGTTGGGAAGTCATGTTACAGTTGTATAAGACATTGTTGAGGTCACATTAGAATATTGTGTTCAGTTTTGGTCACCATGTCACAGGAAATAAGTTGTCAAGTTGGAAAGGGTGCAGAGAAGATTTATGAGGACGTTGCCAGGACTCGAGGGCCTGAGATGGAATGTGATATTTCCTGACCCCTTTCAGAAAATAATTAGCTAACAGAATGATGTTCAGGGGTCATCATCCAGTTCTGTCATGACTGAGATAGCTCTTAATCAACAGTGCCATCCTTGTATAAAGTCCCTTCACAGCAGCCTCCTACTGAAGTAAGCAGTCAGATAATTATGAATCCTTAAGAAAAAAACATAATTTCAGTATCAGGCTGAAATCTAAAGATGAATATGACATTTAAAAAATAAAAGATTATGTAGCATCTAACGGAACTACTGTAGCATTACAGAAATATGTCAACATATTTGCATATTAAAGCATCATTGACTCAGTTAATAGGACAATCGTCCAATTGCAATTCAAGCATGCATACAGTATTTCCCCGACAATTTATTGGTTCTTCACTGTCATTAATACAACTGCTGTGGAAATATGTAGCATATAGGATTTTGTCACATGTGGCTTTCCGGGTTTGGAAAGTCTAAGCAGAAATGAGGGCAAGGGAAGGTGAGGGTACAGTCTTAGGGAAATAAGCTATGATTCATAATCTAGCAGCAAATCAAATTGACTACAAAAAATGAAAACAAAATCAAGAGGAGCAAAAAGACTACTGAAGTATAGACCATCTACTTAGATATAGTAAGAAGGTAGACAAGAACAGGAAGCAATTTACCAGAAAGCCAGTCTTCGAATGGAGCAGCGAGCATGCGAGAAATTCTGAATGAGTACTTGCATCCCTCATTCCAAGGCAGAGGATCAAGAGTCAAGAGAGTTTTATTGCCATGTGTCCCAGATAGGACTATGAAATTCTTACTTACTGCAGCACATCAGAATATCAGTACCCCGTTCCTGCCTTCTCCCCATAATTGCCTGACTCTGCTATCTTTAAGAACCCTATCTAGCTCTCTTTTGAAGTAACCAGAGAACCGGCCTCCACCACCCTCTGAGGCAGAGAATTCCACAGACTCACAAATCTCTGCGTGAAAATGTGTTTCCTTATCTCTGTTCTAAATGGCTTACCCCTTATTCTTAAACAGTTCTGGACTCGTCCAACATCGGGAACATGTTTCCTGCCTCTAGCGTGTCCAAACCCTTAATAATCTTATATATTTCAATAAGATCCCCTCTCATCCTAAAGTCCATAGTATACAAGCACAGCCGCTCTATTCTCTCAGCATATGACAGTCCTGCCATCCCGGGAATTAACCTTGAGAACCTACGCTGCACTCCCTCAATGGCAAGAATGTCCTTCCTCAAATACTCCAGGTGTGGTCTCATTAGGGCCCTGTACAACTGCAGAAGGACCTTTTTGCTCCTATACTCAACTCCTCTTGTTATGAAGGCCAACATACCATTTGCTTTCTTCACTCCCTGCTGCACCTACATGCTTACTGTCATTGCCTGATGAACAAGGACCCCCAGATCCCGTTGTACTTCCCCTTTTCCCAACTTGACACAATTTAGATAATAATCTGCTACCCGTTTTTGCTACCAAAGTAGATAACCTCACATTTATCCACATTAAACTGCATCTGCCATGCTTCTGCCCACTCACCCAACCTGTCCAAGTCACCCTGCAATCTCATAGCATCCTCTTCACAGTTCACACTGCCACCCAGCTTTGAATCATCTGCAAATTTGCTAATGTTACTTGTAATCCCTTCATCTGAATCATTAATATATATTGTAAATAGCTGTGGTCCCAGCACCGAGCCTTGCGGTACTCCACTAGTCACTGCCTGCCATTCTGATAGGGACACGTTAATCCCTACTCTTTGTTTCCTGTCTGCCAACCAATTTTCTATCCATGTCAGCACTCTACCCCCAATACCATGTGCCCTAATCTTGCCCACTAATCTCCTATGTGGGACCATACCGAATGCTTTCTGAAAGTCCAGGTACACAACATGCATTGGCTCTCGCTTGTCCATTTTATATCAAAGTCACATGAGTGACTATGTGAAGAGCCCGCCAGCCCGCATGTGCGTCAATACGTCGACACATGGCGCGACGTTTGGTTGGGGAGGAACGCCGGTCTCCTCAGCGGTAAGTTTAAAAACAGGTGAGTACAAATGTTGAACTCATTTCTGACGTTGACCCAGGTTGTTGTTATGGAGAAATCGAGGGCGAAAAGAAAACGGGCTGCTGAGAAACCAGCTGCAGAAGACCGCGGTAGTGCAAAAAGCCGGCGGCCGTCCGTTTCCACTTCGGAATCGCTGGCAGCCGCACAGCAAGTTCCGATTTGGCTCCAAGAGGGAGCAGCTTGGCTACCCTGAGTGGGGGTAAAGCCAAAGCTAAGTCTGCAAGACAGTTCCTATCGTACGATTCTGGACAGGAGGACTCTGTCCCAACATCTATGGGAGATGTTGTTTGCTGTTTATCCAGGCTGGAGTGGCTAATGGAACAGATGGTGGCACAACATATGTTCCATGCAAAAGAGGCATTTATAGGCACCTCCAGCCATATGCCTGTGGCAACACCTGGTTCAGGGTTGCAGTATTCCTCCCACTCTGATGAGGGGAGTATCGGAGCTTTTTACAGAGCTGACCCCAATTATGGGGATGATAACAGAACATCTGAATCCCATGATTTAATGCATGATATGCATTTTAAAGACGAGCTACCTGCTCTTGCCTCTAAATGTGCTGTTCCCTCGGGGACGAGCAAGCCACTACAGGAGGAACTGGCCAGCAGCATCAGCTATCTAACATCGCATCAGCTGAAGGAATAAATAATGCTGGAGACAGCTGGGAGATATCCCAGCCCAGAAAATTGCAAGACCTTGGACGTCCCGAAAGTCAATGCTACCATTTGGGAGAACCTCAGGAGCAGAACAAGGTCCAGAGAGCTGAAATTACAGCATATCCTCAGACTATTGTCAGGAGGTATCACGGCCTTTGCTAGTGGTTGGGGCTCAGCTATTGGAGGCAAAGCAGGATGCGATGACACTATTGTGCAATTCTCATTTTGAGATAAACTGCTTCCGTAAAGATGGCATTAAGCCAGAATTAAACCCTAAATTTGCACACCTATGCAGGGCTAGTAATGGTCAACCTGCTAAATACCTCTTTGGAGAAAATTTGTGCAAGCAAGTCAAGGACTTGCAGGATGAATTGAAGGCTGCTGCTGGCATGGTCAAATCACCCTATATGGGTAAGACTCCTCTACACCGGCAATTTCACCCCTATGTGGCATTTGGCAAAATAATAGCTGCTTTCACAGCCACATCTTATGGGCCGATGCATTATCATAATCTGGAGCGTGAAAAAGATCAGCCTCTAAGACTCCACAAATGTCATTTTGACAGACCTATGCAGTTGTTGCCAGAATCAAAAGCTGAATTACAATGGTGGATTGCAAATATTCATCATTATTTAGGCGGGTTTCTGCCGAGCAAACCCACAACAACACTGCAGAGTGATGCTAGTGAACTAGGATGAAGTGCAACTAACATCATCTCTAGTTATGGTGGTAGATGGAACAAGGAGGAGTTATGCCTTGGTCAAAAATATGGCATCAATTATTTGGAAATGTTGGCAGCATTTCATGCATTGAAAGCATATTGTGGAAAGGTATATGGTGCGCATATTAGACTACAGTTAGGTAGACTGCTCGACAGCAGTGGCATATGTAAACCACATGGATTTACATCACTATCTTGTGATGCTCTGGCAAAACTTATTTGTGATTGGTGTCTAGATAGGAGCATTTGGATTTCAGCTGCTCATTTGCCGGGCAAATTTAATATTGTAGCAGATGCTAGATCATGGATGTTCAATGATCGAACTGAATGGTTATTGAATCAAGCAGTATTCAACAAAATAATAGCACGTTATTGAACACCAGACATTGATTTGTTCGTTTCCAGGCTTAATCATCAATTGCCACTATATATAGCCTGTCAACCAGACCCAGGGGCAGAAGCGGGGGGGGGGAGGGGGGGAGGGGGGGGGGGGGGGGGGGGGAATGTTATTCTATGCCTTCCCTCCATTCTGCCTTATTGGAAGATGCTTGCAAAAAATAATGCAAGGCAACGCATCAGGTATTTTAGCAGTTCCTAATTGGCCTATGCAACCATGGTTTCCATTATTAAAAGGATTATTAAAGGAACCACCCATGGTTGTTCACAGGCATAAGCATATGCTAATTCAGCCTGTCACTCGGGAGCCTCATCCTCTGCATGACCACATCGACTTATTAATTTGCCGAATTTAAGAAGGCCTTTCATGGGGTTAGGATTATCCAACCGAACAGTTAACGTAATAACTGCAGCTTGGCGAGATGGCACAAGGAAGCAGTACTGTTCATACATCAAGCAATGGGAGCAATTTTGTATGAAGGCACATATACATTATTTTACGGCGGATATAGCCGATGTATTAGAGTTTCTTTCAAATTTATATTTTGAAAAAGAGCTAAGTTACAGTGCTATTAACACTGCTCATAGTGCTTTGTCTTCATATTTAGTGCTCGGGTCTGGACATCAAACTGTGGGCACTCACCCATTGGTATCCAAATTCATGAAAGGTGTTTTTAACAGAAACCCTCCAAGACCTAGATATCATGAGGTATGGGATGTTAAGATAGTGTTAAGGCTGCTTCGCAATTTAGCACCAGCCGCATCGTTATTTTTGGCCCAGCTCACCCACAAAGTGGTAATGCTTATGGCTCTCGTCTCAGCTCAACGAGTTCAGTCCTTACAGAAACTGAGACTGAATAACGCGGTTATATCTGACAATAAAATGGTCTTTTATATAGATTAATTATTAAAACAAAGCAGGTCAGGTGCGTTGGGATACAAATTGTTGTTGCCATACCCACCAGATTGGAGATTGTGTGTGGTAACCTATGTTAAGAATTACATAGAGGTTACAAAAAACCTTTGAGGTAGCGAACAGGCTGTCTTCATAAGTTATAAAAAGCCACACAAAAGGGTAACAGTGCAAACCATCTCTAGGTGGATAAGATGCATGTTAGCAGATGCAGGAGTGGATACTGATATTTTCAAATCTCACTCCACCAGGGCAGCAGCTACCTCGGCAGCAAGTAAAAAGGAGGTTCTGCTGGACCACATCCTTGCGACAGCAGGATGGGCTGAAAGGTGCATTTTCAAGAAGTTTTACAATAAGCCAATTTACAGGCCTGGTTTATTTGCTCATAGTATTTTACGTTCCGTTGATTAGACGAGCATTTATCCCTGATGTAAAGGGATTGGTTCTATTAAAGTATGTATGTTTGCGAACTAACATCATGTTTCCATAAAGTATGTTTCTTTCAACCATGCATGGTTGATCGGTGCGGTGTGTCCACATATAGACTGGATGTAGTCACTCACGTGACTGATATAAAATAGAAAGATTAAACGAGAAATTACCGTTTGAAGTTTGATCTTTATTTTATGAGAATAGAGGGATTATGTGCCCTCCACTCCCAAACCTGATTCTCATAAAGATCATCTGGCAAGTCTAAGTTTGTTAATCTTTCTATAGTTTAAGTTCTGCAACTAGTCTGTGGTTTCATACAGTTGCTCTGAAGATTCACACGCATGCGGGCTGGCGAGCTCATCACGTAATCCCTCACTTCAACTTCTCATAAAATAAAGATCGAACTTCCAACGGTAAGTGATCAGTCTGAAGAAGGGTTTCGGCCCGAAACGTCGCCTATTTCCTTTCGCTCCATAGATGCTGCTGCACCCGCTGAGTTTCTCCAGCATTTTTGTGTACCTTCGATCTTCCAGCATCTGCAGTTCCTTCTTGAACACATTCCAACAGTAAGTTCTCGTTTAATCTTTCCAATTTCTTACTTGCATCCTCAAAAAATTCCAGAAGTTTAGTTAAGCATGATTTCTTCATAGTAAATCCTGCTGGCTCAGACCGATCCTCTTTCTGCTATCCAAATGTGTTACTGTTTCATCTTTTATAATTGACTCCAGCAACTTCCCCACCACCGATGTCAGGCTAACTGGTATATAATTCCCTGTTTTCTCTCTCCCGTGTTTCTTAAAAAGTGGGATAACATTAGCTACCCTTCAATCCACAGGAACTGATCCTGAATCTATAGAACATTGGAAAATGATCACCAATACGTCCACGATTTCTAGAGCCACTTCCGTAAGTACCCTGGGATGCAGACCATCAGGCCCTGGAAATTTATCAGCTTTCAGTCCCATCAGTCTACCCAATTTCCTTCCTAATGTGAATTTCCTCCAGTTCCTCCGTCACCCCAGATCCTTTGGCCACTAGTACATGAGGAAGATTGTTTGTGTCCTCCTTAGTGAAGACGGATCCAAAGTATCTGTTCAACTCATCTGCAATTTCCTTGTTCTCGATAATAAATTCACCCTTTTCATTCTTCAAGGGTCCAACTTTGGTCTTAACTAATTTTTTCTTCACATACCTAAAGAAGCTTTTTCTATCCTCCTTTATATTCTTGGCTTTTTACCTCATCTTTTCTCCCTGTTTTGCCTTTTTAGTTATCTTCTGTTGCTCTTTAAACGTTACCCAATCCTCTGGCTTCCCGCTCATCTTTGCTATGTTGTACTTCTTCTCTTTTATTTTTATACTGTCCCTGACTTTCCTTGTCAGCCACGGTCACCCCTTACTCCCCTTGGAATCTTTCTTCCTCTTGGCAATGAACTGATCCTGCACCTTCTGTATTATTCCCAGGAATATCTGTCATTGTTGTTCCACTGTCATCCCTGCTAGGGTATTTTTCCAGTCAACTTCGTCCAGCTCCTCCCTCACAGTCCCCTTTGTTCAACTGTAATACTGACACACCCGATTTACCCTTCTCCCTCTCAAATTGTAGATTAAAAGACAGACCCAGGCTAATTAATTCAACATGAGTGATGGGAAAAATTTAGCAGTATTAATCTATGACAATATGAACTGGTACTTGGGGAAAAAAAGCATCTGCAATTTCAGAAGATATTGACTGGTGCTGCATAATAGTTTTTGTCCCTTCCTTTTACCCACCTTTCTTCCATCTTCTTTCTTATTTTCTTCCTTGTAGGGACAAAATTGGCTAAAATATGACACATACTTTTGTTCAGGTCTTTGTTCTGAAAAGCACTTCCTTCTTTGTTGGCTACAAATGACAGGCAATGTGAATTCTGCTCTTTACCCAGTTCTAGTGCAGAGAATATTGGTGATGATGTGTGCTACTCACAGCTCATTCATTTTGCATCATTGTGTTGAAAATGCATCCATATGATGACTACTGCTTTCAGTTTAACTAAGATACCCTGAAGAATTTGGATCAGCAGAAACGAGTTAAAATCAATTTGAAGTACACTACAGTCACACGACAAAATACTCAACTATTCATGTGAAGTTCTTACAATTTATGGCTAAATTGATGTTTATAAATTATCATATAGTACTAAATTTAAATTGCAGTTTACAAACTGGACACTTAAGCTCTCCCACAAGATTAAATTGGCATCATGAAATAGTTTTATTAAAAATTGACACTTATTATTTGATTCCAGTCATCAATTTCTCTAGCAAGGAGGTGACCATTTTCCTTGGTAGGATATCATTCCTGATTTTGACCCATTAACATAAAGAAAATATGAATAGTTGTCCAAGTGAGGAAGTGATATGATTGGCATGGATGTTTGGGAAAACTATGTGCCTACAATATTCATGCTATAATATATTTCAAGCTGGTTTGATTTAATGGGTTGTACATAATATATTAAAAGCAAAGGACCTGATTTTCAGAAAGAATGGAAAATACCAGGACCAGTAAATGTATTTCACACTACTAACCAGGGATGACCAGGCATTTTGTGTGGGTTTCATTCCCCTTCATAGATCCGATCATAAAAGTTTAGTCTACTATACTAGTCCTGTACTGTCTTGATATAGGTAACATTATTTGGTTGATGCAACAGGTAAATATACTGTCAACTCTCAAAAGATACCATGATACAACCTGAAGACAAGCACAGGAATTATCCCCATCACTGGTGAATATTTCTATCTGAGAGATTATTTGCAAATTCTGATTTCTTTATTTCTGGGAGTTTGCATGTATAACTTGGCTGCTTTATTTCCTACCGGAGTGACTGACCATAAGAAATATGTTATTGACTATAGAGAACTTTGACCATGTTGAAATCTTGTGAGGCACTGTACAAAATCCTTCCCCCCTTTATTTATCCTCCCCTACTTTCCTCAATTCCCTCATTCTTCCCACCTACCTTTTTTTCATCTTCTTTCTTATTTTCTTCCTTTCCTTTTTCTTTATTTCATTCTCTTTTTTTCCTTTCTTTGGTAGGCATTATACTGGCGAGTTGTTCTGTTGAAACATGTGAATTGTTTGATCTTTTATACTGTCCAACTCCTAGATACTCTTTATCTGTAAATTGAGAATTGCCATGGAAAGGTTCGAAGATTGACCATTTATCATAAAATATATTACTATGGCCATCGTGTTGCTATGGCTGGCTCAATTAAGCTTCTATGCAATGATGTCTCTCAGAGGAGATTTGGCGCCATTTGAAATCAGAGGGCATTTATCTTTCTTTTCTTGATCTTCAGCCAGAGCCAGGTGTAATAGGGTATCTAACAAATGTTGCTAATTAGATTTCCTCTCCAAACTTTAACTGAAAATAGCTGGGAGGTGATAAAATTGTAATAAGGGATTCCATGTGGGTCCTGAGCATGCAGGATATTCAACAGGTCACTTAGTGTGAAATTTAAGCTTTGTAAAAATAAATATTGGCATGACTTAGTGAGGGATAAGTGAAGGTGGGGCGGGGAGGAGGTGGTCAGACACACAAATCAAAATACAATGGGTTAGGGAAAAAAACTTGTTAAATGTAAAATTTGACATTTAAAACAAATCTCTCAAACTTTTGAGACAGGCAGCACAATGGAGCAGCAGTAGAACTGCTGCTTTACAGTGCCAGAGACCGTGGGTTCAATCCTGACTATGGGTGCTGTCTGTACGGAGTTTTTAATTCTCCCCGCGACCACATGAGTTTTCTCCCACATTCCAAAGATGTAGAGGTTTGTAGATTAATTGACTGATAAATTACACTTGGTGTAGGGTAGGCTTCGGGCGATCATTTGTTGGTGCGGAAGGGCTTGTTTCCATGCTGTGTCTCGAAACAAAACATTTTTTTTTTTAAGCTGGAGATTTCATATATGTAAGAGTGAATTTTCAGTATTAAATTAGTTGTTTGGCAGACAAGAGCAATTATTATGTTCCTGAAATGGTACTGATATTGCTAATATCAGCACGAAACTGCTGCAACAGGCTTGGTCCTAACTATCTCACAAATTGAGTAATTTCTTTAATTTATCACATGTCACTGATGAGACAGACAACAGAATAATATTTTCATCACACTGATGGTGGAATGGTAAACTTACTGTTGAAGATTTACCATTAACCGTGCATCGAATTCTCCCCAGGATCTACACAACAATTCTAAGATAAATAATGATGAGCCGAGGAAGGGGTTGTTAATATTGAACAAATTAAAGACACCATAAAATGGAGGATTCCTGCATTTGTCAGAATTGCTTAACCTTTGTCAGCGGAAATTTACAGGCTGAGGATGGCGCCGACCAGTCTGGGCATCAGATTGATATGTAAGGCTGAAGGATCGAGGTGTTCTCCTCATTTCCACTTAATTGATAAAATGTATAAGAACTCTGCAAACAAACTTTAATGCATTGATGTGATTGGAATACTGCAAACTAATTGTATATATTGTAAATAATGTTGCTAGACAGTTACCCTGCTGTTTGTTGATTGGCCAAAGTGTTGAGCCCCTGGCAAATTTGTTTGGATTCCAGGATAAATGTTGCATTATTCAAGTTAAGTTAGCTTCTTCAATAAGCTTTTCCTGCAACAATGTAAGGGGGGTTCTGTTATTGGTCTGTGTAACTGTCAATAATGTATTGTTGTAATTAATATGTTTGATTGGATTGTAAAGAGACCACCCCTCTGTAGTTCGGCCCCTCAAGGTTCGGGGACCTTTAAAAGGCAGCCCCCACGAGGTCCTTGGTCGATCTTCTGGAAGAGCGCTTTCGACTGCCTGACCTTTTGGAGTGTTTATGCTTGCACTTGGCTGAAGGGCTTGGCTAGGCAAATACAAGGATCGAACCCGAGGTGGTTTAGGTATCATATAGGGGAATTTGTTGTGCAATCCAAAAATAAAGATTAGTTGTTCCATTGCTTGAATCAGTGTTTTATTGACTGAACTAGACTGGGGGGAAGTTCAGAAGAGCTTATATACAGGGTCAGCAGTGTTCACATCTGATCTCCAGTGTGTTCTACTCTTCAATGCAACAGTATAAAAATGCTATGGCCTGGTGTAAAAAAATATTTACAAGTGCTGGCCAGGGTTCCCAACAGCATCACCAGCTGACTAAAAATGCAATTTCTTTCCAATGAGACAAAACCTAGTTGTTATCCAGGTCCTGCAGTAGGTTGCAATGGCTACCACTAATGAGCAATGCTACTATCTCAAAATATATAATGAGGTCAAACTTGCTCAGCTGTGCACTAATCTGATGGTGTGATGAACTGCAACTGACGTAATTACACCGGCAATTATGTTCATACCAGCCCAACACAACCAGTGAACATGTTTGTCAGAAGCCTAAAGTTAATTGATAAAAAACACCTGAGAAATTTGTCATGGAAATAAACGATAGGAACTGCTCAGAAGAATTTCAGGGTAACCATATAAGTTAATACAATTTTTTTTTGTGTAGAGGAGGAGGAACTCGATAATCCCCTGGCTGCGGAGAAAAAATTATTCCATGCTCATACTATCCCTTACTACGAACAACAAAGATATTCACCTTGCGGGACAGGCATCATCTCTGGAGAAAAAGAATGGGTGACGTTTTGGATCGAGACCCTTCTTCAGACCCGAAGGGTCTCTACCCGAAACGTCACCCATTCATTCTCTCCAGAGATGCTGTCTGCCCGCTGAGTTACTCCAGCTTTTTGCGTCAGATGGCACAATGGACTAAGTGTTCGGCTGGCAACCGGAAGGTAGCCGGTTCGAATCCCGCATGGATGCATACTGTCGTTGTGTCCTTGGGCAAGACACTTCACCCACCTTTGCCTGTGTGTGAATGTGTGTGAATGTGTGTGAGTGATTGGTGGTGGTCGGAGGGGCCGTAGGCGCAGATTGGCAGCCACGCTTCCGTCAGTCTGCCCCAGGGCAGCTGTGGCTACAGAAGTAGCTTACCACCACCGAGTGTGACTGAGGAGTGAATGAATAATGTGATGTAAAGCGCCTTGAGTATTAGAAAGGCGCTATATAAATCCCATCCATTATTATTATTATTATTATCTTCGGATTAAACCAGCATCTGCAGGTCCTTCCTGCACAAAGATATTCACCTTGCCTGCAAGCTGCTAGAGGGGTCACTCGGTAGGCAGCAGAGTTAATTAGGTGTACTCCATCTATGGCAAGAATGTCTTTCCTCAGATTAGACAATAGACAATAGGTGCAGGAGTAGGCCATTTGGTCCTTCGAGCCAGCACCGCCATTCAATGTGATCATGGCTGATCATCCCCAATCAGTACCCCGTTCCTGCCTTCTCCCCATATCCCCTGACTCCGCTATTTTTAAGAGCCCTATCTAGCTCTCTCTTGAAAGCATCCAGAGAACCTGCCTCCAATGCCATCTGAGGCAGAGAATTCCACAGACTCACAACTCTGTGAGAAAAAGTGTTTCCTCGTCTCCGTTCTAAATGGCTTTCTCCTTATTCTTAAACTGTGGACCCTGGTTCTGGACTCCCCCAACATCGGAAACATGTTTCCTGCCTCTAGTGTGTCCAAGCCCTTAACAATCTTATATGTTTCAATGAGATAACCTCTCATCCTTCTAAACTCCAGAGTGTACAAGCCCAGCTGCTCCATTCTCTCAGCATATGACAGTCCCGCCATCCCGGGAATTAACCTTGTAAACCTACGCTGCACTCCCTCAATAGCAAGAATGTCCTTCCTCAAATTAGGGGACCAAAACTGCACACAATACTCCAGGTGTGGTCTCACTAGGGCTCTGTACAAATGCAGAAGGAGTTAGACATTAGATTGCATGAGAATCACTAAGTTAATAAATTTAAGTTTCACCATTTGCAATGAGATTCATTAGCTTTAATATTTTTCTATGCTAGTTGCAAACTAGCTCAATTTTGCCTCTAATCAACAAAACAGTTTAATTTTAGAAACAAGTCAGATCTGATTACAAAATAAATGGTTACCTATATAATATGCATAATTTACAAGACATATGTTGTAGATTTCTCCTTGGACCTGCAGGTTGATTGTCATTTACATGAGCATGGATCAGTTCCCTATTATTTTCTTCAGCTGCACATTCATTAGCACCTAACTTTATGCCCAGATAGATTTTCAAATGGTATAATTTTGCCAGCAAATCAATTCAGCTAACCATGCCTTATTAAAATTATTTGGAGTCTGAATCAGGGGGCATAATAGCCCTAATTTGAGCATTTATGAACACTTTTTTTGTAAAATAATTAAATGCTAATAGCATATTTAATCCAAGAATTACTTTGTTTTTAATACAAATGTTATTACAAACAACAGCAGGGTGGTGTAAACTGCAGCAACGACAGCTACTGGATAAGTTACAATATGCCATGAAACTTTATAAGAAACAGTAAAGGACCATGCCAGGATATGAATAACCTGCAGCTACATGGGTCAACAAATTCAACAAATAATCCTCCGCCATTTCCGCCACCTCCAACGTGACCCCACCATTCGTCACATCTTCCCATCTCCCCCTATGTCTGCCTTCTGCAAAGACCGCTCCCTCCGCAACTCCCTTGTCAATTCTTCCCTTCCCTCCCGTATCAGCCCCTCCCCGGGCACTTTCCGTTGCAACCGCAAGAAATGCAACACCTGTCCCTTCACCTCCCCCCTCGACTCCATTCAAAGATCCAAGCAGTCGTTCCAGGTGCGACAAAGGTTCACCTGTATCTCCTCCAACCTCATCTACTGCATCCGCTGCTCTAGATGTCAGCTGATTTACATCGGGGAGACTAAGCGGAGGTTGGGCGATCTTTTCGCCGAAAACCTCCGCTCAGTCCGCAAGAACATACCTGAACTCCCGGTGGCTCAG
Organism: Amblyraja radiata; assembly: GCF_010909765.2. Taxonomy (NCBI): domain Eukaryota; kingdom Metazoa; phylum Chordata; class Chondrichthyes; order Rajiformes; family Rajidae; genus Amblyraja; species Amblyraja radiata. The sequence continues at coordinate 69,380,167 of NC_045961.1, forward strand.
CACTTCAACTCCCCCTCCCATTCCCAATCCGACCTCTCTGTCCTGGGTCTCCTCCATTGCCAGAGTGAGCAACACCGGAAATTGGAGGAACAGCACCTCATATTCCGCCTGGGTTGCTTGCGTCCGGATGGCATGAACGTTGAATTCTCCCAGTTTTGCTAGCCCTTGCTGTATCCTCCCCTTCCTTAACCCTCGAGCTGTCTCCTCCCATCCCCCCACCCACGGGCTCCTCCACCTCCCTTTTTCCTTCCTTCTCCCCCCCACCCCCCATCAGTCTGAAGAAGGGTTTCGGCCCGAAACGTCACCTATTTCCTTCGCTCCATAGATGCTGCTGCACCCGCTGAGTTTCTCCAGCATTTTTGTGTACCTTGTATGGTAACATTGTTTTGAGCACAAACATCCACTTAGGGAGAGTATAAAATTGAGTTCTGCTACCTACCAAGTGACCCCCTGGTAGTTTGCTGGTAAGGTGAATATCTTTGTGCAGGAAGGAACTGCAAATGCTGGTTTAAACCGAAGATAGACACCAAAAGCAGGAGTAAGCGGGAAAGGCAGCATCCCCGCTCTCTCGCCCTTCTCTCTCTCCCCTTCCCTCCCCTTTTCTCTCTCCTCCATCTCCACCCGCGGGAGTGTCCCACAGTCACTGACCGCGATGCACCGCCATCGGACCCCCCCCCCCCTCTCCTCTCCGACCCCCGGACTTTGACACCCACACCAGGGTGATTCACCCCGGCCGCAGGGACAGACGGTTTATTTATTACCGTCTCGGTGTTTGCGGTACGCACCCAAGCTCCCACGCACAAAACAGGCAGCATCTCTGGAGAGAAGGAATGGGTGACGTTTCATTCCGAGACCATTTTTCAGTGTGCGTCTGAAGGGTCTTGACCCGAAACGCCACCCATTCCTTCTCTCCAGTGATGTTGGCTGTTCAGCTGAGTTGCTCCAGCATTTGGTGTCTATCTTTGGTGTGACAGTTGTCTCATTTCATCGGCTTCGTGTATTGCGCGCCCAGGAGAAACGCTGTACATGCTGCTTGCATCTATTCAAACAAGTGCGCTCAAATTGAAATCCCACATCTTTGCGGGGTGGAATAGATGTAATCACTGGCTAAAACAAAGGCCGTTAGGAGAGGGAAATAATGCCATCAGTTAATTAACCATGTTCCCGAATGTAAGAACGATTTATACATGTATTACATGATATACATTTATACATGGTTAATTAATTGGTGTATATCATGTATTACATGAGCGGGGAGGGGGGGGGGGGGAGAGAAGGGAGAGAGAGGAGAGAGAGAGAGATGATAGGAGAGAGAGGAGGAGAGCAAAGAGGGGATAGAGAGGAGGAATAGAGAATGGAGAGAGAGAGGGGGAGAGAGAGAAGAGGGGAGAGAGAAGGGGGAGACGAGAGCGTAGGGTTCATTTCCCCACACAAGCCATAGGTGACTGGACAGTCTGAACCCAAGCACCAAGTTGAAAGCGGCTGAAGGTGCACATTCCTCGGGACAGCCCCCATTCTCCAATGGCCACTCTTCGCGGGCTGTGGGTCGGGTGGAGCGGAGGTGTGAGACAATGTTCATGCCTTCACTGTGATGTGATTGACGCGGGGGTCTGGACCAATCACTGACAAGTCCCGCCCGCTGGCAACGTCAAGTCCGTTATTGGACTTTTCTGTTGAGTGGCAGTCGGGTCCTTTGACTTGTAGGCGACGCCGCCTTTCGGGTAGGTGGCGTTTCGACAGAGCGGGCCATTCAGTAAGTTTGCTTTTAGGTGTCGCAACCTTTCAGTTCGTTGGCTTTTAGGCGTCCCGCCCTTTTGGTTAGTTTGCATTTAGGCATCTCATCCTTTTGCTTAGTAGGCATTTCGTCTTCGGACTCTTTCAGTTCATTGGCGTTTCGGCCACGTGTCCATTCGGTTCTTTTGCTTCGACTACTTTGCTTCGGCTTCTTGTCTGTCGGCGCCATGGTCCGGGTAACGAGTGTGAGCCGCCCCCTTCCCACACACCCTTTCCCCATTCCCCCCGCTCTCCTCCACTGCTACCCGCTCCCAACTGCCCCAATCATCTCCCCCTCACTCCCTACCCCCCTCCTCTCCCCCCTCCCACTCCTCTCGCCCCTAACCTCCTCTCCTCCCCTCCCCTCTCTCTCTGCTCCCCCCCGCTCTCCTCCTCCCTCTGCACCCCCTCCTCCCCCTCCCCCTCCTCTCCCCCACTCCCTCCTCTTCCCTACCTCCCTCTCGACCCTTCTCCCCCTCTCCTCCCTACACCCTCCCATACACCCCCCTAAACCTCCCCTAAAACACACCCCCTACACCCCCCTCCCCTCCACTGCCCCTCTCATACAACCGCACTCCCGCACACCCCCACCTCCCCTACAACCCCCTCCCCTACAGCAAATAAGATTTCATCCATTATTTGACACGTTATTCGGGATTAACGCTTAAAAATGCCAACCTTCACAAGATTTTTACATATTCTGATTCACATTTTCCCCCTCTAGGCAGAGATCACTGAACATTTTATGCTTATTTCTCGACTTATTACTGATTAAATTAAAAAAAAATCACAATACCTTGAATTTCAAATTGACCAGCTTCAACGGATAATGTCACAATGGGGGAGGGCGAATTGCTGCTGCAACATGCAGGGCAAGTGCAATTTGAATTTTTATAAAGAGCACTGCTGAGGGAGGCAAGAGGATTGCTGGAATCGTACGTTCAGGGAACTGCTTGAGTTGGAGGACCATGCCACCAGTGGGGCCTACGGGTAGTGAACTGATGCGATGGGGGAGCAGAACCAATGGGTCTGCACTTGATCTAGTATACTTATGAAAGTCTCATCTTTTATGTATGTATACGTGCGTGTGTGTGTGAGTGTGTGTGTGCCTGTTTCTGTGTGTGTTCTTGTACCTTCATCAAAACGCTATGCGCTACAGTTAACATTTTTACAGATTATTACTCACATTAACCTGGTCGATGCCATAAACAGGTTCCCTTCGCATTACATGCTATATGTCACAAGTTATTCATCATTTTTTTAAAAAGCCATTAAAAGCTGCCCTTTGAAACACACACACAGATTCTTCAAGCAGCTTCCAACGACGGCACAATGCCCCTGCAAGGGGAAGGGATCGCCGCCAGTTTCAGTGACGTCAGGGAGAGGGCCACATTTGAAAAACACCTTCACTGCCTCTCCAATGGTCCAGTTAACTGCACTGCATGAGGTCGAGTGAACATCAACTTCTGCACTGCTTTCCTCCATTCTCCATCTTTACAGATAAGATTTATTTTAAAACACCTCATCGTTTTTAACTTTATTGCACTAATTCAGTTTTTAACTTGATCCCACTGATTCCTTCAATTTAACATTTTAAAAAGATTGACTTTCCTTTTATCCCATTTATTTAAAAGAATCTCCGGTTTTAAAACACCTCGCGAGTTTTATCCGTTTCCCCCCAACGGTTGAGGGATTTCATTCCACATGAAAGCACTTTGATCAAATTAATATGTGTTCAGAGATTGTGTTCAGTCTATGCTTTTATCCCGTTTATTTTTAAGCACCTCATGGTTTTAGTCTGTTTTCCACCTCCCCCCAACGGTAGAGTGATTTCATTCCACAGGATAGACTCCCTTTTAAAAAAAACTCTGGTTTTAAAGCAGCTCACGGTTGTAATCCGTCTTTCACTTCCCCCCCACACACACACACACACACACACACACACACCCCGCCCAGGCACACCCCTCCGCGCCCACATACACCCCTCCCACACCCCTCCCTCCCATCCCAACACACACCCCCTCCCCCCCACACCCTCCTCCCACACACACCCCTCCCCCGCGCGCACGCACACCTACCACCCTCCCACACACACCCCTTCATATTGCTCCAAACCTGTCCTATAGATGTAACTGTTTCTGAAATGTTGGGATAGTCCCTCCCTCAACTACCTCTTCGGGCAGCTTGTTCCATACACCCACCACCCTTTGTGTGAAAATCGTACCCCCCAGATTGCTTTTAAATCTTTTCCCCTTCACCTTAAACTTATGTCTTCTAGTCCTTGATTCACCTACTCTGGGCAAGAGACTCTCTGCACCCACCCGATCTATTCCCCTCACAAATTTACACACATCTATAAGATCACCCCTCATCCTCTTGGGTTTTGACGAATAGACTCCCAGCCTACTCACTTCTTCCTATAGCTCAGACCTTCTAGCCCTGGCAACATCCTTTTAAATCTTCTCTATACGCTTTCAGCTTAATCCTGCTGTTCATTCCAGCTTGAGATCCTGCTATTCATTGGGTTGTCAACAGTTTTCTTATGGCTTAATTTAATAACATTAAATCAGTAACTAAGATTTCATAATTATAAAATTGTAAATGACACATGAGGAGGTATGTAAGTGTGACACTAGGTTGCTTGCAATATTATAAAAGGAAATTTTTGAATGTTGTAATAAATTTGTAATCTGCCAAACACTGAGAAAACTTTTTGGACGTCTGTCCTATTTCTGTGTTCCAAGTGACATCATACCAGTGTGCATCAGTGACAGTCGCTTGAATTATTTGCTACATATTAAGCAAGTATTTGTTGAACCGCACTAGCTAGCAGATGCCAACCGAACACTTAAGATCAAGTGCAGGCGACCATGAAACAAACGGAGACAACTTCACTTAATTGTAAATTACAAGCAATGTTTTCAACCTTCAAACATCTGTTTCAGCCAGAAATGTGGTGAGAATTAAATACAATCAATACAATACAATACAATACAATCAGTTTTATTCGTCACAACACGTGAAATGAATTTGCCAGCAGCGGTACAATGAAAAAGAACACACAAAAACACGTTCAACATTTAACACAAACATCAACCACAGCATTCATTACTGTGATGGAAGGCACAAAAATTGGCCACTCCTCCTCCATTTTCCCCCGTGGTCGGGACCTCAACCCTCCGCAGCCGTCGCTGCGGGCGTCCAGATGTGCAGACAAGGTAAAAAGTCGAGGTAAGTCCTGAAACGGTGCCTCCCCCACCGGAGACCGTGGCTTCAAGTTGGTGTAGGCTGCAGGCCGGCGGTCGGAGATTAACAGTTCACGCCGCAGCCAGAAGCACCGCAAACCGCAGGGCCGGCAGTCGAAGCTTCCCTTCAGGGATCCCCGGCGAGGGACCCCGCTCCTGATGGTAAGTTCACGCTGCGCCCGCGGTAGAAGTTGGCCGCGGGCCGGTAGTCGGAGCTTCTTCTCCCCGGGCACTGCGGACGCCGCGCTGGCTAGAGCTCTGCAAACCGCGGCTTCAGCCAGCGTTCCCCTCCGGCAAGCCCCGGTGAGGGCTCGCCCGCTCCATGCCGAGAGTCCGCGCTACGCCCGCTGCTGAAGCCCCGGGCACGTCTCCGGGAGAGGCCGCACCGATCCTTGCTGTTAGGCCACGGGGGAGGCGACATGGAAAAAGTTGCCTCTCCGTGGAGGAGGCGACCAAAACAGTTTCCCCCTTACCCCCCCCACACCACCCCCCACACAAGACACAGAAAGAAACATTTAAAAAATACATTAAACACACTAAAAAAAAAAAAAGTTGGAAAGACTAACACACTGCTGACAGGGCTGCCGGTTTGCAGCGCCCCCACCGACCCTAAATTACCCTAAAGAACAGAAGGATGTAAGATACGGGAGCAGTACAAGGCCATTCAGCCCTCAGTCTTACTCTGCTGTTCAAAATTTTGACTTCAACCTCCACTCAAGCTTTCTGTGTATTTTCCATATCCATTGATTCTATTATTGACAAAGCACCTTGGACTTAGGCGTGTATAGTAGTACCTATGCATTGTATTCGCTTCCAAAGGGATTTCTAACAACTACATTGAATTCGCAGATGACACGATCATTGTGGGTTGGATTTCAAATAATGATGAGATGGAGTACAGGAAGGAGATTGAAAATCTCATGTCGAGAACACAACCTTTCTCTGAAGAAGGGTCTCAACACAAAACGACACCCATTCCTTCTCTCCAAGGATGCTGTCTGTCCTGCTGACTTACTCCAGCATTGTATCTACCTTTCTCTCAATGTCACCAAGACAAAAAAGGTAGTGATCAACATCAGGACACGTACCCCAGTGGCCGAAGTAAAGATGGTCGAAAATTTCAATTCCTCTGAGTCAATATTACCAACAACTTCTCCTGGACCACCCATATTGTAGCAACGACTAAGATAGCACACCAACGTCTCTACTTCATTGGATGGCTTAGGAAGTTTGGCATGTCCCATACAACTCTCACCAACTTCTGCAGATGCACCAAAGAAAGCATTTTATCAGGATGCATAATAGCTTGGTTTGGGAACAGCTCCATCCAAGACTGCAAGAAATTGCAGCGAACTGTGACGCAGCCCAGACTGTCACACATACCAACCTCCCTTCCATTTACTCCATTTATACCACACGCTGCCTCGGCAGGGCCAGCAGCATAATCAAGGATGAGTTGCAAAAGGTATAGAAGTGTGAAGAAACACACCACCAGATTCAGGGACAGTTTCTTCCCAGGTGCTATCTTGCAATTGAATCATCCTACCACAACCAGAGAGCAGTGTTGAACTACTATATTCCTATTTGGTGACCCTTGCGCTATTCTTGATCTGACATTTCTGGCTTTACCTTGCACTAAATGGTATTCCCTTATAGTATCTGTACACTATAAATGTCTCAATTCTAATCACACATTACCTTTCAGTTGACTGGTTAGCACACAACAAATGCGGAGTAAACTTGATGGACCGAATGGCCTAATTCTGCTCTATCCTATCTACTCCTATCACTTATGACCTGATGAACTGGCCACATTTCTTCTGGGCTAGAATTTGCTCCCTTCTGTACACCGTGGATGGCTCGATTGTAATCATGTTGTCATTCAGCTAACTGATTAGCAGGTAACAAAAGCTTTTCACAGTACCTTGGTACATGTGACAATAAACTAAACTGAACTTGTCTCAACTCATTTCAAGTCACATAGGTGTTGAAATAAAACAAAGATTTCTACTGAATCTCAAGTAGTTTGCATTTGTACTTAAGTGTTGACTGTGATGCTGACTTTACCACTTTGGAGCATGCGTCATCAAGAAGGACAGATTATTTCACTTTGAAACAATACCCTTTAATTCAATAACATTGTAATATTTGGAACATTTTAATCAGTGGGATCCTCACATTTCAGAACTGAAGCTATCTGGGTATAACCTTTCGACCTCAAATATGTAAAGCTGCATGTTCTTCCATCCCTGGGATTAGTCATTTATAAAGCACGTATAACTAAAACTCTGGTACTGGATATCAAAGTTAATATTAAGACCGTAGAGCATTAGTGATGCGTGAAATAAAACTGACTGAGCGCATCTTAAGATGGTCTTCTATATTTTCACAGCTTGGTATCCCACAGCAAATCCCTTGCTTAAATTTAATATTCTGGTTTGGTAATTATTGTATCCATTTGCCACTGTGTGCATTAATTTTATATTTGAAAGTTGGATATAAATTAAGTCAATGCTTGAAAAGAAATGACCTAGCTGTCTGATTTTGTATTATTATGGCTGGAATTACACATATATTTTCAAAGTTCTACTAGTTTATCCTCATGCATGAATGCATGCCAAACTCCTTGGTGATTTAAGGTTCATTAATGACACTAATGAGCGCCTTACTATGATTTGCAATTTTGACTATCAAGGGCTGGAAACATTCAGTGTCTCTCAATATTTCTTAATCTGAATGAAAAGTAAATTATGCCTAAGATTAATAACCATAGCGATGTTCTTACTTAATGTTCAAACAATCTGGAATTGCCGCATCCATATTCTGCAAGTCTTGCATTTCAATATTCTAAAAGCTATAATTATGAAGTGAATTACCAATATATTTTGTGTTTTTTTAATGACTTTAATATCATTAAAGTTCCATGAGCTAATATACTAACAAGTGACTTAATGCTGCTGTATAGTTTGCATTTTTGACCATAGATCTTGAAGATGCTTTGGAAAATTATTATCTTAAATACTGAACGCAGTCTTTTATTTCAGCACAATGGGATCAGTGACAAAGTAAAGATTTCTGTCATCAGATATCTGATGGTATTCTTCTGGTCATAATTTATCCTTGCACCATTTACGTATTCAGCATATTTCAAATACATCATTTTGCATGCAATTCTCATTTGGCAATATTCTTTCGGAAATTATTCGGGAGCAATCATAAATTGTTGATAGCTGAATTTGTCACCCATTCCTTCTCTCCAGAGATGCTGCCTGTCCCACTGAGTTACTCCAGCATTTTGTGTCTACCTTATGTGATTATAGTATCTGGTAGAAAAAGAGAAGAGGTCCTGAAAGGAGAATTTAGGGAGTTAGGAGGAGAGTTAAGGATAAGGACCGCAAAAGTAACAATCTCGGGATTACTGCCTGTGCCACGCGACAGTAAGAGTAGGAATGGAGCGAGGTGGAGGATAAATGCGTGGCTGAAGGACTGGTGCAGAGGGCAGGGATTCAAGTTTCTGGATCATTGGGACCTCTTTTGTGGAAGGTGTGACCAGTACAAAAAGGACGGGTTGCACTTGAATCCGATGGGGACCAATATCCTGGGGGGGAGATTTGCAAAGGCTACTGCGGAGACTTTAAACTAGAACGGTTGGGGGGCGGGACTCAAATAGAGAAAGCTAGTAGACAGTGTGTGAGGCAGGAGGCGGAGAAGAAAAGCACTCAGACCCAACATGTAGGGGGGAAAGAAGAAAAAAAGAATAAACAGAGAATAAGAGGTGGTGGATTTCTTAAATGTGTGATCAGAGAGACAGAGGGGTGTAAAATGAGGGTACAAGCAATAGGTAGCAAGGTGAAAAGTAAAAGTGGCAGGCAGACAAATCCAGAGCAAAAATCAAAAAGGGCCACTTTTCAACGTAATTGTATAAGGGTTAAGAGCGTTGTAAAAACAAGCCTGAAGGCTTTGTGTCTCAATGCAAGGAGCATTCGTAATAAGGTGTATGAGTTGAATGTGCAGATAGCTATTAATGATTATGATATAGTTGGGATCACGGAGACATGGCTCCAGGGTGACCAAGGCTGGGAACTGAACATCCAGGGATATTCAACATTCAGGAGGGATAGACAGAAAGGAAAAGGAGGTGGGGTAGCGTTGCTGGTTAGGGAGGAGATTAACACAATGGAAAGGAAGGACATTAGCTTGGAGGATGTGGAATCGATATGGGTAGAGCTGCGAAACACTAAGGGGCAGAAAATGCTAGTGGGTGTTGTGTACAGGCCACCTAACAGTAGTAGTGCAGTTGGGGATGGCATCAAACAGGAAATTCGAAATGCGTGCAACAAAGATAAAACAGTTATAATGGGTGACTTCAATCTACATATAGATTGGGTGAATCAAATTGGCAGGGGTGCTGAGGAAGAGGATTTCTTGGAATGTATGCGGGATAGTTTTCTAAACCAACATGTAGATAAACCAACGAGAGAGCAGGCTATACTAGACTGGGTATTGAGTAATGAGGAAGGGTTAGTTAGCAGTCTTGTTGTGCGTGGCCCCTTGGGCAAGAGTCAACATAATATGGTTGAGTTCTTCATTAGGATGGAGAGTGACATTGTTAATTCAGAAACAAGGGTTCTGAACTTAAAGAAAGGTAACTATGAGGGTATGGGACGTGAATTGGCCATGATTGACTGTCAATTGATTCTTAAAGGGTTGACGGTGGATATGCAATGGAAGGCATTTAAAGACTGCATGGATGAACTACAACAATTGTTCATCCCAGTTTGGCAAAAGAATAAATCAGGGAAGGTAGTGCATCCGTGGATAACAAGGGGAATCAGGGATAGTATCAAAACAAAAGATGAAGCGTACAAATTAGCCAGAAAAAGCAGCCTACCAGAGGACTGGGAGAAATTCAGAGTCCAGCAGAGGAGGACAAAGGGCTTAATTAGGAAATAGAAAATAGATTATGATAGAAAACTGGCAGGGAACATAAAAACTGACTGCAAAAGTTTTTGTAGATATGTGAAGAGAAAGAGATTAGTTAAAACAAATGTAGGTCCCTTGCAGTCAGAAACAGGTGAATTGATCATGGGGAACAAGGACATGGCAGACCAATTGAATAACTACTTTGGTTCTGTCTTCACTAAGGAAGACATAAATAATCTGCCGGAAATAGCAGGGGATCGGGGGTCAAATGAGATGGAGGAACTGAGTGAAATCCAGGTTATCCGGGAAGTGGTGTTAGGTAAATTGAATGGATTAAAGGCCGATAAATCCCCAGGTCCAGATAGGCTGCATCCCAGAGTACATAAGGAAGTAGCTCCAGAAATAGTGGATGCATTAGTGATAATATTTCAAAACTCCTTAGATTCTTGAGTAGTTCCTGAGGATTGGAGGGTAGCTAATGTAACCCCACTTTTTTATAAGGGAGGGAGAGAAAAATGGGGAATTACAGACCAGTTAGTCTAACATCAGTAGTGGGGAAACTGCTAGAGTCAGTTATTAAAGATGGGGTAGCAGCACATTTGGAAAGTGGTGAAATCATTGGACAAAGTCAGCATGGATTTACGAAAGGTAAATCATGTCTGACGAATCTTATAGAATTTTTTGAGGATGTAACTAGTAGAGTGGATACGGGAGAACCAGTGGATGTGTTATATCTGGACTTTTAGAAGGCTTTCAACAAGGTTCCACATAAGAGATTAGGATATAAATTTAAAGCACACGGTATTGTGGTTTCAGTATTGATGTGGATGGGGACTGCCTGGCAAACAGGAAGCAAAGAGTAGGAGTAAACGGGTCCTTTTCAGAATGGCAGGCAAGGCTCAGTGCTGAGACCCCAGCTATTTACAATATATATTCATGATTTGGACGAGGGGATTGAATGCAACATCTCCAAGTTTGTGGATGAAACGAAGCTGGGTGCAGTGTTAGCTGTGAGGAGGATTCTAGGAGGCTGCAAGGTGACTTGGATAGGCTGGGTGAGTGGGCAAATGCATGGCAGAAGCAGTATAATGTGGATAAATGTGATGTTATCCACTTTTGTGGCAAAAACAGGAAAGTAGACTATTATCTAAATTGTGGCCGATTAGGAAAAGGGGAGATGCAACGAGACCTGGGTGTCATGGTACACCAGTCATTGAAAGTAGACATGCAGGTGCAGTAGGCAGTGAGGAAAGCGAATGGTATGTTAGCATTCATAGCAAAAGGATTTGAGTATAGGAGCAGGGAGGTTCTACTGCAGTTGTACAGGGTCTTGCTGAGACCACACCTGGAGTATTGCCTACAGTTTTGGTCTCCAATTCTGAGGAATTACATTCTTTCCATAGAGGGAGTACAGAGAAGGTTGACCAGACTGATTCCTGGGATGTCAGCGCTTTCATATGAAGAGAGACTGGATAGACTTGGCTTGTACTCGCTAGAATTTGGAAGAATGAGGGGGGATCTTATAGAAACTTACAAAATTGTTAATGGTTTAGACAGGCTAGATGTAGGAAGATTGTTCCCGATGTTGGGGAAGTCCAGGAGAAGGGGTCACAGTTTAAGGATAAAGGGGAAATCCTTTAGGACCGAGATGAGAAAAACATTTTTCACACAGAGAATGGTGAATCTCTGGAACTCTCTGCCACAGAAGGTAGTTGAGGCCAGTTCATTGGCTATATTTAAGAGGGAGTTAGATGTGGCCCTTGTGGCTAAAGGGATCAGGTGGTATGGAGAGAAGGCAGGTACATGATACTGAGTTGGATGATCAGCCATGATCATATTGAATGGTGGTGCAGGCTCGAAGGGCCGAATGGCCTACTTCTTCACCTATTTTCTATGTTTCTATGTTTCTATCTGGGTTTGTTTCCATCTGTCCTTCAGCTCTCTGCTAATGATTATTGCCTTTATTACCTTTATTATCTTCCTTATTCATTTATTAGCTGTCTTATTATCAGATTCCAGCACTGGCAAGCTGTGTTCCAGATTCTGTCTCCACCTTCACACTCTCCACCCCTCATCAAAAAAAAAAATTTGTGTTTATTGTTGTTTATTATTGTATGATTGTATGTATGACTGCAGGCACGAAATTTCGTTCAGACCGTAAGGTCTGAATGACAATAAAGGTATTCAATTCAATTCATCTGTCGCCATCTACCTCTTTTTTTTTTAAGATAGACACAAAAGGCTGGAGTAGCTCAGCGGGACAGGAAGCATCTCTGGAGAGAAGGAATGGGTGATGTTTTGGGTCAAGACCCATCTTCAAACCTACCTCTTTTATTGGATATTAATATTTTTTGTCTCTTCTGCCTGCCTCCATCTATTATCAACCTGTCTTCATCTATTATCCCAACTCCAGCCTTCTCCCTCCTTTATTGGGCTCCATATACCTTTCATCCTACATTCCTCCTTTGTTCACCAATCACCTCTGTCTCACCACTGTCTCTCCTCACCAGCTATCCTTCAGCCCCCCACCATTCCCATTTCCTGATTGAAGAATTTGACACAGAATGCCATTCATTCATATTCATCTGCAGATGCTAGTCGACCCACTAAGTTCAACCAGCAGGTACACAAAAATGCTGGAGAAACTCAGCGGGTGCAGCAGCATCTATGGAGCGAAGGAAATAGGCAAAGTTTCCGGCCGAAACCCTTCTTCAGACTGATGGGGGGTGGCGGGGAGAAGAAAGGAAAAAGGAGGAGGAGGAGCCCAAGGGCTGAGGGATGGTAGGAGACAGCCCGAGGGCTGAGGAAGGGGAGGAGACAGCAAGGGCTAATAAAATAGGGATAATTCAATGTTCATGCCCGCAGGATGCAGACCCCAAGTGGAATATGAGGTGCTGTTCCTCCAATTTCCGGTGTTGCTCACTCTGGCCATGGAGGAGACCCAGGACAGAGAGGTCGGATGGGGAATGGGAGGGGGAGTTGAAGTGCTGAGCCACCGGGAGGTCAGGTAGGTTCTTGCGGACCGAGCGGAGGTGTTCGTCAAAACGATCGCCCAGCCTCCCCTTAGTCTGGTCAGGTAGGTTCTTGCCAGCATAAGTTCCACCAGCAAATTGCTACTTATGTGCTATGACTCTTCACTGTTAACCCAGGTCCAGGGCAATTAGGGATGGGCAATAAAAGCTAGTGATGTTCCTATTCCACGAATGACATAAAAACAGCACATACATTGCACATCTAATCAACCACAACCACATCAACCACAGAAATACAAATTTCTGAGTACGTATTTCATGTAATTCACAGAAGTATCCGTGATGAATATGACAGTACAATATAGATCAGTGAGCTATCAATGCATCTACTTTGTGATTGCAAGGCAACATCAATATTTATACATAGGATAGTCAGCGCTGTGTCATGCTTTAAATTGTCACCCCAGCTTAACATCTTACAAGACTTCAGAGCAAATCTGAAAAGACATAATTGTTGAGTGGCTGACTGGTCATTGCACTTGTTGATAATGTAACTGATTTTTCAGTGAATGCAAATCACTGTAAAACTGTCACTCGCTTTGAAATCAAGAAATAAAAAAAGAACGAAGAGAATAAAGATGTTTTCCAATTTTAATCTGAAATTACTGATTATTGGTACATTATCCATTTTATACAGACACGTCTGTCTGTCTGTCTGTCTGTCTGTCTGTGTGTAAAATTCTTATTTTGATATCTTCCGTTTTGTGCGTTTTTTCTATTTGCGCCCCTTCCCCTCTGGTCCCCCTCGCTGGCTCCCTTCCTCCGTGATACCATCCTCTCCCCCATGGCTCTTCCCCTGTTTTTTCTCCAAACTCTCTCCCCCTCCCCCCGCCCACACACCACTCTCACCCCACAACCCACAGACCCCCCTCCAACCACAACCCCACCTGCCCACACACCCCTTCCCCCCACAAACCCCCCCTGCCCACACCTCCCCTCCCCTCCCCCCACCCCCACATCCCCACCCACACACCCCTCTCCCCCTGCAACCCCCCCACCCACACACCCCCCTCCCCCCACAACACCCCCCGCCCACACACCCATCCGCCCCACAACACCCCCCCCCGCCCCCACAGAACCCCCTGCCCACACACACATCCCCTCCCACACCCCCCCTGGCAACACACCCCCTGCCCACACCCCCCCTCCCACCACACCACCCCCCGCCCACACACCCATCCCCCCTGCCCTCACACCCCCCCCTCCCACACATGAGAGGTAAATGTATCCTCTTTTGTATGTTATAAGTGTTCATGACTGTAACTGGTGTGCCTTCTGCCAGCGGAGTTTGCAAATATAATGACCATTCTTCTGCATAACCAAGCAAATGAAGATCCAGCTTCTAGCAAGAATGTGCAATACGCCCACAAATTATATAATCTATCTTCACTGAGAAAGGTGACTCTGGCCAAGTGCCTTTCTCGAATTATGTACTCAATACCAAGAGAAGTTTATTTCCTCTTCATCCATTTAATTTATCAATTTTAGTGACAAATATTTTATCCTTCACACACATTCTACCCTCAAGCTTTGTGGCAGGGAAATTTTACAATAGTGCTTTTTCAAGCCATGTAGTTCTCATTCTATTAAAAACAAAACCATGAGTCCTAGTTTTATGATCTCTGTACCATTAATAGTTGTTACATTCTCTCTTTTTGGGCTAGAGTCGGGACTATGAATTACATCATGACAAATTTTAATAGTTTAAATGCTTTTGCTTCTATTGTCCTACTTCGTAGATGATTTCAGGTATTAATCACTTTTGTGTGTTCATCCCATTTATCCAGTATCTTAAGTACTGCAGTCCTTGAAACACTCATCTTAATTAACCTCATTTATTTAACTTAGAACTTCCAATCATCTTGTTCACACGCAGGAGCTTATCACGTTCTCGTATATTACTTTAAGCACTATTGCAGTGCAGCTCTTAATATCATGGATAAAGCATCAACAGTAAACTAATTTTAATATATATTTCTATAGAAGGGTAACACAGTGACACTACTACTATAGAGCTGCTGCAGTACAAAGATGGAGATCTGGATTCAAACTTGACCTTGAGTGCTGTTTCTCTTGTGATCAGTTTGATTTCCTACAGGTTCCTACCACATCCCAAAGATGTGTGGATTGATAAGTTAATCAACCACTATAAATTGCAGTGAGTATGTAGGTGAGGCAAATTAGTCCAGGTTCAGGAGCAGTTTCTTCCCAACAACTATCAGGCTACAATCTCCAGCAAAGCTCTAAACTACATAGATTTGTTGGGCATTTTTTTTGTCTTTGCTCAGTTATTGTTTATTTCATTTTTTTCTACTGATCTTTAATTTTTGTTGTATATTACAGGCCTGCCAACATTGGGTGAGAGTTGAGAGTGAGAAATTGCGAGGGAGCGTAGCAACCGATGGGGGGAGGGTGTGGAGGCTCCAGAGGCGGCACCAACGCCCCCACTAACCCGGTCCGCTCCTGGCTCCGGGCCGGGGTTAAAACTCCATGGGGTGTGGACAGAGCGGTCGACGGACATAGAGCCGCCGGAGGTGAGGGTGGGAGGTGTGTGCCGTGCCTCAGGGGGGAAGGGGGAGGGGGGTTGGTGCTGGGACCACCGCCGCCGTGTCTCACCTATCACACCATCTGCATGGGAGAAACTAAACTACTTTTTTTTCCCCCAAAATCATCCCGCAGGCCGGTAGTTTGATAGCCCTGCTTTAAACCAATCCCCTCTAGTGCTTGAATCACATATCCTGGGGGAAAGATTATGCATTCACCTGATATTCCCCTCATGGTTTTTACTCACCTCTAAAACAATTTTTGCTTTATTTTGAACTTTCAGCACCCGCAGATATTTGAGCGTGAGAAATTTTGTGATCACCGTGAGAGCATGAGAATTTTGTGAAATGCATGAGTCTCACACTCAATGCGTGAGAGTTGGCAGTCCTGCTAATAATTCAAACATTTTATGCAAGTTCCAATTGTTTGGACAAAAATCACTTATTACTGCTTTATAACAGTTAAGTTACTTTAAGACCATTTCAGAAATGATGGCACTCAACAAACAATCAACTAACAAATTAAAGCAAACTAAAAAGAAATAACATGTTCCCTTTCCTGACTCGACCTCATAAGTACTCTAACGCTGTTAGATTAGATATAGATATTAGATACAATTTATTGCCACACATCCAGGCTGGTGGAAATTTGGGTTGTCTGCAGCGATACAATAACAGAGCAAAGGGATATTAATCTCAAGAATCAAAATGGGGAAAGTGGGGGCAATTTTGCTTAAATGGTCATTCTAAGCCCATTCAGATCTTCATAGAGTCAGAGTTATACAACATGTATGTGACTGGCCCAATTTGTCCATAATGATCAAGTTGGCATTCTGCGTGCCCAGGGACTGGCTGCCATTCCCAGCTCAGCTCGCGTCCCAGGGACTGGCTGCAGTTCTCAGGTCGGCTTGCCTGCCCCGAACCTGCGAAAACGAATTGAAAAAAAACGTGGTTTTTCGGGTTACGGGCCGGATTCAGCCCATGTGCCGTAGGTTGCCGAACCCTGTCCTAGATGTTTGGCCTCATTGTGGTCCTCCCCATGTTTTACAACCGATTCACCTGGTTAGTTTTATCTCCGGCTGCTTCATGTTGTCAGCGGCTGCACATCCAACCAAGAAAGAAGAGAAGAGAAGAGATGCGACGTCACTCACAGCCGCCAACTGACGCGCTTCCCCAGACTGCACAGATCGTTGTGATATGGCGCAAAAAGACAAACTGTGCAAGGACTGAAGACAGCGTGAGAATTCTGTCATCAGCGTGAGAATTGGCTGAAATGCGTGACTCTCACGCTCAAAGCATGAGAGTTGACAGCCCTGTCTAAGGCCAGGATGTGACAACAGACGCACATGGAGACACATACACAAAGGGAGACACACACACACACAGGGAGACAGACACACACACACACACACAGACACACACACACAGGGAGACAGACACACACACACACACACACACACACAGACATGCACACACACACAGGGAGACACATACACACACGGGGAGGCACACACACACACAGGGAGACACAGACACACACACATACACAGGGAGGGAGACACACACACACAGGGAGACACACACACACACACAGACATGCACACACACACAGGGAGACACATACAGTGAGGCACACACACACACACACACACACACACACACACAGGGAAACAGACATACACACCTTTCCTTCCCCCCCTCCCTCCTCCCCCTCCCTCTCTATCCTCCCCTCCCTCTCTTTCCTCCCCTCCCTCTCTTTCCTCACCCTCCCTCTTTTTCCTCACGCTTCCTCTTTCTCCTTCCCTTCCTTCATCCCCTTTCTACATTCCCTCCCCCTGTCTCTCTTTGCCTCCATCCCTCCCTTTTTTTCTTTCTCTCTCTCTCTCTCTTTCTCCCCTCCCTCGCTTTCCCGGGCCGCCCAATGGGGAGTCTGGCGGGCAGGGTGTAGCGTGGATTAGCGGCGCTGGCGCTGCCGTGTGAGTTGAAGGGCAGGAGCAAAGATCCTACAGTGGAGCTATAAGATCTTTGGGCAGGAGGGAGGGAGGGAGCGTGGTAGCCGCGGCAGCCGGAAGCGCAGAGCTCGCAGACGGCGCACAAAAGCGCTGATACCCGCTGTCCGGGACCGACGCGCTTCCCCAATCCGTGCAGATCGCTGTCACGCGGCGCAAAGAGACAAACTGTGCAGCAAAGATCCTATAGCTCCGCTATAGGATCTTTGCTGTGCAGGGACTGAAGACAGCCTGTCAGCGTGAGAATTCTGTCTTCAGTGTGAGGGCGTGAGAATTGGCTGAAATGCGTGAGTGTCACGCTAAAAGCGTGAGAGTTGGCAGCCCTGATATTATTATGGTGTTTATAGAATACTATGTTTACATATCTGTTGTGTTGCTGCAAATAAAAATATAATTTTTCCATTTCAGGACATATGACAATAAAACACATAACTCTTGATTGTGAAAATGCAATAAATTAGTGTTCAATTAATGTGGTTGATGGGTTGTATTTCCCCCAAGAAGGTCATAGAACTGATCTAGAGACTAACTCAAGATACAAAAAGTAACATAATGCAGAAAATCTAAAACAAAAACAGAAAATGCTAGAAACCCTTAGCTGGTCAGGCAGCATCTGAAAAAAAAAATTCCAACGTGCAATCCTTGGCTAGCATGGATCTGAAATATTCATGTTGTTTTTCTTCCCACAGATGTGCCTGATTTGCTGAGTGCTTGTCACATTTTCTGCCTCTGTTTTTACATTCGAGATCTTAGAATCCCCGTTCCTTCTCGTTATAACATCACCTAGCCCATAGTCCTCAATGGACTGTTTCCTTGATCATTGTAATTTTTTTGCATATCTTTCATTCATTTTTTCTATATCACTGTCTACATCTCTCATTTCCCTTTCCCCTGACTCTCAGTTTGAAGAAGGGTCTGGACCCGAAACATCACCTATTCCTTTTCTCCATTGATGCTGCCTGACCCGCTGAGTCACACCAGCTTTTTGTGTCTTTAGAATCCCTGCTGATGTTTATATGTGTTTTTTTGTTTCTAACACACACTTTGCTTTTGTTTTTTTAATTTTTCCTTGATCTCTCCTCTTCATTTTTAAAATTCCCTCACTTCATCGTGCTGCATTTGTATATATAGTATGGCCCTCTCCTCGCCCCGATATTCCTAGCCAAACTCATCACTATTACTGTAAGAAAAATCCTGTTGGTCAGGCAGCACAGAGCACCTGTTAAGGGAAATAGACAAACAATGTTTCAGTGATGTTGGAATAGTCTGAAGAAAGGGCCCAACTGAAATGTTGTCTACCCATTTTTCTCCACAGATACTGCCTGTTCACTGATTTCCTCTAGCAGTCTGTTTTGTTTTTTCTCACTCAAGATTCCAGTATCTGCGGCCTTTTGTGTCTCCATTTTATCATTCCACTGCAAAATCTCTTCAAGGTATGTCCACTTTGAAGAAGTTCTCCTGTTCTCTCCTGTTATGAGATCTTCTCTCATTGCACCCCCTTCATAATTCCTACTAGTCTCCTGCTTTTCTCCCAAGCACTCACACAGACTCTCTACGACATCCACATGTCCTTCCTCATTATCAGGTTGAAGGGTGCTGACTAAAATATCTGTCCATTTCCTGCACGCCTGACCCACTGAGTTCATCTGGCAGTACTTTTGTTGCTCAAGGTTCCAGTCTCTTGGGTCTCCATTATTATTCCTTCCAACTCTCCTGCCACTGCTCAGGCTTCAATGGCCATTGAATCCTTCTCTGCCGATCCTTTATGCCCCCTTTCACATCTTAGAAGTGCTCCCTCATACAGTATGTGGGAACACCAGTGTCCTCACCCCATCCGGTCCATCCAGAATTGAAACTCCTTTCTGTCCTGTCATTTACAGAATGGATTTTACTGCTGGTTATTACAGCTTTTACCAATTGTTAGTCTGAAACTTCACTATTGAAACTTCACATGGGGCTCTTTGATACAAACGGTAGAGACAAAATAAAGATTTTGCTTGACCAGCCACTTGTTTTAAGGAATGTTATAGATCTGTTGTAGATACCTTAGGCATTGCCAGGAGCAATGTCACAGGAGGAATACAATGGTTCTTCATCAAACAATAATATCTACTCAAGGTTTATAAACCATTATGCTCTTGGTGAGACTTTGTAAGAGAGCAAAATCTCTGCAGGCTGATTTTCCACAAGGAAGCCAAGGAAGGCAATTCCAAAAGACCAGAAAATAGTATGAA
Source organism: Amblyraja radiata (assembly GCF_010909765.2). Taxonomy (NCBI): domain Eukaryota; kingdom Metazoa; phylum Chordata; class Chondrichthyes; order Rajiformes; family Rajidae; genus Amblyraja; species Amblyraja radiata. Next base: position 69,399,926 of record NC_045961.1, read on the forward strand.
TATAACCCGAAATCATCCGGCCCGCAGGGGTATTTTTTTTCAATTTGTTTTCGCGACCTGGGAACTGCAGCCAGTCCCGGGGCACGCAGGCAACCTGGGAACTGCAGCTAGTCCCGGGGCACGCAGGCGACCTTGGAACTGCAGCCAGTCCCGGGACACACAGGTGACCTGGGCGCTTGAGCCAGCCCCGTGGCAGGCAATCCGACCTAGGCGCCACAGCCAGTCCCGGGGCAGGCGAGCCGACTTAGGCGCTACAGCCAGTCCCGGGGCAGGTGAGCCGACCTGGGTGCTACAGCCAGTCCCGGGGCAGGCGAGCCGACCTGGGAACTGCAGCCAGTCCCGGGGACGCAAGCTGATCTGGGAACTGCAGCCAGTCCCTGGACATGTGAGGGACCTGGGAACTGCAGAAAACTAATTGAAAAACATGTGAAAACTAATGCAAAAAAACACCAAGTGTCACACTATGGTGATAGATGTAGCCCGTCATCCGCTCACAGACATGGATCCTGGCCCTCATGCAGAACAAGGTTGCGACCCCTGTTCTACAGAATGATAAAGTTCCCCATGTACTTGCAACTGGAACATTAAGGCTTTGATGGATTATAATTTATTGAAGGGCATTTTATGTGAATACCAGAAGTCATCAATCAGAATGCAAACAGATATTAACACTTTAAACATAATGACCATGTTCTGGAGTACAAGATTGGACAGTACCATTGTAAATAGCTTGTTCTAAGCTCACCCCAGTCTAGTTTCAGTCAATAAGATACTGAGTCAAGCACTTGCACATCTAAACTTTATTTTGGAAAAACACAATAACAGTTCCCCACTACTATACCTAACCACCGCGAGTTTGATCCTTGTAACTGTTTGGTCAAGCACTTCTAGCCTCGTGCAAGCAGAGACACTCTAAAATGTCACGCAGTCCCAAGCGTTCTTCCAGAAGATTGACACAGGACCTCGTGGGAGCTACCTTTTATAGGTCCCTGAACCTTGAGGGGCCGAACCATATGGGGGTGATCTCTTTACAGTCCAATAACAGATATTGATTAATACAGTACATGATAGACATTTCCCGAACCCAATAATAGTAAGATTAAACGAGAACTTACCAGTTTGAAGTTTGATCTTTATTTTATGAGGAATTACGATGAGCGATTACGTGAAGAAGGCCGTCAGCCCGCATGCGCGTCAATCTTCAAAGTAGCAGTGTGAAATCACAGAAAAAATTGATGAACTAACATAGTAAGATTAAAGATGATTAGAACTTCCAGAAGATCTTCATGTTACGAGGGTTGGGAGCGGTGGGCACGTAATCGCTCATCGTAACTCCTCATAAAATAAAGATCAAACTTCAAACTGGTAAGTTCTCGTTTAATCTTACTATTTGACTTCGGAGTCACGTGAGTGACAACATGAAGATTTTGAAGCTCTGTGATTTCATGCCGTGGAAAAAACGAGTCCACACAAGCACAACTGCATCAGTTGACCACAGATAAGGGAAACATTCATAACAGAATAGAATAGAATAGTTTCTTTATTGTCATTGTAACATGAACCATGTACAACAAAATTTAAAAATGTCAGCCAGTCAGTGCACCATTCAAACATTTCTAAAAGCTAACGATACATACAAGGTAAAATATTAAAAAAGATAAACAACTAAAATAAATATGAAAATAGCACACATAAACACCCAACCCTACATCCTTCTGTCGATTTCACAGTGTACCACAGTCCCTTAATATGTATCGCCCCTGCGTTCCTTGGCGGCTACATTTAGTGCCTTTATAGCAGTGGGGTAAAAACTGATTTTAAGTCTGTTTGTCCTTGTCCTTGTAGATCTGTACCGTCTGCCTGACGACAACAGTTCAAACAGGGAGTGTCCGGGGTGGGAAATGTCCTTTATAATACTCTGGGATTTTGTGATGCAGCGGGAACTGTGTAAATCCTCCAAGGTATGGAGAGGGCAGCCGACAATCCTCTGGGCATTGTCAATGGCCTTCTGGAGCGCTTTCCTCTGAGCCGCTGTGCAACTGGTGTACCATACGCATACACAGTATGTTAGGATGCTCTCAATGGAGCACCGATAAAAGGACAGGAGCAGTCTCATTGATGTTATTCTTCCCGAGCACCCTCAGGAAGTGCAGTCTCTGCTGGACCTTTTTCAGCAGCGCAGAGGTGTTCACGCTCCACGTCAGGTCCTCCTCAATATGGATTCCCAGGAAGCGGAAATCCGCCACCCTCTCCACACAGTCCCCTCTGATAATTAATGGTACCATGTCCGTTTTATTCTTCCTGAAGTCTATTATTATTTCCTTTGTCTTTAAGGTGTTGAGGAGCAGGTTATTTTCTCCACACCACACTGTCAGCTGCTCCGCCTCATCCCGGTAGGCGTACTCGTCCCCCCCGGAGATGAGTCCCACCACCGTAGTGTCATCCCCAAATTTGACAATGGTGTTGCTGTGGTGGGCGGGGGTGCAGTCATGTGTGTAGTTGGTGTAGAGCAGGGGGCTCAGCACGCAGCCCTGTGGAGAGCCGGTACTGAGGCTGAGGGCCGTGGATGTGTGATGGCCCACTCTGACTCTCTGGCTGCGACCCGACAGGAAGCTATTTATCCACATGCAGGTGGAGTGTGGAAGCCCCAAGTCCCCTAGTTTGTCCACCAGTTTGTGGGGAAGGATGGTATTAAAAGCAGAGCTGTAGTCCACAAAGAGCATCCGCACGTAGCTCCCCCGCTGCTCCAGGTGGGACAGTGCAGCATGGAGAGCTGTGGCTACAGCGTCCTCTGTAGATCTATTCGCTCTGTACGCAAACTGGTGGGGGTCAAAGCTTCGGGGCAGGAGTGATGTGATATGACCCCGGACCAGTTTTTCCAAACACTTCATCACCACTGGTGTGAGTGCGACTGGCCGGTAGTCGTTGAGGCTGGAAATGTGGGTTTTTTTGGGCAAGGGGACTATGGTTGCGGACTTCAGACAGGGTGGAACAGTGGACTGGTCCAGAGACTGGTTGAAAATCCTCGTAAAGACTCCAGCCAGCTGGTCTGCGCAGTCCTTCAACATGCGCCCAGAGACGCCGTCAGGTCCAGTAGCCTTCCTTGGATTGATGGCCCGCAGCGTGCGCCTCACCTCATGCTCCTCTATCTTGAGGGTTAGGCTGCTGTGGACCATATGGTGTGATGTGGCTGTCTCGGGTGGCTCCACTTCAAAGCGAGCAAAGAAGAGGTTCAGCTCCTCTGCCAACGAGGCGTCACCTTCAGCAGCTCCAAGGTTGGTCTTGTAGTTGGTGAGATACTGGATCCCCTGCCACACCTGCCTGATGTTGTTACTGTCCAGGTGGTCCTCTATCTTCCTCCTGTGGTCTGATTTGGCCTCTCTGATGCCTCTCTTCAGGTTAGCTCGGGCCGTGCTGTATAAAGCCCTATCGCCAGACCTAAAAGCGGTGTTCCTCTCTTTTAACAGCCGCTGGACCTCCCGGGTCATCCAGGGCTTCTGGTTGGGGTAGCCCGGATGCGTTTGTCCACTGTGACCGTGTCCATGCAGTTTTTAATGTAACACAGTACACTCTGTGAACACCTCCAGGTCCCAGTGTTCAAACACATCCCAGTTGGTCCTGTCGAAGCAGTCCTGCAGCTGCTGAGATGCACCATCAGGCCAGGTTGTGATGGTCTTTGTGATGGTAGGAGTGGTATTCCTGAGGGGGGCATATGCAGGAATTAAAAGCAGGGACATATGGTCCGACTGACCCAGGTGTGGTAGTGGTCTAGCCCTGTAGCCCAGCTTGATGTTGGAGTAGACCTTGTCCAGTGTGTTAGCTCCTCTTGTAGCACATTTAACATGCTGGTAGAATTTGGGGAGCATTTTCTTCAAGTCCGCGTGATTAAAGTCCCCTGCTATGATGTGAACACCGTCAGGATATATGCTCTGTTGACTGCTAGTGCTACCATACAAATGTCCGATAGCCGAGTTAGCATTAGCATCCAGTAGTATGTACACAGCAGTTATCATGACAACAGTAAACTCTCTAGGGAGATAAATGGGCCTGCATTTAACAGTCACATACTCCAGGTACATACAGACATGACATAGATTTAAAACAATGAACAAATAATAATAATAAAAGTAACCCCTCCGCGGGAGACTATAAAATAGAATCTAAAATAGAGTTGGCAAATACCGCTGGTTTGGCAATAAAATAAAATAAAATAAAATAAAATAAAATAAAATAAAATAAAATAAAATATTGGAAACTCATTCATAGACAATCCTGCAGTCGGCAGGATGTGGTCCAGAGGACCCTACATAACCCTTGCTGCTGATGTTGTAGCAGCCCTGGTGGAGTGAGGTTAGAAATGCTGTATAAGCCAAAACCCTATTAAACCACCTGGAGATGGTCTGAACTGATACCTTCTTATGAGGTTTTATGTCACTAACAAACATAGCTAGTATCAGAGCCTCTAATGCTCTAGATGACCTTGACGTAATTATGTAACTGTGTGACCACACATAACCGAAGGTGCATGGGGTATGCCATGAGAACTAGTTTGAGACCTGACACCCTGGGCTGCCCTGCTTAACTAAATCATAAACATGAAATATTATATATGTAGCAGGTGTAACCATCCTGTCCAGTCGCAAATTATGTAATGACTGGACCCGTGCACTGAGGACAGCGCCAGGGGAATAACTCCCTTATGAGAGATGTGCCAAAGATTGGGATAGCTGGAGCCCCCTGGTGAAGTAATGTTAATACAACGTCAATACCACATACTTCCGTGTACTTGGGTCTGGAAGAACTTGTGTAAAGATATCCTTAATAAACTGGATATCAGAGGGTGAGAGGTCCTGCTCGCTGCAGCAAATATGACGAGAAAGCACGTTGGGCACAGTTAATGGGATTATAACTTAATTAATTGTCAAGGGCACATTGAAAATGAACTCTAAGACGTCATTCTCCATGCCGTATATATGTAACATAGCATTTAAACAGAACGCTTCCCATCTCCTGAAGAAGAAATGTACTGCTTTCTTGGTGCTATCCCTGCACTCTGCAGTGAGCACACACATGAATCGGTCTGACAATCCAAGCCGCAGGAGCTGTCTTCTCATATTCTGTAAGGCAATGAATTGATTAATAATGCAGAGGCAGGTTCCCCGAGTCCCAGGCTGAACCAGCAAAATTTTATGTTTAGAAAACCCATATAAGTTCTACTATAATTCCCAACATTTGCGGGAAACCATGGCTACATAGGCCAGTCAGACAGTACGAAAAACCCTGAAGCAGGATCTTGCTGAATTTATTGCAGGACCCGACTGATGAGGCAAAATAGAGCAACAACATAAAAGAACATTCCTCCCCCATGTAGCGGGAATGTACCTCTTGCCACTGTGATGCCACATGTCTACAATCAGTGAATGAGCCTGAATGCAAACATATCGATATTCGGTGTTCCATCGAGCCATAATGTCATAAAATAATTTGTGATCCAACATCCATTCTGTGTTGTCATTGATTTACGTGATGATACAGCAACATCAAATAAGATTGGGTAAATTATGATAGGATACTTTGACTTGATTGCACCCATGTGACCAACATATGCCACCACCACAGTGTATGAACCTGGAACTGAGCATGCAGATCATGGATATCCGCACAATAACCCTTTAACCCAGAGTATGCACCTAGTGTCTATAGGTAGTTGATACCAATAACTGAAGAATGGGTAATTCATGCAAACCCCATCCGCCTCCGTAACTAGAGATGGCATTCGTAAATTTCCATCTTTGAGCACAAGCATCAATCTGAAATATAACTGAAGATTTATTGACCAAAACTACTGGAGCAATGCTGAATATAGTTTGTCCACCATTGTGACTTTGGTGGCCTCAGCTGGTAATAGCATAGGTCTGTAACAATGACCTATATGGCACTTAAGAGGTTACTACTTTGCACATTGTAAGTTTTGATAATGCAAAGGCCCAATTGCACAGCTGAAACACAGCTGCTATATTGCCAATTACACTTGATGAATAGAAAACTGCTTGATAACAAGGTTGTTACAGGCTTCTATTGATCCCAATCTCTTGCCCCAGGGCGAGTCACAGATAAATTAATAGTTAAAGGTAAAACTGAATAATCAATAAATGTCGTTGGGAACAACTTAAATTTAACTGGATGGATGAGTAACCTCAATTTCTCAAATCTAGTTGCGGCTGAAACAGTTGAACATAGCGTTTAGAATATCATCCAGATAAGCCATAACAAGTGTTTTTGAGCTCTGAGCAGTCCCAGCACCGGTTAGTAATTTGGTAGATGACCTGGGAGCTGAAGTAGCCCATTTGCAATGCATTAACTGTTATCATTGCCCCATCCAGATAAATGCCAAATGTCTCCTGGGATTCATGTGAATGGGACCTGATTGTGTGCATCTTTGAAATCGATGCATGCCATAAAGATCCTAAGGAAATCAGTTTGTTAGACAGTAACGAAGTTTCATATACAAAAACATCTATGCTGCACATGTGAATTAAATCAATTATGAACCGACATCCTCCATCTTACACAATGAACAGGCCACGCCTGCCATAATTCCATGCCTGCCTTGAATGAAAACTCTGGCCAGATTCCCGAGCCTGTTTCGAAAAGTGATCCTGGCCATAATACTGAGCCTGCCTCAAAAGACAACTCTGGCCATAATACTGGGTCTGCCTTGAAAGGCTACACCGGCCATAATTCTGAGCCTGGCTCGAAAGACAACTGGCCATATTTCCGAGCTTGTTCCGGAAGGCAATCCTGGCCATAATACTGAGCCTGCCTTGAAAGACAACTTTGGCCCCAATTCCAAGCCAAGCTTGGTACCTTTGTATACTGTGCAATAATACCCCAATCTCATATTATAATTTTGGTATATAACTGATCTGAATCCCAAGTTGTCATAGTCTTTTGTACAAAAACAATTGTAAAAATTACCAACTTGTAAATGGTCCACTTACCCCATGTTTCGGAAGAACCAGACCCACCTACCTCCATGGTTACCGGTGGTCTATGGTAAGCTCAACGGCCCCTGATGTGGGTTCTATTCCCATCCTAGATTGGAGAGTAGGAATGGTAGTTTATGTGGATTCCATATTTCCTGAGACCGGTTTGCACCTTGGCCTAAAAGGCCTCTGTCCAGCTTTCAAGCTGCCACCAGTTTCAGTGAACTGCTCACTGAGGCGTGGGGTGTGTCGTCGCCGATACGATGAACGTTGGTACCTTGATCAGTCCGCTAGCTTTACCTTCCTCATCCAGGTATACCTGTTGGAAAAGTCTTACCTGAAGAGAAGATTCGGCGGCTGGTTTCTTTTTCTCCATGTCACCTCTGATAGCGCTGTTCACTGCCGGCACTTGTAGCGTGAGGGGAAACTCTGGCCCCTTCCGGTTTTTCTGCCAACGGCTGGAACCAATTCTTCCGGCAGTAACCCCTTCGCTTGCGAGTATTTCCTCGCACTCCCCTCCACAGAGAGGGAGAATCGTAGGCAGCCCTGAAAGCAGGTGCTGCCGCAGGCCCCTGAGGATACCTGCGCTGACATGGCCCCTCCTATGGACCTATATCAGGACTTTTGCTCTGAGTCAGACTGAAACTGATCCTGAATGCTCCCCTCCTCAGAGATGGAGACATTGTGCAGCCCTGAAACAGGTGCCGCTGCCAGCGGGTTCTCCATAATACCCGGGCTGATAACTCCCTCCTATGGAGTATATCATAGTGGAGCACCTCTCGATCAGGTGCTCCATGTGAGTTAGAACGTTCAAAGACGTTACCCATTAAAGGAGAGGATCCCCTCCATCAGGAAACCTCTTGGCCCGTCTCATTTGAGTCAACGGGCCTCTTCCCTTCGCTCCCCTCCTCAGAGAGGGAGATATAATTAGAGTCTACCCTCCAAGCGGAGTTGCATAGGTGCTACCGGCACCAGTCTGAAGCCGCTGGCTCCACCACCAGCGACTCGAAAAGCGAATTTGTCCGCCGCCCGCTGCCCGCACTTCCGCAGTCTCCATAGCGGGTTCCCCGCGGTCCATGTCCGGGATTCCCCAAGGTCATGACTGGGATTCCCTATGGTCCATGACTGGGGTTTCTCGAGGTCCATAAAGGTTCCCCCGCGGCCCGTCCGGACTTCGCCCCGAAATTGAGCAGGAAAACACTGTAAGCAGAGATTCCTGCAAGAGAAAAAACATAACCTGGGAATAAGTTAAAACTTACCTTCAGGTTTAAACTTACCGCTGGGTGGAGCAGCTCGCTTGCCAGTCCGTCGTTGCGCAATGCGGTCTACGTAATGACGCGCATGCGGGCTGACTGCCTTCTTCACGTAGTCACTCGCATGACTCCGAAGTAAAATTCAGTAACTAATACAATGTATTTGAAAGAAAGTTCTAGAAGGAAGCAAGCAAGAATAAACATTGAAACATATGCCCTGAGATTCAAACAGTTTCTCCAAGGCTCAACTGTTCGACCAATCATTAACCAACAGGATGACCGTCTCACAACATTATTTATATTATTTACAATGCTCTTGCAGCGATCCAATCGAAATGATGCATGTAGGGTTTGTTTGCAAAACTGCTATACATTTTATCAATTTAGGAGAACACCTGGTCCCCTCACCATCCTGCATACCAGTCTGAGCCTAGACTGGCTGGCACCATCCAAAGTCTGTATATTTCAGCTGACAAGGTTTAAGCAATTCTGACAAGTGCAGGGATCCTCCATTTTATGGTGTCTTTAATTTGGCCAGTATTAACCCCATCAGAATGAGTATCACTGGCAATTGACTGCCAGTTGCTGCATCTCCATGTAAGATACCAACTAGATCAGTAGAGTAGTGAGAGTAGATCACTGTTGAATTGCTCCTCAGTAACAGCACAACTGCTTACAGCATTGATGATCCTGCCTCATCCAAGCGTACAAGGGAATCCAACATGAATGGAAAGGAATATGTGAAGTTGAGACATGGTTACCATATTACAGAAATAAATCTGGAGGTAAGAATTCACAACAGTGTGGTTCAGCAAGGATTCTGTTGTTCTATCACAAGGAAAAATAGCTATTCTGGGAAGTTGCATAAAGGACACAAATGTGTATCTTATAACAAGCAACTTGTCAGAGGTTTTTCTGGTTGCTGAGAATAAGTTAACTTTTAGAGAATCTTGTAACTAATGTCAAGAATATCACAAGAATCTCCCAGTCTCAATCCTTGGCCCTGGGTGAACATACAGATTGATTTTGTGATAAATTAATTATGGAAGAAGTATATGGCTGTTCTAATGGATATCATTACATCTCTATCAACTGTTTCAGGGTTGAAGATGATCATTACTAGGGATCATATTCCAGAAGTACATGTAATAGACAATACAAGCAATTCCATGCATGCTAAATTTGCTAATTCCTTCAGAAGAAAGAGAGGTTCAAATTTGCAATGAACTCCATACTCCCTAGGTTCAAATATTTTGACAAAAAGATCAGCCCAGACTGCGGAATGTGAACTGAGTAAGATGAAATGAGATAAAATTGAAAACAAATTGTATGTTTAAAATCTTGCTAGCAAAATATAACACATTGTACTACAGGACAGACAGTTGCAGAGTTGCTGATGGAGAAATGATTCATAGCACATTAAATTTGGTGAAGTTAGAGGTAAGGGTGATTTTATTTTTAAATGTAATCACCATTTCAATAAGGATAAGGATTTGCCTGTGTAATTAATGTAGTGAAGGAGGACACAGCTCAAATGACAATGTGTTATCATCGACTATTATGTTCCTGTTCCAAGTGAACAAATAATTCACAATGAGTTATGAAGCTCCCAGATGGATTAATTTTGTAAATGTTAGTTATGTGGTAAATGGTTGTTATATTCTAATAGAATTGGTGTCACGCTAATTTGACTGTGTACATTTACATCCAAAATAAGGGGTAAGAGATGGTTCACTCTGCAGATACGTTCAATAGTGACCATTGTTCAATCTCTTCAGTGGTGGAATAATAATTTTGGGGTGACACAGTTGGGCATCAGTAGAGTTGCTGTCTTACAGCACCAAAGACCCGGGTTCGATCCTGACTACGGGTGCTGTCTGTACATAGTTTGTACATTCTCCCTGTGACCCAGTGTGTTTTTTCTGGGTACGCTGGTTTCCCCCCACACTTCAAAATGTGCAGGTTTGCAAGTGCATTTACTTTGGTAAAACTGTAAATTGCCCCTAGTGTATAGGATAGTGCTAGAGTACAGGGTTATCGCTGGTCAGCACGGATTTGGTGGGCCTTTCTGCACTGTATCACCGAGTATAATTTACTTAATGCTGACATGTACTGAACGTTGCTTTAAACTCTGTTACTGAGTAGGGCTTTAAGTGCATCTTAGGTTTTGTTCATATTTGCATATAAGCTAAACCTTAATTCAGACTTGATTTAGGAAGTTTGGTTACACACAGACATTGGAAAGTTGGGTGCACATCCAAATATTATTGCAGCTTAATTTGAATATTGCAATAAATTTGCCGTCTGTTTCAGGCAAAGGATTGAGTTTAATGCCAGAAAATGTGCACTCTGCAAAATTAGGAAGAATTCAATATGATTGTTCTTAAACTTTTTTCAATCAAGATACCTAATTTATACGAAATCCAGGAGCTAACAACTGAAAGATTTAACATTTTGTTAATGTCACTATCTATTTAATATTTTTACTTTGGTGGCTTGTTTCTACAGCCAATAGAAAAGTGTTGAAAAATAAGCAATGGTGAACATTAGATTTACATACCATGAGTTGGATAAAATAAAATAAAAATTTATTGAAGGAACAAAATCTGGTCACCGATTTATTGTCGCTCTTCTTGAAAAATGTTGATTCGCGTAATTAATTCCATCAGTTATTTAAAGCATTCAGATATATAAATGCTTCTCAACCAAGATACGATGAGCAGGTTTTAGATGTAATTGCCTTTGTCTATATTAGAAAGTTATAATGCTCCATTTCACTCTGACAGACATTGCAGTACCACTTGTATTCCACAGGTGCTGTCTTGCTGTGAGTTTAATATTAGCAAGGATGTAAAACTAAGACGTTAGTATCTGTTGTTTGGGTGCCGTTGAAAGACTGAAATGCCAGCTAATACGTCCACCCACACCTGCCATAAATTGCATCATATGTCATGTTGCTGCAGGTGTTACCATGCACAACATCAGTTTAATGATAGTACTGTCATTTTGCATCACAACATTCCAGCTAATGCTATCTCTATGTCCTGCCCGAGTGATCATGCATTAAACAGTTGGAGAAGACCAGTGGCGATGAAAGGTATCATCAATCATCTACTTGTAGATTAGTTATGCAATGATTTCTTCAGGATATTGATTTGGTGCCGCAATTTCTTGGTAATTTCTCTATTGTTTCAAGTTGCAGAACTGTACTGGAAGGGGAGCGCAAGATGTAGAAGGACTTTTGGTTGCCTTTAAGATTTATTTGCAAGCAATTTGTTCTGAAATGGAGTACGCATGATAGAAGGAGAAGAAGGGTATGAGTGGTACAAGCTAATGAAAAGAATAGGGTTGGAGACGATGGGGTGTATAAATTGGATCAGCAGGAAGCCATATCTGCCTAGGATGTGAAGTACATGGTGTGAAAACTGTGAGTGAGGTATGTGGATAAGATCAGTCACCTATTGCAGTCACAGTTGTGAACACAGTGAGGTAATTGTGGGTTTCAACTAACCATCAAGGAGGCCATGATAATGGCTCTTTGTATCTCTGGATTTTTCTTGGATAAAGCTCAAGGTAAGTGCCGAATCTCACAGGTCGCCAAGTGAGGTCATTGATACCGTTGATTCCAAGGGACCTGACCATATTTCATCCTCCTGTGATGGAGAAATACAAGGCAGAAAGTGTATAAAATCTATCTACGGTTACAGGTTTCTCCATAGTGCAAGATCCAAATGACATACTAAGCTTTGTAGTGGTGAGCATCAAATCTACTATGCTCTGGAACATAAAGAGGATTAATTCTCTCAATGGACACCTGTTCAGTTACCTTAGGTACTGCCATATATCAGGGCATTACTACAGATAAAGATGGGCATACTTCCTTACACCCCAGCCAATTAAATTCTATACTGACAAAATAAATGATGGAATTCCTTAACATCATCTGAATGCCCCTAAAATGCAATTTTTGAAGTGTCATTGATGTTCTAATGTTGATAAATTTGCACAAACCAGGCATACAAAGAGAACGGTTAGGCAAATGACCAGATAATTTGTTATACTGATGATAAATATTGGCCAGGGATCGGAAAAAAAAACAGTACTCCTCTGTTAAATCGTGCCAGCGTGATCTGTCACGTCCAGCAGTGAAAGCAAACTGTGATACCTGGTATTTCCTAAATAATGCATTTGAAATACTCTTGAAGTCACAACCTTCTGAGTCACAGCTGTGATGCTGAGCCTCTGCAAGGTCTGATTCAAATACTGTGATAGTGGGCCAAGAAGCTTCCTGCTGCATTTCAGCATTTAGTGTGTTTGGTATTACAGTGTTCAGATATTTTCCTTCACTTTAAATTGTTTGGAAAATTACTTCATTTTGCATGCATTATTATCAGAGTTTTACAGAAGCAGGAGATGAAAGCTATTTTTTTTATTGTGATAACTGGAATATTAACTCCTGTGCACAAAGTTCACTGCTCTTATCAAGAAGAGTTAGGGCAACATAAATCCTTAGTATCCAGCTGCTCATTTTAATATTATGATCGACAACTGGCAAAACATGCACTTCAGCAATGAAGTGCCCATTTCCATAAATATGTATCTATATAACCATATAACAATTACAGCACGGAAACAGGCCATCTCAGCCCTTCTAGTCCGTGCCGAACACGTATTCTCCCCTAGTCCCATCTACCTGCACTCAGACCATCACCCTCCATTCCTTTCCCGTCCATATAACTATCCAATTTATTTTTAAATGATAAAATCAAACCTGCCTCCACTACCTTCACTGGAAGCTCATTCCACACAGCTACCACTCTCTGAGTAAAGAAGTTCCCCCTCATGTTACCCCTAAACTTCTGTCCCTTAATTCTCAAGTCGTCCTCTTGTTTGAATCAGTGGGAAAAGCTTATCCACGTCAACTCTGTCTATCCCTCTCATCATTTTAAAGACCTCTATCAAGTCCCCCCTTAACCTTCTGCACTCCAAAGAATAAAAATCTATGTATCTATATTTAAAAATAAGTATATTACAGAAACTCTCATCTTGTTTGTTTCTATCTATCTATCTATGTTTGTTATCCCATGCGATCCTGGACCGACACCAAAACGGTACACGAAAGCGCTATCATTTTTGCACCACCTGATTCACCATTGTCCTGTGGTTGTTTTGTATCAGTTTTGTTCAGGTTGATGTTACATTTCACATTATTGACATTTTTAGATTTACAAAACCCCAATTTAAGAAAAATGTCTTCCCTCTGCTTACAGCTATGATGTCACAATGGGGTTGTAGCCCTGCTCGCAACATTGTTGCTATCCAAGTACACTGAGTCCTGCTAGCTCTAGCTGGTGCAAATGCATTTTTCTTAAAGTCACAGTACACTGAATGTTTTTTAAACTTTAAAATGAGGGAGGGTGAATATGGCGAAATGAGCAGCCACTGCACAGTTGGGGGCTATGGGTGAGTGGTGGAATATTGTGTTGGGAGAACGGGTTCCATTGGGGGAACAGGTGAGTGGTGGAATATTGTGTTGGGAAATGGGTTGTGTGGGGCTATGGGTGAGTGGTAGAATATTGCGTTGGGTGGAATATTGCTTTGAGGAATAGGTTGTGTTGGGGGGACCAGGCCTCCCATGGGGGCTATGAGTGAGTGGTGGAATATTGTGTTGGGGGAACGGATTGCATTGGGGGAGCAGGCGTTGTGTGTGACAGAGATCCAATGAGTCCCACTTGGCCTAGTATATTACTAAAATTCTCATATTGTATGTTTGTCTGTGAGTGTGATCCTGAAATTATGCCAAAATGGTACACGGATGCGCTACAATTATTGGCCCACCTTACTCACCATGGTGTATCAAGATTTGTTCAGATTGATGATATATTTTACAAGTTATTCCCATTTTAAACTTTACAAAAAACAATTTGACAAAAATTTCTCCCATCTGCACTGGCAGTTAGCAAAGTATGACGTCACAATGGGATCTAATTTACATAAACTGCCCGTCAGCAGTGTTCCACCCTACAATGATATCACAATGGGATCTCAATTACATTTTTTTAAAACTCTGTTTTAAAAAACACAACAGCATTCCACCATTACATCACAATGGGATCTCATTTACATTAACAAAAACACTGTTTTTAAAAACACAGCAGCTTCCACCTCACAATGATGTCAAGGGGGTAGGGGGAGGAGACAGGTTATGGAGGGAGGGTAGGGGAAAGGTGAGGGAGGGAGTGGGGAGGGGAGGAGGGGAGGGGAAAGAAGAGGGAAGTTGAAGAGGAGGGGGATGAAGTGCTGGGGATGAGGGGGAATGGAGGAGGATGATAGGGTTAGGAAGAGGGATGATGAGGCGCACTTGGGGAGGGTTGCCGTGACTCGTGTCACAAAGGGGATAGACAATAGACAATAGGTGCAGGTGCAGGCTATTCGGCCCTTCGAGCCAGCACTGCCAATCAATGTGATCATAGCTGATCATACCCAATCAGTACCCCGTTCCTGCCTTCTCCCCATATCGCCTGACCCGCTATCTTTAAGAGCCCTATCTAGGTCTGGGAACCCATCAACCGCTCCTGCGCTGTTGGGGGCTATGGGTGATTGGTGGAATATTAAGTTTGGGGACCAGCTCACCCATGTGAAAAGGACCCAATGGGCCCCACTTGGTCTGGCTATTAAGCACACTGCACCAAGTGTCCTCACAAGCCAATCCTCACTCTGCACAAGCACAGATATTTTTTTGACATTGCCTGCACTAAATTTGAAAAGCAATATTATATTGCTGGTTTTACACATCAGAGAGGTCGATAAATGTGAATTATAATTATCATTTGGTAAATGTCAGGAGCATTTATATTTTGAGTAAGTCTAAAGCCAATTAAATCAAAACATTTTCACCTGGAACTGACCCATTAGTTTCCATTATACTCAGAAATAAGAGTCACGTAAAGGTTCCATTTGAATTTCATGGGAAGCGTTACAAATGTCTATTAATATCACCTGGCAGAATGAAAGTGCACATTTGTAAATGCATCAATTGCTCTGGCAAGCTGTGGGATATGGGAACAGAATGAAGCATTATCAGAGGAGATGGAAAGTTACTGTTGATGCAGCTTCTCTCCTTTGTAGTTAAAATATGGAATATAACCACTGGATGTAATGGAAAACAACTGGCATGAGACATTTCTTTGTAGTTAAATTAAATGATGCATAATAGGTTGAAAGATTAACACTGAAAGTGCCAGATGAAGACCAGCTGAAGGATGATTCCATGAACCATAAACAGTCAAAAAATCTCTAACCTCTAACCATATTGTATTAACACAAGATAAAATTACTTT
Source organism: Amblyraja radiata (assembly GCF_010909765.2). Lineage (NCBI taxonomy): Eukaryota > Metazoa > Chordata > Chondrichthyes > Rajiformes > Rajidae > Amblyraja > Amblyraja radiata. Next base: position 69,415,505 of record NC_045961.1, read on the forward strand.
CAACATAAAAACATAAGGGCTGGTCAAGTGTCAAGTAAAGTAGCATCCGTGGAAAGGCACAACAGTTCATGTTGTAGGGATTTTTAGATGAAAGATCTTCAACCAGAAATGTGTCTGGTTTATCTCTCCAAGAATGATAATTGACTGGTTGAGTTCTTGCAGCTTTTTTTTGTGATTCTGATTCTAGCATCTACAGTTTTATTTGTTTTCAGATTACTTTCAATCCAGATTCCTGACTTCACAACCCCCCCCTACCTCCTTTGGGGCTACGAGGGATTAATCCATTCAGAGTCTGGATACTGCAGCTGTCCTACAAGTGTGGTGTCTGCACTGTGATCAAGTCGCATTCCCCACTTCAAAACAGAGATATTTACAGCACCTCAAAATGTTTTAAATAATATTTAAATAATTTAAAACTTAAATTAAAAAGTCATACATTTTACTGAGTGATATCTTACAATACTAAAAGTGAATAAGGGGCCGCATGATAAATGTTAAATTAAAAGAAAACATCAGTGACTTTTGACATTTGAAGCAAGGTCCTTTAAACCACTGACATTTAAGGTCAAAGTGAAAAGTGCCCTCACTCAGATGCTGCTCTGATCTCTATCACTGGAACACAAGCCAGGAGAGGCCAATCCTCAGCATCATTGATAACTGCTGTGACTTGAACATTGGCAGCCTACTCCTTATAATTATTGCTGGAGGAGGAGGAATGGGAATGGGAATGGGAATGCAGATGCTGATGCGGAAACCCTGCGAGTTATGTTACCCGTCACAGGTTTAAAGAAGTCTGAGCCACTGGGACAAACCAGAGACCACCAACACCACCATGTGTTCAAGACTGGGCTGCTGGGAAGAAGCACGGGACAGCCAGCTCCCTTACTGAGGCTAAGACAAAGTGGCCGAAGTAAACCTGAGAAGCCTGTGCCTCTGCCTGACCACAATAAGGGGTAGGCTCTCACTCCAGCTTGAGCACCAGGCTCGGCTCCAGCCAGGGCCCGTGGCTCCACCCTCGCCATGAGGTTTCGGGCGTCGGCAGTCACGGCCTCATCCCACGCCCCAGGCTCGGCTCGCACTCCAGCTCCAGCACCAGGCTCGGCTCAAGCCAGGGCCCGTGGCACCACGCTCACGACCGGTCACTGGGCGCCGGTCATGCGAGCGCTGGAGTGGCCCTCCCTCCTGGAGTGTCCCGTCCTGCCTTGCAAGTGCATTTATGGTGTTACCAACTTCATCACATAACAAACAAAATCCTTTTTGCTTGATTGTAGATGCATCTCCTTTCATTCCACCTGTTGTTTCCACAGGTATTATAGCGGTAGCGAAACTGCATCCCTTAGGTCCTGATCTTCCTTTAGTTCTGGTAAAGGTAGAAACTTTGACAGTTGCAATTGGTTTATGATCTTCTATACTGCGGTGGTGTGAATCTAACATGTACCGTACTTGTTTTTCCAAGAAATCAACCAGGTCTGGTAACATAGCTACTCGCTTCTTCTCATCCAATATTCGGCCTGCTTTATCTCTCCACTTTTCTCTCAGCCGTCTGGGCAGTTTTTGAATGATGGCTCAAGTATTACTAACAAGATTCATCTCCGTGTGGTTGAGGTTTTCCATCAAACTACAACAACCCCTAAGAAATATTGCAAAATCTCAATGCATCCACATCTTCGGGCTTGATATCTTTCCAAGCATGGGCCATCTACAAGTATGCATTAACAATCCTCTGTTCATTACCAAAACATTCTTTACATACCCTTCTTGCCACTTGATAGCCTTGGCTGTCAGGCTTATTTTGACAAACTTCACAAGTACCTTAGCACTTCCGCTCTTGTAATGCACCAGAAATCGTAAGCGCTCTTTTTCATCAGTAGTTTTTATTTCTACTACTTCGTCTAATGCCCGTATGAAAGCTTCATACCCCAAAGGATCACCTTTATATGTAGGAATTTTTATTGGTGGTCGGGTGAAAGAGAGATTTGTTGAGCTATGATCTTGTTGAATTCAGCTTACCTATTTGCCAATGCAAAGAATCCATCCTGAGATCCTTGGCTTGGCGCAAACGGATGATAGACAGGCCTCTAATAATAATACTGGCTTGCTCGAGCCTGTATATCAGGCCTCTGAAAAGCATACTTACCTGTTGGTTTGTCCCGAGCCTCTACAGACGCCGCATAAGTAGTTTCTTCGGTCTAGCACCAAGTTGCTGAAATTAAGTTGTGTTCATCTTTTGGCTACGTGCTAGTTCTGAGTCACGAGGCTGGATATCCTCTGGCTGTAGATTTGATTTAGTTGTTGTTTCTTTTTGAGCAGTTCCTTTTCTCAAATAAGAGTTCTTCGCATCAGATGCTTTCGAGCTGCATCTTGAACCCTCACTTTCCATTATCTTCTTCTTCGATTTAACAACCGGCAACTTTGTGGCTAGTTTCAGGTGTACTTTTTGTTGCCTCATCTCTCTTTCTTGTCGCTCAATCTCATGTTTCTTCTCCAAAGCATCCGCTTTTATTGAAAGAGCAGCTAGATCAGCTTCAACTTCCATTTGAGAAGAAGCCCTTGATGCTGAACTGACTATAGAACCAGATTTATGTCTTGATCTTCGTGTAGATACATTTGAGATACTATCTTGTGGTGTAATCTCCTCTCCATATCAGCACCTTGTTGCCTAGCTCTTTCAACTGATGAGTGCGTAAGTTGTGGTGTAATTTCAGTTAACCACCCTTCCACCTCTTCCATGAAATCTCCGAATAACTTCACTTATTCTTCCCTCTACTGGGTGTATCTTTCACGTTCTTCCTGAGGTGGCTGTGAACACAGCAGTACATTTTGTTTCTCTCCAACCTCATGGCAGAGGCTGCATAGTTGAACCAGGTTAGATCGTACTTTCTTCGCGTTCTTATCTGATTCCATTAGATTTTTCTGGTTTTCAATTGATTTGGTAACCTGTTTCCATAATGTGTTTCTCTCCTTCTGGGTTTCTTTCAGGTAGGCAGCTTGGGCCTTATCTGCTTCTTCGAGATACTTTAGCCTCACTCTGCCACCTTGTGGCTCTCCTGACTCTCCTGCTGCATCTTGCTCCATGGATTTAAACAGGGCTTGGAAGATTGCCAAATCTTTAAATTGGACACAGAGGGGACTCTTTGGCTTGCTTCAGTCATATTGATAAACATTGGTTGAATGTTCTTAAAACATCAGATAAGAAAGCAAAACAAACTGGACTTTCAGAGAACATCCAAAATATCTTCGAAGTTTAGTAATGATCTCAGTTCCCAAAGAATGTGTCTTATAGCACCATGAAACTGTCCCCATCCATTGTCCTATGTGACTTCAGCCGTACAACTGAAAACCATATTTATGAACTTATTACTAAGTCCAATAACTCCACATGTCACATGGATCTAATCCCCACAACCCTAGTTAAAGCATGCCTGCCTTTTATCATTTCCCTAACCTCCATTATTAACTCCTCTCTGTCCACTGGTATAGTTCCCTCTTCACTGAAAGTTGCCATAATCAGACTAACCTTGAATAAATCATGTTTTGACTCTAGTGACCAAAAGAACTACCAGCCTGTTTCCAACACCATTCATTTCCAAAATTCTTGAGAGGGTAGTTTCATCTCAACTCCAGACCTAACTTGAAAACAATAATATCTTTGAACAATTCCAATCTGGCTTCCGCCCCAAACATAGCACCGAAACATCCCTGGTTAAGATTACCTACGACCTCCTCCGTGCAGCTGATTCCGGTCTACTCTCCATCCTTTTCTCATTGACCTCACCGCAGCCTTTGATACCATATCCCATCAGATCCGCATGAATCGTCTGGCTAGCATTGGAGTCTGTGGCACTGTGTATCAGTGGTTTGCCTCCTACCTTGCAGATAGGATACATTTTATACAGATTCAGAATTACCGGTCAGAAAGTTCCATAGTTCACCACGGAGTTCCACAGGTTTCAGTGTTGGGGCCACTCCTGTTCATTATCTACCTCCTCCCTCTTGGCAACATTTTTCGGCACCATGGTATTAATTTTCATTGTTATGTTGATCATACACAGCTTTATGTGTCCACCATGCCCACTTCTACTGCCCCCTCCAGACTCTCACTGCCTGTCTCCATGATATACAGTTATGGATGACAAACAACTACCTAAAGCTCAACAGTAGTAAAACTGAGCTGCTCCTCATTGGGTCTAAATCTACACTCTCAAAAACCAATATCTGTTCACTCCCCATCGCGGAAGCCATCATAGCAGTCTCCACACAGGTTAAGAGCCTTGGTGTTATCTTGGACAGTACCCTTTCTTTTACAGTCATATAAATCATGTCTCCCGGATTGCCTTTTTCCATCCACGAAACAACTCCAGACTACACCCTGCTTTCACACAACACTCCATTGAAGTTCTAGTCAATACTTTGGTCACATCACGCATTGACTACTGCAATGCGATCCTGGCAGGCATCCCCAACAAACTTATTAATCGACTTCAACTCATCCAGAACTCTGCAGCATGGATTATCACATGCTCAAAGTCCACTGATCATGTCACACACCTGCTGATTCAATTACACTGCCCCCCTTTGTCACAAAGGTTTAACTTTAAAATTGTATTATTAACATTTAAAGCACTTCATAACCTTTCCCCAGTTTATCTCACTGACCTCTTTCAGACTTACACCCCTTCCCGCTCCCTGCAGTCACATGCTACTGACACTACCACCCATCAACCTCAGCACAATGGGTGCCAGGGCCTTCTCCCACGCTGCACCTAAACTTTGCAATTCACTACCCCCTCACATCCGCATACTGGACACCATGACAGAATTCAAAACCACTCTTAAAACCCATCTTTTTAAACTAGCTTACTCATTTTAACTGCATCTTATTTTATATCAATCTTAACGTGCTATGCTTTGTTGCTTATTGTATGTTTTATTGTTGATGTTTTAATTACTGGTGTTTTATTGCTTATTGTATGTTTATTACTGATATTATGTGATGTGAGGTGACCTTGGGTGTCTTGAAAGGCGACATTAAATAAAATGTATTATTATTATTATTATCTCAACTCTAAAACAACTCAAGGACAAGCACCTGGATCTCTATTCAGGCTGAACTGGCAAACAAGCTTTTTGGCTACTTTCCAAGCTTAGCAGAACTAGCTTTTTAATCACTTTTCAGAAGCCGTTCGAATTAAAGCGTTCCAGCTTCTGAATTCAGCATTGTATAATAGTTGTTCTACTCGCGATTCCGTGGTAAAGCCTTCAATCTTCAGATAAGTCAGAATAAATCTCAAAGCCTGTCCGGCTGAGATCTATTTTCTTCAGTTCCTATCCCTGGGAACCGGTCTTCAGTTCCTCTTCTGGAACTAATTCTTCTGACCTAATCTATCACCAGAGATCCAACCCAATCTTCTGTTCCTCTTCTTTGGGACAGATTCTACCACCTCTTGTCTGTGAGGTATCGTTCGACTTGATATAGTGGCAGATTATTATATCATTCAAGGAATTGCTCCCTCTAGCCACTAGGAGAAAACAAGGGGTGAGGAGATAGTGTCCTTTACGCATGGAAGCTCTCCACGAGACATTCAAAGCCTCTCAAAAGATAAATCTTCATAACACAGTCTCTGGATTAATAGTTTCTTTATTGTTGAAGAAAACAGTAAGATATTCATCCAACTTTCTTCTTGATAAGTACATTTTAACCTTGGTCAAACCCCGTATGTCTCCGCATGGATCCGCATGGTCGAAAGATATACCTTCTCACCATGCTTCCTCTGAACTAAGCTAAAAAGCTAACAGCTTCTACGCAAGGATCCCAGTAGCAAACACGCATACGACTACGTAATAAATCACACCCACAAAATTACAGGCAGACAAAATTTAAAGGCAAATGCCATGATTTATGACTCACAAAATTAAGCCAAATGGCAACTACATATAGTATGACATGTGATCATTGATATTTCCCAATTTCAAGGCTTTTGTACCAGTAGGTTGCCCCCAGATTTGAATACAACATAATTTCATCTTCCGTGTAGGAAAGAAATGCAGATGCTGGTTCGTCAGCCTGGGGTGGGGTCTCGACCCGAAGCGTCGCCAATTCCTTCTCTCCAGAGATGTTGCCTGTCCCGTTGAGTTGCTCCAGCATTTTGTGTCTACCATCATTTCATCTTCTTGCAGTATACCATGAATGGAAGAATATGCAAATGCCATGGAGAGCAGGAGAAGCTGGTTGAAGGTGGGATCTGAACAGAAACCACATATTCAGGGTGCAATTCTCCACCAGGAGATAATGACTGTCATATCTGCAGTTTAGAAAAAAAACATCTTCATTGAAATCTGCCATCAGCTCCAGTCATACCTTAAATCTCAGAGCAGAGAGAGAATCACATTGCCAGCTAGCTACCTACCAGGGGAATATCTCTAATTATCCTGGGAACCTATTCATGATTAGTGAGAAATAAGAACAAAAATGGGCAATTCACAGTCAGATCAGTAGTAATATTTCACTGCTATTTACAATTAAACCTAATGGGAATTAAATTCTGGCTGCACATGCTGGAATAAAATTGTAGTTTAATATAGGTGGAACTGTCAGCATTCATTTGGATTATTCAGTAAAACTGACAGGCACTTCAAGCAACTGCACATTTCCAGCTAAATGGAGGAGTCCAGCAGTTTCAGACAGTGATACCCTGTTCCTCCACCGATGGGCCTTTCCAACTGCAATCAGTTCAAATTCATTAACGTGTCAATATTTTATGCACTCTTTTTGCAGTATTAAACATTTAAATCTTTAAGTACTGATGGGAATGATTCTGGGTGCTCAACAGAGTTCAAATCATAAGTAACATTGAGCACCCTCTCTGGTTCCAAAAACCCTCTTTTAGAAGGAAAAATTACCATATTTCTTTCTGTTCATTTCCATGAAAATGCACCTTTTATGTTTATCCCATACAGATATTCCAATCCTTATTCTGGTTTCTGCAAAATGATAAAGAAGTAAATTGAATTTCTTGGTTTTTACTTTTTGATTTATGCTTCTTATGTCCATCTTGTAAGAAAACCCACTGCCTATGAGATAATGTCGCTGGATATTTGAGATCCCACGTATATCAAGCCAGTTTGAAGTATTTTTCAAAGAAGTGTCCTGACCAGAAACATCCCTATCAATGTTCTCCATGGATGCTGAGTTACTCCAGTATTCTGTGTCTTTTTATTGGTAAATCAGCATCTAGAGTTCTTTGTTTCTACAGTTTGAAAGTCACATCAGAATGGAGGAAATCAATATTTTGGAGATTGTATAATATTTGTAGGTCCTTTCTTCAAGATTTGCAGAGAGCAGCATCCCTTTATTGCTACAGTAGTAAAATACCTGACTAAAATTGTAACCAACTACATATAGGCTGGGAATGAACTGTGACTTGCTCAATATAGGAAGAGGTATCTGAAGGGCTTTCAAATGGTTCTCTTGAATGAAGGAGAACACATTTGAAGTTTAAAAAAATGTTACAGCTATTGTATAAAATGACATGAGGGATTTAACACTTTCATATATCATACTAATCTTTGATATCCACATACGCCTTCTCACTGTGTACTGACAATCGCATTGGACCACTGTGTGAGGGTGAGTGTACTGTTTCTCTGATTAGCATTTGCAATGCATATCCATTTTGATAATGTCAGGTTTCACAGAATCAGACTAGAGTACAATGAGACAAACTGTTTTGTTTTATTATTGTAACAATACAGTTTATCTGACAGCACAAATTGTGCTGCTTGAAGCTATAGTTATTATCAACCAAAGTAAAACAGTTCTTGTAGGCTTCATTGATTAACTCCAAGCGTAGATCCTGGTCCTTAATTAACATTCAATGATTCATTGCACTGCGGGAATCAGGTTGAACTGGTTCTTCCTGCTGATTTCTGTGATTGTTGCTCGCAGCCTGTGCAATCTGCATCATCAGGGTGCTTAATATTAATGGTGGGTAGCGCTGCTTAAAGACGGATTCATGGAAGCACCCAGCAGAAATGCCACAAGCTTGGCAATCCAAGTGGTGAGTTGTTAATCTTTAATTATGTTTTGGCTCTCGGAGAAATTAAATGGCGTAACGGGCAAAAAAACATGCTGTTACATGATCAAATCACTCGGTAAAGCAATAGGCTGCATCTCTCTGACATTGCAGTGAGAAAATTGGTTGATGTAGATTCTCAGCAGATATTGCCTCTTCCTGACGTCCTTGTAGCTCCTTCAACTGGTTTGTCCAGCTCACTATGACCTCTCACATTCTCACATACTCCCAGAAAAAAACCTCTCCCAGCCCACCCACAACTAATTCCAATTTCTTCCAAGAAAGTTACAAAAAAACCTACAAAAATATTACCTGGAAGTTAGATGGTAGAAGGTGATTTGATTTAATTTTAACGATTTCTATTGAATGGGAAATCTGAGACAAGGGGCATAGTCTTAAAATTAATGCCCAGCATTTCAGGAAGGTCAAAAAACACCTCTACACTCGATGGATAATAAGTGTTTACAATGTGAATCCACAAATAGAGGTTTTAAGCCTGAGATGAAAGTGTTTTTATTGCACAAAATAAAGAATGAAGAAAACAGTAGTGTGTATGCAGTTAGATCTCAGTTACAATAGAAATGGCTCAAAGAGTTTATCAGTCAATTGATTGATCAAAGTATATTATTGTCCAGGCCTATTCCTTTAGTGTAAATGTTACCCCAAAAAAAACCTGTTTTTCAGCAATTGCACTATAAGCAATAAACAGCTATCTAATGAGCAGATAATGATTTATTTTAAAAAAACATGAGTGAGGGCTCCTTGTGTTTTTAAATTGTGCTTATATATGCATAATTAAAGCAGGGCAAATGTTAAGTGCGGACCAGCAAAATGGCTATTGCATTTTCAAATCAGTGCGGTATCATAAATTACAACATTGTCCACCATGCAAATCATCAGCCATCGGGAAACTGCTGAAACCTTTGCTTTGTTTGCAAGGTGATTGGATCCACACAGCTCTGAAGTGATTGCTGAATGACTGACCTTCCAGCCTCCTGTCTGATTATAACCTCAAAGCATGGAGTTTAATCTCTTGTTTGTGCTTACTAGGTAGTTTCTCCTATCGGTGAACTTTTTGGTTTGCCTGAATTTCTCAATCTCATGAGGTTCCTAAAAGTAACAGATCTCTGTCCTGCTATGATACATGGGGCTGGGGAGGTCTGATATAGCATCTGGGATGGGCAGGAAGCACAGGTTCTCGTTGGGGATGATCAGGGGAGCAAGACAGTGCTGACATATTGGTCTCAGTAGGGAGAATCTTTATGCATCCTAAAAGAGGACGAAGATAGGTGTAGGGTTAATTCAATATATATTTACCTCTCCCAGGTGATTTCCAAGGAAACCCTTGGTGATGTTTCTCAGCTGTGTACTTATTTGTAGTTAGGATGGATGTTATCCACTCCCACTACCCAAAAGACACACTCAAGAATTATTTTAAAATATTTCCCTGCCTGTTGCCCAGTAGGACTAAACTTTCATGTGATCAGAAGTCTCACGCCATCCCTATCTTTCAGAAGCTCAGCAGATTCATTGGTAAACATATTTCAGCTACATCCCATTTTCGGAGTCACAGACATGGACCAAGCAGCCCAATATCTCAATGCTCCATGTACTTCCAGCTGTCTTAATCCCAATGCAGCTACAAACTCCCTTACCAACATGGTAGAAATTAGCATAGAAGCAATTTTGAAAACATATGTTGCAACAAAACTATTAAAAAATGGGCACCACACAACAAAATCAGGCCTCAAAATCTATATTATTTGTGTTTTCCATTTTTGACTGTGTTTGGTTTTCAGTCTTCCATTCCTTGTGACTTCAACATTTCAGTAAATTCATTAGAATTACAGCCAATGATCCATTCACAAATTCTGCTAAACAACCACTCGGAGCAAGAAATAATCAGATTTTGCAAATACGCTAACTCACCATATAAAACGTGCTGAAGGAACTCAGCAGGCCAAGATGCATTGATGAAGGGAATTAACAGAAAAGGTCTCCGATCAGGATGCTTCTTCTGACTAATTGTCCTGACCCAAACTATTGTCTGTCCAGACCCCTTCCACAGATGCTGCCTGACCTGCTGAGTTCCTTTACTTTGTGTTTGGGTCAGGATTCCAGTATCCTGTAGTTCCTTGTGTCTCCATATAGAAGAGGCTACCACCCAGCTTCTATTTTGATTCTTTATCTGCAAAAGGCTTTACTGTATCCTGTGAGAATCTGTGAACTGGCCACATTTTTGCTAGGTTCGATTTTGTTCCCTTCTGTAAATGGGTCGATTGTAATCATGTACTTGTCGTTCCGCTGACTGGTTAGCACGCAACAAAAGCTTTTCACTGTATTTTGGTACACGTGACAATAAACTAAACTCAAACTGAAATTCATAAGTAATTCATGGAATGATGGAGAGTTTGTACATAGAGCCTGTCGATATAGAATTTGTTCTTCAATTTTACACATGTTACTGCATATCATTTTACAATGACCATTTTCATATCCTCTATAATAGAATGATTTTGAATATATAATGGAACAGCTGGATCAATGCATTTTCTTGCTCTATTACTGTGCTCACAACCATCTTCATCTGAAGATGTTTTGAAATATATCCCCCTCTCTGTTTTCTCCACTGGCAGACAATTCAGCTCAAAGCATTTTGAGATAATGATCACAGCTTGGTCATGCACAAGATTTCCAGCTGCAGTCTTTCTGGCAAATCCTGTGCTATCATTAAGATCTCATTTGCATATGATTTTACCTGGAAGACTATAATTTCTCTTCGGCTGTACAAGGCTGATGAGGTACAGCCAGCTGGGTGTATCCAAGATCCAAATATTATCATGATTTCTTCCAGCAAAAAGTCGTTTTAACAAATATAACCTAAAGTTTCCCTCTTTGAATTTTTACTCCAATTTTAATATAACAATGCCAGTCATCAGAAAAAAGCATATTGCTTCCATTTTAGTTGCCAAACATTGCATTGTCGTTACTGGCTATCCATTCAGTTGCCTTGGGCATAAGCTAATACAATCCCTCTGTAATCGTCCTCATTTTTTCTATCTCCCTCTGTACTCTTTTGTAATATTCCTTAATCTCTTTCACAAAGCTTGTGATTACCTGTATTAATCCATCCGTATGTTACTGGATGTCAGGCTTTGTTTGATGAGCACTTCGGAATTATATTTTTTCTTATTCTAAATGCTGTAGAAATACTAATTATTGTTCATTGATTTGCCTTTTTCCATAATTTTATTTGAATATCGACACTTATCAGTATTATATTTATCAGTATTCCAAAATAGGCAATTGCTGGTTGAGTAATTTTTGTACATCTGCAGTGTAATTCATAGGATCATTCTTTGCTGTAACAACAGGAGATTCAGTAATGGGCCCTTCACTGCAAACTTCCAAAGTGCCAGAACCTCATGACTCAATAAAGAATAGACAATAGACAATAGGTGCAGGAGTAGGACATTCAGTCCTTCATGCCAGCACTGTCATTCACTGTGATCATGGCTGATCATCCACAATCAGTACGCCGTGTAGTGGCAGATTATTATATTGTTCAAGAAATTGCTCCCTCTAGCCACTTAGGAGACAACATGGGGTTAGGTGAATGTCCTAACCCCATGTTCCTGTCTTCACGACACCCCGTTTCTGGTTTCTTCCCATATACCTTGACTGCGCTATCTTTAAGAGCTCTATATAACTCTCTCTTGAAAGCACCCAAAGAATTGGCCTCCACTGCCTTCTGAGACAGAGAATTCCACAAATTCACAACTCTCTGGGTGAAAAAGTTTTTCCTCATTTCTGTTCTAAATGGCCTATCCCTTATTCTTAAACTGTGGCCCTGGTTCTGGACTCCCCCAACATCAGGAACATGTATCCTGCCTCAAGCATGTCCAATCCGTTAATAATCTTATATGTTTCAATAAGATCTCCTCTCATCCTTCTAAATTCCAGTGTATACAAGCCCAGTCGCTCCATTCTTTCAACATATGACAGCCCTGCCATCCCGGGAATTATTCTTGTGAATCTACGCTGCACTCCCTCAATAGCAAGAATGTCCTTCCTCAAATTTGGAGACCAAAACTGCACACAATACCCCAGGTGTGGTCTCACTAGGGCCCTGTACAACTGCAGAAGGACCTCTTTGCTCCTATACTCAACTGCTCTTGTTATGAAGGCCAACATGCCATTAGCTTTCTTCACTGCCTGCTGTACCTGCATGCTTACTTTCAGTGACTGATGAACAAGGACACCCAGATCTCATTGTACTTCTCCTTTTCCTAACTTGACACCATTCAGATAATAATCTGTCTTCCTGTTCCTGCCACCAAAGTGGATAGCCTCACATTTATCCACATTAAAGTTAATCTGCCATGCATCTGCCCACTCACCCAATCTGTCCAAGTCGCTCTGCATCCTCATAGCACCCTCCTCACAATTCACACTGCCACCCAGCTATGTGTCATTTGCAAATTTGCTAATGTTACTTTTAATCCCTTCATCTAAATCATTAATGTATATTGTAAATAGCTGCGGTCCCAGCACCGAGCCTTGCGGCACCCCACTAGTCACTGCCTGCCATTCTGAAAGAAACCCGTTAATCCCTCCTCTTTTTTTCCTGTCAACCAACCAATTTTCCAACTATGTAAGTACCCTACCCCCAATATCACTAATTTTGCCCACTAATCTCCTATTTGGGACCTTATTAAAGGATTTTTGAAAGTGCAGGTACACTACATCCACTGGCTCACTCTTGTCCATTTTCCTTGTTACATCCTCAAAAATTCCAGAAGATTAGTCAAGCATTCGTAAATCCATGCAGACGCAGACCGATCCTGTTAGGGCTATCCAAATGTGCTGCTATTTCATCTTTTATAATTAACTCCAGCATCTTCCCCATAATCGATGTCAGGTTAACTGGTCTATAACTCACGATCTATGAATCTATGACTCATTAGGAGTGCTATTAGGAGTTCTCATAGAAAACATGCTATAAGGGTGCTCATAGACAACATGTTTCTTCTATTCTTGAGGGAGAGCAACCCAAAGCTTTTGGAGATATGTGAAATCTAGATGGACAGACAATACTGGTGTCCAGATGCTTAAAATGAACAACTGTCTGATCACTGAGGACTAGGCGAAAGCAGAAGCACTTGCAAACCAATTTCAACACGTTTTCACCTAGGAAGATACGGAGCCTTCATCATTTCCAGATCTACCACCCAGCCCGTATGCTATTAAAATTGAGGTTGAAGGTGTCAAGAAGTTATTGCTCAACATCAATACACCAAAAGCTATTGGGCCAGACCAGATACAGAAAGGGGGGAACTGCTTTTCGTCGCCTCCTCCATGGAGAGGCGACTTTTTCCATGTTGCCTCCCTCACGGCCTAACCCCATGGATTGGAGTGGCCTTTCCCGGAGTCGGGCACGGAGCATCGGCAGCAGGCGCAGCGCGGACTTTCCATCGCGGAGCGGGCGAATCCTTGCCGGGGGTCACCAGAGAGGAGTGCTCCGATCGCTGGCCAGGTGGCTTTGGCATCATGGCGGCTGTGGTCTGCGGAGCTTCTAGCCGCGGGCGTGGCGTGGACTTGCTGGCCGGAGCCTGGGATCCCTTGCCGGGGATCACCGGAGAAGAGCTCCGGCCAGCGGCCTGTGGCATCCTGAAGCCATAGTCTCCGGTAGGGAAATGCCGATTCGGGACCTCCAAGCCATGGAGTGTGTTCGACCATCCCTATGTCGGAGTTTTGATCATCTCGATGAGAGGGTCTGCACATCGGGCCATCCGTAGCAGCGACTACGGAGGATTTATGGCCCCGACCATGGGTGAACAATGGAGGACTGACTGAACTTTGTTGCCTTCCACCACAGTGAAGAATGCTGTGGTGGATAGAAACATAGAAAATAGGTGCAGGAGTAGGCCATTCGGTCCTTCGAGCCTGCACCGCCATTCAATATGATCATGGCTGATCATCCAACTCAGTATCCTGTACCTGCCTTCTCTCCATACTCCCAGATCCCTCTAGCTACAAAGGCCACCTCTAACTCCCTCTTAAATATAGCCAATTAACTGGCCTCAACTTCCTTCTGTGGCAGAGAATTCCAGAGATACACCACTCTCTGTGTGAAAAATGTTTTTCTCATCTCGGTCCAAAAAGATTTCCCCCTTATCCTTAAACTGTGACCCCTTGTTCTGGACTTCCCCAACATCGGGAACAATCTTCCTGCATCTAGCCTGTCCAACCTCTTAAGAATTTTGTAAGTTTCTATAAGATCCTCCCTCAAACTTCTAAATTGTGTTTGTGTTAAATCTTATTGTGTATTTTGTGTTTTTTTTAAATGTATCGCTGCTGGCAAATTCATTTCACTGCACCTTCGGGTGCATGTGACAACTAAAATTGACTTTGACTTTTGAAAATCAAGCCCTCAAGATCGCAGCCGAAGAACTGGCTCCAGTTTTGCAGTTCATTTTCCAACAGTCGCTTGACTCAGATGATGTTCCGCTGGATTGGAAAAAGGCTACATCACTCCCCTCTTTAAGAAGAGTTCAACCACCAACCCGGCGAATTATCGTCTTGTTTCATTAACAAGCACTTGTTTTATATGTTCTCCCTGTGACCGCATGGGTTTTCTCCGGTAGCTCTGGTTTCCTTCCACATTCCAAAGACGTGCTAATTGTCCCGAGTCTGTAGGATAGAACTAGTGTACAAGGTGATTGCTGGTCACAACTCGGTGGGCCAAAAGACCTGTTTCCATGCTGTATCTCTAAACTAAACTAAACTAATCAGTGTAGTACACAACTCTAGTGATATCTGTAGTTGGTGGTGTTCCCATGCATCTGATGCCTTTAACATTCTTGGTGGTAGAGTTCAAAGTTTTGGAGGTGTTATCCAAGTAGTTTCAACACGTAGCTGCAGTTGTCACATTGGGAGGACAATAAATCAGGGAATAAATGTTTAGATTACCAATGGGTTTAAATTAAATCTGGTTGCTTTGTCTTGGATACAGTTGAGCTACCTGAGTATCCAGGCTCTTAACTTGTTTCTTCTTGATGTTAAAAATGGTTTTGGGGTGTCAGGAGGTGAGTAACTTGCCAAAGGATAGCCAGCCTCTAATCTGTTCTTATAACCACAAAGTTATTGTAGCTGGTCCAGCTGAATTTCCAATTGTTAAAAGAGACTATTAAAGTGGTGATGATGATGATGATGATGATGATGCAGTCAGAAACAGGTGAATTGATCATGGGGAACAAGGACATGGCAGACCAATTGAATAACTATTTTGGTTCTGTCTTCACTAAGGAAGACATAAGTAATCTGCCGGAATTTAGCAGGGTACCGGGGGTCAAATGAGATGGAGGAACTGAGTGAAATCCATGTTAGCCGGGAAGTGGTGTTAGGTAAATTGAATGGATTAAAGGCCGATAAATCCCCAGGGCCAGAGAGGCTGCATTCCAGAGTACTTAAGAAAGTAGCGCCAGAAATAGTGGATGCATTAGTGATAATTTTTCAAACCTCTTTAGGTTTTGGAGTAGTTCCTGAGGATTGGAGGGTAGCTAATGTGACCCCACTTTTTAAAAAGGGAGGGAGAGAGAAAACGGGGAATTACAGAACAGTTAGTCTAACATCGATAGTGGGGAAACTGCTAGAATCAGTTATTAAAGATGGGATAGCAGCACATTTGGAAAGTGGTGAAATCATTGGACAAAGGCAGCATGGATTTATGAAAGGTAAATCATGTCTGACGAATCTTATAGAATTTTTTAGATTAGATTAGATTAGATTATTTAATGACCACACAGTCAAGCTGGTGGAATTCAGGTTCAGTACAGGATGTTACAAGGTAGGCTGATTCCCGTCAAACATAACATAAAACACAACATCATACAATATACAGTACATGCATGGGGAGGATATGTGCTGTTATCATAGTGTGTTCAGAATTCGGATTGCGTGTGGGTAAAAACTGTTTTTAAATCGAGATGTCTTGGCGGACAGTGAGCTGTAGCGCCTTCCTGATGGCAGCAGGTGGAAGATGTGGTGAGCTGGGTGGGAGGGATCAGAGATGATTTTCTTCACCCTTGACACAGACCGTTTGTGATGGAGTGATTCTATTGATGGAAGGGGAGTGCTGATGATTTTGGATGCTTTGTTAACTATGCGTTGTAATTTATTACGGGAGTGAGTGTCTAAACTGCTGAACCAGACTGTAATTGATGAAGTGAGCATGCTTTGGATGATGTCTGTGTAGAATTTGATTAGGAGGTGTTTCCTTACTCTAAACTTCTTGAGCTTGCGGAGGAAGAAGAGTCTCTGGTTGGCTTTTTTGTAGATGTGATTTGAATTGATTTTCCATTTGAGGTTATTGCTTATGTGAGTGCCTAGAAATTTGTATGAGTCAGTGGTGGATATGGGTTCGCCTGAGATGAGTAGGGGGGTCTTGGGTTGTGCCTTACGTCTGAAATCAATGATGAGTTCATGTGTTTTTGATGTGTTGAGTGAGAGGTTATTATCTGTGCACCAAGTGACTGCTTTGTGTGTTTGAGTGCGGTATTCTGTTTCATTATTGTTCGAGATGAGACCTATGATGGTTGTGTCATCTGCGTATTTATAAATTTTAACTGAACTATGCTGGGATGTGAATTGGTTTGTGTAGAGTGAGAATAACCAGGGGGACAAGACGCAGCCCTGAGGGGCTCCTGTGCTGAGGTGCAGGGGGTGAGATATTGTGTTATGTATCTTCACCCTCTGTTGTCTGTTCCAAAGGAAGCTGTAGATCCAGTGACAGATGCAGGGGTCGATGTTCATGTCCGTTAATTTATGGAAGAGTTTAACCGGGTTGATGGAGTTAAATGCCAAACTGAAGTCCATGAAAAGGATGCGGGCGTACGTGTTGGCGGTTTCCAGGTGTTGCAGAGTGTGATGAATGGCCAGATTGACTGTGTCTTCCACTGACCTATTGGCTCTGTATGCGAATTGGTGTGGGTCCAAATTGGAAGAAGTGCTGGTTTTGAGGTGAGCAAGAACTTTGAGGATGTAACTAGTAGAGTGGATAAGGGAGAACCAGTGGATGTGTTATATCTGGACTTTCAGAAGGCTTTCGACAAGGTCCCACATAAGAGATTAATATACAAACTTAAAGCACACGGTATTGGGGGTTCAGTATTGATGTGGATAGAGAACTGGCTGGCAGACAGGAAGCAAAGAGTAGGAGTAAACGGGTCCTTTTCACAATGGCAGGCAGTGACTAGTGGGGTACCGCAAGGCTCAGTGCTGGGACCCCAGCTATTTACAATATATATTAATGATTTGGACGAGGGAATTGAATGCAACATCTCCAAATTTGCGGATGACACGAAGCTGGGGGGCAGTGTTAGCTGTGAGGAGGATGCTAGGAGGCTGCAATGTGACTTGGATAGGCTGGGTGAGTGGGCAAATGCATGGCAGATGTAGTATAATGTGGATAAATGTGAGGTTATCCACTTTGGCGGCAAAAACAGGAAAGTAGACTGTCATCTGAATGGTGGCCGATTAGGAAAAGGGGAGATGCAACGAGACCTGGGTGTCATGGTACACCAGTCATTGAAAGTAGGCATGCAGGTGCAGCAGGCAGTGAGGAAAGCGAATGGTATGTTAGCATTCATAGCAAAAGGATTTGAGTATAGGAGCAGGGAGGTTCTACTGCAGTTGTACAGGGTCTTGGTGAGACCACACCTGGAGTATTGCGTACAGTTTTGGTCTCCTAATCTGAGGAAATACATTCTTGCCATAGAGGGACTACAGAGAAGGTTCACCAGACTGATTCCTGGGATGTCAGGACTTACATATGATGAAAGACTGGATAGACTCGGCTTGTACTCGCTAGAATTTAGAAGATTGAAGGGGGATCTTATAGAAACTTACAAAATTCTTAAGGGGTTGGACAGGCTAGATGCAGGAAGATTGTTCTCGATGTTGGGGAAGTCCAGAACAAGGGGTCACAGTTTAAGGATAAGGGGGAAATCTTTTAGGACCGGGATGAGGATTGATACAAATACATCGATAGATGTTCCTGAACACATCATCAGTGATGTAACCTGGGGTCATTGGGTTTTTCGGATCTTTCAACATCAGACACCCTCACCCAGGCGACCCAGCCGTAGTTGCTCAGACCACGACTTGTGTTCAGGTGGCATTCGCTCCTCCCCATGGACCTCCTCTCCTGATCCAGAGCCATCTCGAGGCCTTCTCCACTGCCTCTGTGGTGGTCTTGATGGCCCTTCTCCTCGTCACTCCGTTGATGCCCAGTGCACTAAAGGCTTTGTAGAGCGATTGTCCTGCAAAACCTCTGCAGCCAACCTCGATGGGCATACACCTTGCCTTCCAGCCCTGCTTGCGGCAGTCTATGACCAGTTCTTCATATTTGGCCATCTTCCTCTCGTGGGCCTCCTCCAGACGGTCCTCCCACGGCACTGTCAGTTCCAACAAGACGATGTTTTTGGTCGTCTCTGAGACCAGGAGGATATCTGGCCTCAGGGTGGTCGTGGTAATGTGCTGTGGGAACTTCAGCTGTTTCACCAGGTCTACTGAAAGCTGCCAGTCCTGCGCAGTCACCAGGATTCCTGATGGATTCCTGGCTGCTGTGGTTCTTGGCAGCTGCACTCCGGCCTTCACGAAGGTGATCATCTGGGTGGTGGGGCGTTCTCGTCTGCAGCTGCTGATTCCCATGCTGCTGGCTTCTGCAATGGGTTTGAGAACCTGGTCGTGACGCCATGTGTACCGGCCCTGCCCAAGAGCCTTTGGGCAACAGCTCAGGATGTGTTCCAACGTCCCCTTGCCTGAGCATTGCGGGCAATCTGGAGATCCCGCTTTGCCCCAGATGAAGAGGTTCGATGGGCTGGGCAGGACATCATACACTGCCTGGACCAGGAACTTGATGCACTGTGGTTCAGCCTGCCAGAGCTCAGTCCATGTGACTTTTCAGTCCATGGCCTGCTCCCACCTTGTCCAGGCTCCCTGCTGCCCAAATCCAACTGCTCTGGTACACCTCTCCTCCTCCACCTCTGCCCTCACTTCCTCCTGGACCAGCCTGCGCCTCTCCTTCCCCTTGGCCTTGTCAAACTGGGGAGATGGGAAGATTCCCAGGAAATTTTTTTTCACACAGAGAGTGATGAATCTCTGGAATTCTCTGCCACAGAAGGTAGTTGAGGCCAGTTCATTGGCTATATTTAAGAGGGAGTTAGATGTGGCCCTTGTGGCTAAAGGGGTCAGGGGGTATGGAGAGAAGGCAGGTACAGGATACTGAGTTGGATGATCAGCCATGATCATATTGAATGGTGGTGCAGGCTCGAAGGGCCGAATGGCCTACTCCTGCACCTATTTTCTATGTTTCTATGTTTCTATGTTTACCTAGTGATAGCTATGCCATTGGTCATCAAGGGTGACTTTCCATTTGCTGGAGATGGCATTTTGCAGTGTAGTTATCACTTTGCACATATCAGTCCATGCCTGAATGGGATGCTTCATTTGTCATTGAGCTTCAAATGGATATAAACAACGATGAAACATTTTTTGACCTTTTGATGGAAAGAAGGTCATTGATAAGGCATTTGAAGATGGTTAGGCTGAAATCATTGTCCTATGGATCTCCACCATGTGGTCATCAACAAAACCCACTGCAGTTATTTGCTTAAACTATTTAGATACCACCTACAATCTCCTAAACTCAACTACCAGCACCAAGAATGTTAAAGACATCAGATGCATTGGAATCGCTTTGACTGTGATATAGTCGGTTTTGGATTCAACATCCACAATCATCTTCCTTTATTGGAGACAGGACTCATGCCTATTGAATTCAGTTTTTCCTGGGCCTGCTTGGTCAAATGTTGACTTGATGTCAAAGAAAGTCACTCTCACATCACCTCCACATCCAACTTCTTGGTCCATGCTTTGAAGAAGCATGTAAAGAGATCCGGAGCTGAGTAATTGAGAACAAATCTATCACCTGCTGAGAGCATATCATTGGCAAATAAGAGACATCTGATAGCATTTTGCTGATGATTGAGAGCAAATCAATTGAGTCGTAATTACCCAGTGGTTCTGTCATTCCTTTTATGAACAGGACACACCTGGTTAACTATCCACATTGTTGGGTAAGAGTTGTGTTGTAACTACTGAGCAGCTTGGCTAGAATCACAACTAGCTTAAGAGTGCAAATATTCAGTATCACAAATGGAACATTCACTGAATCCATTGACTGCAGTGAACAGCACTTTCAGTCAGTTTTCATTGACACATGGAGTTTATCAAATTAGTTGAATACTAGCTTCTGTGAAATATAAGATTTCATGTGGAAACTGAGGTGAATTGTCCACTTGGCTCTTCAGGTCAAGCCTAGCACCTACATCACCCTCCTATTTTTTTTTTGTACTATAGTTTTGTCTTCAATACCATAATCCTAACCAAATGAATCTCCAAATTTCTGGAGCTAGGAGTCAGCACGCCCTTTAACAACGAATAACCGAGGTTCAATAGTTTAAAGGTACTTTATTGGCACATGTGCCTAAGTACAGTGAATTGTTTTTGTGTGTGTGTGTGTGTGTATAGTGTGTGTGTGTGTGTGTGTGTGTGTGTGTGTGTGTGTGTGTGTGTGTGTGTGTGTGTGTGTGTGTGTGAGTGTGTGTGTGTGGTGTGTGTGGTGTGTGTGTGGTGTGTGTGGTGTGTGTGTGTGTGTGTGTGTGTGTGTGTGTGTGTGTGTGTGTGTGTGTGTGTGTGTGTGTGTGTGTGTCTAGTACCCAGCTATAGGAATTATGTCATTAAGTTGAAAAGGGTGCAGAAGAGATTCATAAGAATGCTACCAAGACTGGTGGGCTGGAGTTATAGGGAGAAGCTGGAGAGGCTAGGACTATTTTTCTTTGGAGTGCAGAAGGCTGCGGGGTGACCTTATTGAAGTATGCAAAATCAAGAGGAGCACTGATTAAATTAAGAACATGGTCTATTCCCCAGGGTAGAGGATTCAAAAACTAGAGTGCATAGCCTTAAGGTGAAATCTCAGGGTGACTTTCTAATTTGGAAGATAGCCAGAATGAGCTGCAGAGGAAGCTGTAAAAACAAATACAATTTTAACTTTCAAAAGACATTTGGACAGATATATGGATAGGAAGGGTTTAGAGTGATATAGGCCAAATGCAAGGAAATGGGTATTCCCCAGAATGTTAATATGGTCAGCAGAGACAAGTTGAAGTAAAGAGTGTTTCTATATTGTGCAGCTCTATGTCTCTATAACGCTGGCACAATTAAATGCATTGCAATAGCCAGAATTGTGATCTGAGTTATTTGGGTGTCAAGTGTAAGGCATTTGATAAGGTTCTGCATGGCATGGGATTGCCATGCAGAAAATAGATTGCATGGGATCCAGAACGAGCTAGCCAACTGGATAGAGAATTGGTTTCATGGAAGGTGACAGAGGATGATGATGGAAAGTTGTTTTTCAAACTGGAGACATGTGACTAGTGGTGTGCCTCGGGGATTATTGCTGGGCCCCTTGCTGTTTGTGATTTATATCAAAGGTTTGGATGAGAATGTACAAAGCATGATTAATAAGTTTGCAGATGTCATGAGAGTTGGTGGCATTGTAGGTAGTGATGATGGTTATCAAAATTTGCAGCAGGATCTTAATCAGTTGGCCTGGTGGGCTGAGGAATGGTTAATGGATTTAATACAGATAAGTGCGAGTGTTGGATTTTGGGAAGGCAAACCAGGACAGGACCGTCACAGTGAATGGTGGGGGTCTGAGGAGTGCTGTAGAGTAGAGTTCCTTGAAAGTGGTGTCATACTGTAGGTGGTTAAGAGGATTTTCAGCACATTTGTCTTTATCAGTCAGAGTATTGAATAAAAAAGTGGGCATGTTTTGTTACAGTTGTGCGAGACATTGATCAGGCCACATTTGGAGTACTGTGTTCAGTTTTGGTCACCCTGTAATAGGAAATATATTTATGTTCGAAAGCGAGCAGAGAACACTTACAACAATGTTGCCAGGAATCAAGGGCCTGAGCAATAAGAAGAGGTTGAGCTGGCTTACACTTTATTCCTTGGAATAAATGCAGGAAAATGAGAGGTGAGGACGATGATAGAGGTGTATAAGATCATGGAGGGAATTGATACGATAAATGTGCAATTCCTTTCACCCAGAGTAGGGGAATCAAGAAGCAGAGGACATGGGTTTAAGGTGAAAGGGGAAAGATTTAGTAGAAACATGAGGGGTAACATTTTCACAGAAATATTGATGGGTATATGTAATGAGCTGCCATGGCAGCACAGTGGCACAGCGGTAGAGTTGCTGCCTTACAGCGCCAGAGACCCGTGTTCGATCCTGACTATGGGTGCTGTCTGTACGGAATTTGTACATTCTCCCTGTGATCACGTGAGTTTTCTCCGAGATCTTTGGTTTCCTCCCATACTCCAAAGACGTACAGGTTAGGTTAATTGGCTTGGTATGTGATAATTGTCCCTAGTGTGTGTAGGATAGTTAATGTATGGTGATCTTTGGTCGGTGCGGACTCAGTGGGCTGAAGGTCCTTTTTCCATACTGTATCTCTAAACTAAACTAAACGTAAGCAGTAGTTGAATTGGGTATTATCACAACATTTAAAATACATTTGGACAGGTACATAGATAGGAAAGGTTTAGAAGGATATGGGCCAAACACATGCAGGTGGGACTAGTTTAGATGGGGCATGTTTGGCCGAATCTCCTGAATCCATGCAGTATGACTATGTTTAGGGATTAGACTATGAAAGGATGATTGAAAAGGAAGAATAAAGAAGTGTAATTTTTCACAAAGACTAAATGCATTGCTAAGTTTCTTTACTTTACTTGAATCGCTTGTTATCAATTTCTCATCATGTTTATATTTCAATGTAAATTAGCATGTGGCCCTGGAGCGGGAGGAGCGGGAGGAGCGGTGTCCGGGCGGTGAGTTTAAAAACGGAGCGCGGGTTTTGTTTCACAGAGGCCCAGGAGCAGTTGGAGCGGGAGGAGCGCCCACTTTGCAACGTTCCATCACATTTCAAAATAAGTGGGCTTGAGGAAGCCGCTGATTGATGGAAGCGGACTAGAGGAAGCAGCTGATTGGGAGTCAGATCCCTGCTGATTTCTTCCAGCACTTTGTATTGTATCCTGGGTAAGGGGGGAGTATGAGTGCCAGGGCAATTTACTGTTCTGGATGTCAGATGTGGGAAGTCATGGAGTCTCATAGCCTTCCAGACATACACATCGGGGCCAGGTATGTCGAGATGGGACTCCTAAGGGACCATATTAGGAAACTGGAGCAGCAGCTCGATGACCTCTGTCTGGTCAGGGAGAGTGAGGAGGTCATAGAGAGGAGTTATAGAGAGGCGGTCACTCCAAGACCACGGGAGGCAGACACATGGGTCACGGTTAGGAGGGGCAAGGGGCAGAGGCAGGGACTAGAGAGTACCCTGGTGGCTGAACACCTTGGAAATAAGTACTCCTGTTTGAGTACTGTTGTGGGGGGACAGCCTACCTGGGGGTAGTGACAGCGACCGGGCCTCCAGCACAGAGACCGGCCCTGTTGCTCAGAAGGGTAGGAAAAAGGAGAGGAGGGCAATAGTAATAGGGGACTCTATAGTTAGGGAGTCAGATAGGCGATTCTGTGGACGCAGTCAGGAGACCCGGGTGGTAGTTTGCCTCCCTGGTGCCAGGATCTGGGATGTGTCTGAGCGTGTCCAAGATATCCTGAAATGGGAGGGAGAGGAACCTGAGGTTGTGGTACATATAGGTACCAATGACATAGGTAGAAATGAGAAGAGGTCCTGAAAGGAGAATTTAGGGAGTTAGGAAGAGAGTTAAGGAGAAGGACCGCAAAAGTAACAATCTCAGGATTACTGCCTGTGCCACGCGACAGTGAGAGTACGAATGGAGTGAGGTGGAGAATAAATGCATGGCTGAGGAACTGGTGCAGAGGGCAGGGATTCAAGTTTCTGGATCATTGGGACCTCTTTTGGGGAAGGTGTGACCTGTATAAAAAGGACGGGTTGCACTTGAACCCGAGGGGGACCAATATCCTGGCGGGGAGAATTGCAAAGGTTACTGGGGAGACTTTAATCTAGAACAGTTGGTGGAGGGACTCGAATAGATAAAGCTAGTAGACAGTGTACGAGGCAGGAGGCAGAGAAGGGAAACACTCAGACCCAACATGTAGGGAAGAGGAAAAATATAATAAACAGAGAATAAGAGGTAGTGGGTTACTCAAATGTGTATATTTTAATGCTAGGAGCATTGTAAGAAAAGTGGATGAGCATAGAGCCTGGATTGACACCTGGAAGTATGATGTTGTGGCGATTAGTGAAACATGGTTGCAGGATGGCTGTGATTGGAAACTAATCATTCCAGGATTTTGTTGCTTCAGGTGTGATAGAATTGGAGGGGCAAGAGGTGGAGGTGTTGCATTGCTTGTTAGGGAAGATATTACAGCAGTGCTTTGGCAGGATAGATTAGAGGGCTTGTCTAGGGAGGCTATTTGGGTGGAACTGAGAAGTGTGAAAGGTGTAGCAACACTTATAGGGGTGTATTATAGACCACCTATTGGGGAGCGAGAAATGGAAGTGCAAATATGTAAGGAGATAGCAGATATTAATAGTAAGCACAAGGTAGTGATTGTGGGAGATTTCAATTTTCCACACATAGACTGGGAAACACATTCTGTAAAAGGGCTGGATGGTTTGGAGTTTGTAAAATGTGTGCAGGATAGTTTTTTTGCAGCAATACATAGAGGTACCTACTAGAGAAGGGTCAGTGTTGGACCTACTGTTAGGAAATGAGACAGGTCAGGTGGCGGAGGTATGTGTTGGGGAGCACTCCGGGTCCAGTGATCACAATACCATTAGTTTCAATATAATTACTGTATGGAGAAGGTCAGAACTGGACCCGGGGTTGAGATTTTTGATTGGAGAAAGGCTAACTTTGATGAGATGCGAAAGGATTTAAAAGGAGTGAATTGGGACAATTTGTTTTATGGGAAGGATGTAGAAGAGAAATTGAAGACATTTAAATATGAAATTTCAAGAGTACAGAATCTTTATGTCCCTGTTCGGTTGAAAGGGAAGAGTAATAATTGGAAAGAGCCATGGTTTTCAAGGGAAATTGGGCACTTGGTTCGGAAAAAGAGAGAGATCTACAATAATTATAGGCAGCATGGAGTAAATAGGTGCTTGAGGAGTATAAAGAATGTAAAAATAATCTTAAGAAAGAAATTAGAAAAGCTAAAAGAAGATATGAGGTTGCTTTGGCAGGTAAGGTAAAAGTAAATCCAAAGGGTTTCTACGGCTATATTAATAGCAAAAGGATAACAAGGAATAAAATTGGTCCATTAGAGAGTCAGAGTGGACAGCTATCTGCAGAGCCAAAAGAGATGGGGGAGATATTGAACAATTTCTTTTCTTCGGTATTCACCAAGGGGAAGGATATTGAATTATGTGAGGTAAGGGAAACAAGTAGAGTAGCTATGGAAACTATGAGATTCAAAGAAGATGAAGTACGGACACTTATGAAAAATATAAAAGTGGATAAGTTTCCAGGTCCTGACAGGATATTCCCTAAGACATTGAGGGAAGTTAGTGTAGAAATAGCAGGGGCTATGACAGAAATATTTCTAATGTCATTAGAAACGGGAATGGTGCCAGAGGATTGGCGTACTGCGCATGTTGTTCCATTGTTTAAAAAGGGTTCTTAGAGTAAACCTAGCAATTATAGACCTGTTAGTTTGACTTCAGTGGTGAGCAAATTAATGGAAAGGATACTTAGAGATAATATATATATAAGCATCTGGATAAACTGGGTCTGATTAGGAACAGTCAACATGGATTTGTGCCTGGAAGGTCATGTTTGACTAAACTTCTTGAATTTTTTGAAGAGGTTACTGGGGAAATTGATGAGGGTAAAGCAAAGGATATTGTCTATATGGACTTCAGTAAGGCCTTTGACAAGGTTCCACATGGAAGGGTGGTTAAGAAGGTTCAATTGTTGGGTATTAATGGTGGAGTAGCAAGATGGATTCAACAGTTGCTGAATGGGAGATGCCTGAGAGTAATGGTGGATGGCTTTTTTTTGTCAGTTTGGAGGCCGGTAACTAGTGGTGTGCCTCAGGGATATGTGTTGGGTCCACTGTTGTTTGTCATATACATCAATGATCAGGATGATGGTGTGGTAAATTGGATTTGTAAGTATGCAGATGATACTAAGATAGGTGGTGCTGTGGGTAATGAAGTAGATTTTCAAAGTCTACAGAGAGATTTAGGCCATTTGGAAGAGTGGGCTGAACGATGGCAGATGGAGTTTAATGCTGATAAGTGTGAGGTGCTATATCTGGGCAGGACAAATCAAAATAGGACGTACATGGTAAATGGTAGTGAATTTAGGAATGCAGTTGAACAGAGGGATCTAGGAATAACTGTGCATAGTTCACGGAAGGTGGAATCTCATGTAGATAGGGTTGTAAAGAAAGCTTTTGGTGTGCTGGCCTTTATAGATCAGAGCATTAAGTATAGAAGTTGGGATGTAAAGTTAAAATTGTACAAGGCATTGGTGAGGCCAATTCTGGAATATGGTGTATAATTTTGGTCACCAAATTATAGGAAAGATGTCAACAAAATAGAGAGAGTACAGAGGAGATTTACTACAATGTTGCCTGGGTTTCAGCACCTAGGTTACAGAGAAAGGTTGACCAAGTTAGGTCTTTATTCTTTGCGGCGCAGAATGTTAAGAGGGAACTTGATAGAGGTCTTTAAAATGATGAGAGAGATAGAGTTGACGTGGATAAGCTTTTTCCATTGAGAGTAGGGAAGATTTAAACAAGAGGACATGATTTGAGAATTAAGGGACAGAAGTTTAGGGGTAACATGGGGGGGAACTTCTTTACTCAGAGAGTGGTAGCTATGTGGAATGAACTTCCAGTGGAAGTGGTGGAGGCAGATTCGATTTTACCATTTAAAAATAAATTGGATAGTTATATGAACGGGAACGGAATGGATGTTTATGGTCTGAGTGCAGGTAGATGGGACTAGGTGAGAGTAAGTGTTCGGCACGGACTAGAAGGGCCGAGATGGCCTGTTTCCGTGCTGTAATGGTTATATGGATCAGACTGAAGTGAACACATGTAATAAACAGAATAGACACAAAATGCTGGAGTAAATGCTGGGTCAGGCATCATCTCTGGAGAAATGGTATGACATGAGGCGGCACGGCGGCACGGTGGCGCAGTGGTAGAGTTGCTGCCTGACAGCGAATGCAGAGCCAGAGACTCGGGTTCGATCCCGACTACAGGTGCTGTCTGTATGGAGTTTGTACGTTCTCCCCATGACCTGCGTGGGTTTTCTCCGAGATCTTCGGTTTCCTCCCACACTCCTAAGATGTACAGGTTTGTATGTTAATTGGCTTGGTAAATGTAAACATTGTCGCTAATGTGTGGGATGATGTTAATGTGCGGGGATCGCTGCTCGGCATGGACCCAGTTACTCCAGCATTTTGTGTTTTTCTATGGTGTAGACCAGCATCTGCAGTTCCTTCCTACACAATAAACAGGATATTCATGTCGCTTTGTAAAGTGGGTGATGCTTTGCCCATTCTGAGCTATTTGTGACCATTAACCAACAACACAACATGATATGCATAGTATAAAATATACAACAGTACAATATAGGAATGGGCTCTTCGGCCCACAGTGGTTGTGCCGAACATGATTTCAAGTTAAACTGCTATCATCTGCCTATACATTATCTATATTCCTCTCTTGAACTTTCATGTGCCCATCTAAAAGGCTTTTTGTAAGGTAATTTTAAACATGTACTTTTTAACTGCCCTATGAAATGGCCCACTAAACCATTCAGATTGGGGCAATGTGTGGACAGATAATTAATGAAGTCACAAAGAAATTCAGATTCTTAGGTATCCAAACAGCAAGTGATTGGAAAAACTCAGTGGGTCAGGCAGCATTTTTTGGAGGAAATTTTTAGGCAACATTTCGGCTTGGGACAGTCAATTACTGCTAGCTTTAAGAGCCACACCCACATCCCATGAATTAATTAAAAGTGAACAGCAAAATAAGGAAAATAATTGGATAAATATTTTAAAGGAGAAAAGCTATGCAATCATTTGCATTGCCTGTTCCGTTCTGACACACTCCATGGTTTTATGATGTGCGCGTATCTGATCAAAGACTGCCAATGATAAAACAAATAAAGTGTGTTTCTGTGCTAACACTGATTGTCAGTTTATATTTCTTATTTATGATTGTTTAACATGGTTATTTATTCTCATAAAGTGTTCCCTCATCTTGGTGACATTTTGCTTGTTCCTCCTAGGTCATTGAACACGAAGAGAAGAAATAAAAAACAAAAACATAAATGCCAACAAAATGAAAACAAAGCCAAAAAAATTCAGGTTTAAAAGCATGTTGCGTTTGTTTCAGTACGATAACTGTTGAATATAACCTGGAAACCAGGGAACACTTTGATATAATATCAAGGGGGGGGGGGGTAGTGTGTGTGAGGTGGTTAGTGTGTGTGACGCCACAGGCCGCACCCCCCCCCTCCCAATATTAGTATAATATTAAAAGTCTCATCTTGTATATGTGTATGTGTCCGTATGTTTATTTCTACCTTCGTCAAAACGCTAAGTGGTAGCACTTACATTTTTACATATTCTGACATATTTTTCCCCATCCACGTAGTAATCAGGTTCACATAAGATTTCATCCTATATTTCACGTTATTGATGATTCAAGGTTAAAAAAAGGCATAAAACGGTTCCCACGCACAGCCTTTTTCAAAGCTGCTGAGTGCCACAATTACATCACAATGGGACATTGCCAATGGTAACCACAGCTTCTCACAGACAACCTTTTTTTCCAGGAGCTTCAATGATAGATAGATAAGAAAAATAAATAATTTATTAATCCCCTTTTCAGGGAAATTCAGATGTCCTTGCAGCACACTAATACAAATAGAACGTGACATTAAAGAAGAAATTTAACATAAAAACATAAAAATATCCCCCCCACAATGGTTCCCACTGTGGGGGAAGGCGCAAGTCCAGTCCCCATCCCCTTGTCAACCCATGGTTGGGCCTATTGAGGCCTCCGCAGTGATGCCACAATGCCCTCTCAGTGCACCAATCACAATGGGCTCTCAAGCTGCCGAGTGCCACACACCCTACCCCCTCTCCCTCTCTCCCCCCCCCCCCCCCGGGTTATTCACCCCTCCACCCCTTCCCCCGGGTTATTCAGCCCCCCCCCTGGGTTATTCACACCCCCCGCCCCTCCCCCGCTCCCTCAATAAGGCAGCCAACATCACCCACACCATCCTGGCCACAAACTCATGTCACCGTTGCCATCAGGAAGAAGGTACTGGAGCCTGAAAACTGTAACGTACAGGTTCAGGAACAGTTTCTTCCCTACAGCCAAGCAACCAAGAATTTCATTGTCCCATCTTGGACATATGACAATAAAACACGCTTGACACTTAAAACAATCCCCCCTGGGTGATGCATGATTAAAATTTGAAAATAAAAACAAAACCACCTTTTAATACACAAGCTTCCAGTGACGGCACAATGCCCTCCTCCCAATGGTACAGTGAAACAGAATATTCCACCACCTTCCAGTAAATTCCAGGGTTGGCCTCATTTCAAAAACAGCTTCATCAGCTCACCAACGCACACCGTTGGAGGAGCAGACCCAACGGGTCTGCACTTGGTCTAGTATACACTAAAAGCTGGAATAACTCAGGTGAGGCAGCATCTCTGGAGAAAAGGAATAGGTGATGTTTCGGATCAAGACCGTTCTTCAGACCATCTGAAGAAGGGTCTTGACCCGTAACGTCACCTATTCCTTTTTTCCAGAGATTCTGGCTTACCCGCTGAGTTACTCCACTTTTTGTGTATATGAATGAATGAATACGTTTATTGTCATTGCACAATACTGTGCAACAAAATTCCATTGCATCTCCTCCGGTTAAAAAATACAAACACGACATCCATAGCCCAATCGTTTGTCATAATGGAGGTTTGTTAAGAGTTCCAATACGGCCGGAATGTTCTTGGCCCTTTGGTCTAGGTTGTTGTCAAAGCAGTATATGCCCCATTTCTTGATGTGTCTGAGGTACTGCTTCCGTGTTGACAGTCGTTGTGCGGATGTGATGAGATTCATCGTCCTGTCTGACAGCCCCATGCCGTGTAGTGGGTCTTTCAGACTCTACAAATCAACAAATCCATAGTCTTATGGCATGGGTGACTGCCCCCCCCCTCCCCAGTTACTGGATGAATTAATAAATTTGGGCTATGTCCAATAATGGAACATGGTTCTAACACCATCCCCTGTATGACCGAATACCACGGTTGAGTAGGCCAATCGGGTACTATGAGAATCCCAGATGCCGAATATTGTTGAATTTTCCTTTGTACCCGATTGATGAGGCAGAATGGGGGAAAAGCATAAAAAACGCCATTTCCCCCAATGCAGTGAGAAAGCATCTGTAGCTTCTGCCCCAGGGTCTGGTTCCCAGGACACATACCTTGGTAATTGGTGATTCAACCTGGACGCAAAAATATCAATATCTGGTCTACCATATTTTGCTGTAATTTCAGCAAATACATTTTTATTTAACATCCATTCCGTGTTTTCATTAAATTTGCGTGACCTGGTGTCTGCCACTGAATTTAGCTTACCTGGTAGGTATGTTGCCGATATCCAAATGTTTCTTTGGATACACCATTTTGTAATACCATAGACGAGTTGTCAATAATGATGGGGTTGGAGCAATACCTAATGCTATGTTCCCACCACTGTAGTTCAATTATAGCTTCCGTAGGCAGCTCCATAGGTCTATCAAAATGACCTTTGTTAAATTTGAGTGCTCTAATTTTTGCTCTTTGCAAATTTTGATAATGTAATGGCCCAAAATGTGTGGCCGGGAATGTAGCCACAATCTTCCCAATTATCCGGCCTACCCGTCTAATGGAGGGTCTGTTGGTGTTAAGAAGCTCGCTGCAATCCTCCTGTAGGGCTGTGGCTTTATTTATTGGTAAAGTTACTAACATATTGACCGTGTTAATGGTGAATCCTAGATAATCCATATTAGTTTCTGGTATCAATTTACACTTAACTACCGTCTGTGTT
Source organism: Amblyraja radiata (assembly GCF_010909765.2). NCBI lineage: Eukaryota > Metazoa > Chordata > Chondrichthyes > Rajiformes > Rajidae > Amblyraja > Amblyraja radiata. The sequence continues at coordinate 69,446,756 of NC_045961.1, forward strand.
CCCCTCTGATGGGTACTGTATAGTATGCATCTTTTAAGTCAATGCTTGTCATATAGAAACCAGCTGATACTAATTATTTAGCAGTGATAAAGGTATCCATCTTAAAATGAACATATTGAACTAATGTGTTTAGGGTTGAAAGGTCAATGATAATCCTGCAACCCCCATCTTTTTTATTTTTAATAAATATGTTTGATACAAATTTTAATTGTTCATGAGTAGTATGCTCAATCACACCTTTTGTATACAATCGTTGTAGCTCCATGTGGGCTTTAGATTGTTCGGTTTTTGTAAGGACGAAATGCCTTTCTGGTGTATGTTGTACTGGGGGGTTATTGGGATGAGTAAATTCTATCAGATAACCCTGAATACTGCTTAGAACATACGAGTTTGTAGTGATTTTACACCATTTTTCACTGTAGTATTGCAACCTCCCTCCCACCGTCGTGGGTCCCTTTTTTACAAAAGAACCACAACCATCTACCTCCATGGTTACTGGTGGTTGTATTATTTTCTTTGTCTTTATTCGTGTTCGTGGTTGTACTGGAGGTTTAGGCTTCCGCATCTTCCAGGGTGGCCGTCCCTGGCCATACCCTAAAAGAAGGCTGCTGCGGGTTATATTGGGTTCTGGCACTGCCACTGATATAAGCCACACTTTTCGGTCTTCCATGTGGCTGGTACCGTGATCCAAAATAAGCCTTTGCGCTGGTTTTGATGAGCCCCAGTGTCTTGGCTTCCCCAAACAAAAGGGTTGGGGTTTTAACGGCTCTTTGTTTGCAAATTGTTGCATATTTAGGATCCAGTGCTGGCTGAATAGCAGCCCTCCGCATGCTATTCAGCTGATATTGTACATTACAGAACAGGGCTAGTGCGTCTTGGTGGCCTTTAGTTTGCTCTGTTTTGCCCAGGGTGCGGATGTAAGCTGTGATCCCTGCCGTAAGCCCCTTTAAGGCTTTCTGGATTTTGAGATCATGGTTCCTGATGTCCCTCCCCATATGCTTCCAAATGCATTGGTTGACACTGGGGATTTGTAATGCATCACAGTTACCAGGTGGCAGATGTCTGGCCAGTGTCTCTGTGAATATTTGTTGTTGGAGTTGATGGCCAGACATGTAGTTAATACTGGCTGCCATCCTGGAATCCAAGTCTGCCCCTGTTTGACTTGGTTTGAAGTAATCAGCCACCATGTCCAGCAGTGTATGTTTTTCTGCAGATTCAGGATCATGGGAAGCTGTGTGATCAGGGTCTGGCCCATCAGGGTCCTGCCCACTCTCCTCCGAAGAGGTCGAGATTTCAGGGGGTCCCTCACGAGGTACCCATATGGGGCTTGTCTGCCCACTGTGGCTAGTCTCCACATTCATGGGACTGCCACTGTGAAGGAGCTCCTCCAGCAGCTCCTTTAGACGGTCTCTACGTTGAGCTGCACTTGCTATTTTTGGCTGCTCCCATTCCTGCAGCCTTTCAGCAGTGTGCTGCTCTTCTCTGTATCCCAGCTGTTCCCGTCCCCGGTACTCACGGGTGCTGGTTTGCGGGCTTTCCTCATCCCGCTGCTGGCCACACCGGTCCTGACTGTCGGTCCACGTTTGTTCCCGGTCAGCTGTTTCTCCTGGCTGCTCCGTATGCAGCCACTCATAGCGGGGTTGTTCCGTCTGCCGCACCCTTTCAGCCCTGGTCCGATATTGATACGGGCTGGTCGCCCGCTGCTGCTCCAAGTCGGGCTCTGCTAGATGGTGCGTTTTTGTTTGAACTTTGCCTCCCGGCCGGTGAGTAAGTTTTGTCGGTGCCAGAATGATTTCTGGCACAGCTGATTCCTCTACCGAGGCATCTAGAGCCGACGGCTGCTGTCTCTGCCGTTCATCCACGTTTACAACGCGTTTCTCGGGCAGCTTGTTTGCAGACCGCTTCCTTTTCACTCTGTCCATTTTTCTGTGAATAAAAATGCAGAGTCCTTACCTGCCTTTTGCGGGTCCTTTTTTCCTTCTCCCGTTACTGGGGGACGTCCTCCACCCTTCTGTTGACTCGTGCAATGCGCTGTAGCGATATGACACGCATGCGTTGGAAGCGGGTTCTTCACGTAGTCACTCACGTGACTCCGAAGTAAAATTCCATTGCATCTCCTCCGGTTAAAAAATACAAACACGACATCCATTGACACATATGTACACTTATTAGTAAAAATAATAAATAAGTATTTAAAAATAATTTTAAAAGAATGTTGCATTTCTTGGAATTACATTTTGCTTCCCCAGTGTTCTCTGTTGGAATTAAGTTATTTTATCGCACATGGGTAGAAACTATTTTTTAGTCTACAGTTTACGAGCCTTCAGAGACCTGAATCGCCTCCCAGAGGGTAGCAGAGTGAAAAGGTGGTTGACAGGGTGGGATGTCCTGCTTGATGTTTGTGGCCCGGCGCAAGCATCGGGCCCTATATATATCATCCAAGGAGGGCAGTTGAGATATCTTCAGATTAATTGTGAAGATGGGTCTACAAAACCTAAACTGCAAAGCATATGAATGTAAAAAAATCAAAACGTATGGTCGGAGCCAATGAAAGAAGGAGACAAAGAAATAAAATTCCAATTGAACAAAGCACTTCATATCTATAGGAGTAATAAGTATAATTAATCTTCAGCATATAATTATGGCAATGTTGCCCATAAACTGGCAATGCGGCAGATGGAATTATGTAACAGAATTCAATTGTTAAGTTTGTAACAAACTACTTCTGCAACTGGACCTAAATGAAATCGAGAAGCTGACATGAGATAGATCAAGATGATAGGACTACATGTGAAAGAGCTGACTAAGCAAAACAAAAGAAACTGTGGCAGGACCAACTGATAGAACCAATTGACAAAACAACAAACCTAGTTTACTGAATTAGGAGAGGAGCAATCTAATCATTGCAAACTTTGTGACCTCACAGTTGCAATCTAAATTGAAACCTGATGAGGTTTACTTTGAAAATGCAAATATAGTGTATTTTCTATTTGCACAGATTTTCCACAAAACATAAAATTACCATGTTGGTAGCAATATTTGCTGGGACATTTTACAACACCATTATTTACTCAGCATTGCCCTTCACTGTGATTGACATTGGACAGGATGTACTGGATAAATAAAATAATAGATCATTATGAATGCCTTCTTACAAAATACTGCTTGATTAAAAATGTTGATAGCTTTAGGATTTTGGATAAGGTACATTGAAAACAAAGGATCATCACACGAAAGGCAATGTGCACCATTCTGTAGTTCCTCTTGCTGTTCAGCTGGACATATTAATTGGATGTAAAATTGGTTAGAAAGTAGGAGTTAGAGGGTACCAACTCACAAGCTCTTACGGTGTGGGAAGAAAGTGTAACCTGGGGAAGGCAACATAGACAGCATTGGATATCAGAATCGAGCCTGGGTCTCTAGGGCTGAGGAAGTAGATCTAAAAGCTGCATCATCATGTTATCCCCAAGGTGGCAGAGTTTATTAACTCCTTCATGAATAGAGCCAATATCTTTCTTTTTTTTTGTATTCATTCAAGGGATGTAAGATTTGCAGACTGAGCCAACATTTCAATCCTCACCCTTAGCTGCTCTTTGAGAAAATGGTGGTGAGCTGTCTTTTTGAATTGCTGTACTCTTTGAGGAGTGAGTATACCCAATGTGCTGTTGGGGGGGGGGGGGGAATTCCTGGATTTTGACCCAGTGACAATGAATGAACAGCGATAGATCTCCAAGTCAGAATGGTGTGTGATTTGAAGGGTAACCTCATGTAATGGTGTTCCCATGCTTTTGCTGCCTTTGTCCTTTTGTCCAGGGTGGCCATGGTGCTGTTGAAGAAGTCCTCATGAGTTTCTGCACTGCATTCTGTAGATGGTAGCATTGCTGCTCCTGTATGTCAGTGGAGAAGTGAATGAACGGTTGTGGTTGAGGCCTTATAAAGTGAGCTGCTACATCGTATATGGTTTAGTTTATTTTAGTATATTATTGCCACGTGTACTGAGGTACAATTAAAAGTTTTTGATTGAATGCTATCCAGTCAAAGAAGAGACAATACATGATTCTAATCAAGCCATCTACAGTGCACAGATAATGGATAAATAGTATAACATCTAATGCAAGATAAAGTATGATAAAGTCTGATTAAAGATAGTTGAAAGGTCTCCAATGAGGTTGATGGGAAGTCAGGACCACATTCTAGCTAAGGACCATGCAGTTGCCTGATAACAGCTGGAAAAAAATGTGGCTGTGCCTGAATCTGGAGGTATGCATTGTCAAACTTGTGTACCTCTTGCCGGATGGGAGAGGGGAGAAGGGGGAATGAATGGGGTGTGACTGGTCCTTGATTATGCTGGTGCCCTTGCCTAGGCAGCCTGAGGTGTAAATGGAGTTAATGGAATGGTGAATGGATAGTGTGATTGTCTGGGCTACAACCACAAATCTCTGCAATTTCTTGTGGTCTTCCATGGAGCTGATAGGATGCTTTCTACGGTGCATCTCTAGAAATTGGTGAGAATTGTTGGGGATATGCCAAACCCCTGAAGCCTTCTAAGGAAGTAGAGGCATTGGTGTGCTTTTTTGGCCATAGCTTTGATGTGACTGGTACAGGACAAATTGTTGGTGATATTTATTCCTAGGAAATTGAAGCTTTCAACCATCTCTAATTTGCTGCCATCAATGTATACAGTATTAATGTGTACACAGCTTTGCGCCATAAGTCGATCACAATTGCCTGGATTAGAGGGTTTCAGCTACAAGGAGAGGCTGGATGGAGTTGGATTGTTTTCTCTGGAGCATCGGAGGTTGAGGGGACAGATTTGGTAGACAGTCAAAACCTTTTCCCCAGGGTGTACATGTCATATACTAGAGGGCATGGCTACATGGTGAGAGGGGGAAAGTTTAATGGAGATGTGCAGGGTAAGTTTTTTGCACCGAGGGTGGTGGGTGTCTGGAACAAATTGCCAGGGGTGGTGATAAAGGCAGATACAGTAGTGGTGTTTACAAAGCTTTTAGATGGGCGCATGAAAGTGCAGGGAAAAGAGGGATATGGATTACGTGCACTCAGTTGAGAGTTCAGCTAGTCATTATGTTCGGCACACACATTATGGGCCGAAAGGATAATTCCTATCCTGTAGTGTTCTATTGGCATGGAAGAAGCCCTGATGTAGCTTCACCTGCTTGATTCCTCATTCTGAGGTATACAAGGTGGTGCTTCTGGTATGGTCTCCTGCATTCTTTATTAAACAAGGGTTGATCCCCTGGTTAAATGGTGATGAGGGACAGGGAGATACGCCTGGCCACAAACTTGCAGATAATAGTTGATTACAATTCTGTTGCTGCTGATGGGCCACGATTTCTCATGGATGCTCGGTCTTGAGCTATTAGTTGTTTTGATGTTCTGTCCCATTTAGCATGGCAGTAATTCAATATGAGGATGGAATTTTGTCTCGACAGGACCATGTAGTGGTAACTCCCATCGATACTGTCGTGGTCAGATGTATCTGTGGCAAGTAGATTGGTGGGAATGAGATTAAGAAGGCTTTGCCCTTTTGTTGGGTTCCTCATTTCTCTCTCTTTCTCTCCTTTACTCTCTCCCTTTTTCTTGCTCACTCTCTTTTTTTCTTTCTCTTTCTTACTCAGTGTCTCACTTTTTTCTTTGAAATCTTTTAGGCGGCCATAACTTTCCACTAAATATTATTGAAGTTGTTAACTCTATTTTGATTGCCCTGGCTGGGGTGTTAAGTGAATGCAGATTACATTTGACTGGATAAAATGTTATCTATCCTGATGCATTGTTGGAGGAATCATTGAAGATATTAACAATCTAATGTCCATTATCTGATTAAAATTATATTAAAAATAAATGCAATTTTTTGCTTAGTTTGTAACTATGCACCTTTTCAGATTCATTTAGATTACACTGATTATCTTTTTAATGGGTCGTGAATGTTTCTATAATCACCAGGAGCTTTTCTTTTCTCTGTGAGATTTGTAGGTTAAGATTGGAAAATAGTTTTAAAAAAGCTAATTTCACATGAAAAGAGACCTTTATGTTATATTTAGTTCCATCGATTAATTCTTATGTTAAAATCTTAGAAACATTAGACTGTAAAAAACTTCTGAGCAGAGGTTAGTTGTGAGAATTAAAGGTTATTTACAGGCTGATAACATTAAAAAATAACTTACTGTTCAAAACTGAAGACTTATTCCTCCTTTATTGGTTTACTGACGCAGATAACCTGTTATCTATCTGATGTTAGGGATAAAAGATAGTAGAATAGAGAAAAAATATTCAATAATATCTTGACAGCTGTAAGACTACAAGGGAAGGAATACAGCTGAATTAGGGTGCATGCGACTAAATTTCTAGCCATAAAAAAGAAAGAAAAATCACAGCGAAAGAAGATCCAACTCAATTGGATTAGCATGCTACTCCTTTGCAGCATAGCTTTAGGTTATCACTAGACTAAGTGGGACCCGTTGGGTCTCTGTCACACAGGAGGCTTGGTACCCCAACGTAATATTCCACCATTCACCCATAGCCCCCAACTGCACAGGCGCAGCTCATTTCCCCCCATCCCTAGCACTCTCTCCACCTCCCCCACCCTCCCTCTTCTTTCCCCTCTCCTCCTCCCCTCCCCAATCCATCCCTCACCTCTCACTTCCTCTCCTTTCCCCTACCCACAGTCACTCCCTCCCTCCCTCCAAAACTCCTCTCCCCTCCCTACCCCCCTCTAGTTACAGAGAAAGGTTGAACAAGTTAGGGCTTTATTCTTTGGAGCACAGAAGGTTAAGGGGGGACTTGATAGAGGTTTTTAAAATGATGAGAGGGATAGACAGAGTTGACGTGGAAAAGCTTTTCCCACTGAGAGTAGGGAAGATTCAAACAAGGGGACATGACTTGAGAATTAAGGGACTGAAGTTTAGGGGTAACATGAGGGGGAACTTCTTTACTCAGAGAGTGGTAGCTGTGTGGAATGAGCTTCCAGTGAAGGTGGTGGAGGCAGGTTCGTTTTTATCATTTAAAAATAAATTGGATAGTTATATGGATGGGAAAGGAATGGAGGGTTATGGTCTGAGCGCAGGTATATGGGACTAGGGGAGATTATGTGTTCGGCACGGACTAGAGGGGTCGAGAAGGCCTGTTTCCGTGCTGTAATTGTTATATGGTTATATGGTTATATGGTTATATAGCCCTCTAGCCCCCATCTCCGCCACTCCACAACCTCCACTCCCCACTATCGCTCCTCACCACCCCCAATGCCCTCCTCTCCCTCTATTCCCCACTCCCTACCTCCCCCACTTCCCCCCCTCCTCTACTCCCCCCATCCTCTATTCCCCCTCCTACCCCATTCTTCCTCTTCACCTCTGCCCTCTTCTTTTCCCTCTCCTCCTCCCTTCCCCAAATCCATCCCTCCCTCTCCTTTCCCCTAGCCTTAGTCACTCCCTCCCACCCTCCCTCAATTCTTCTTCTCCCCTCCTTACTCCCTTCCTCTCCCTCTATCCCCTCATCTACCCCACTCTCCCTCCCCAGGATCGCGAGGTTGCCGCTCCTCTCCCATCTTGCGTGCCCAGGAGGAGCATCAGCCGTCGGCACTCTCAGAGCCGGGGGGGGGGGGGGGGGGGAGGGCTCGGAGAAAAGATGGGGGAAGAGTCATTCATAGAAACATAGAAAATAGGTGCAGGAGTAGGCTATTCGGCCCTTCGAGCCTGCACCGCCATTCAATATGATCATGGCTGATCATCCAACTCAGTATCCCATAACTGCCTTCTCTCCATACCCCCTGATCCCTCTAGCCACAAGGGTCACATCTAACTCCCTCTTAAATATAGCCAATGAACTGGCCTCAACTACCTTCTGTGGCAGAGAGTTCCAGAGATTCACCACTCTGCGTGAAAAATGTTTTTCTCATCTCGGTTCTAAAGGATTTCACCTCTATTCTTAAGCTGTGACCCCTTGTCCTGGACTTCCCCAACATCGGGAACAATCTTCCTGCATCTAGCCTGTCCAATCCCTTAAGAATTTTGTAAGTTTCTATAAGATCCCCCCTCAATCTCCTAAATTCTAGCGAGTACAATCCGAGTCTATCCAGTCTTTCTTCATGGGGAAGAGGGGGGTATCACGGGGCAGGGGGCGGGGAGTGACGGAGAAGAAACTAATCCGCGCGGCGCTGGAAGGCAGGAGAAGAGATCGATCCGCAGGCGCGTTTTTTAAGATTTTTAAACCTCGCTAAATTTGACGACATTCAACCAATCAGAACGAAGATTGGTGGACTCGGTGCATAGGAAAACGGTGAGTGAACTGGCGAAAAATCGTAGTGCTATCGCAAACTGTTTTTGCGCAAATAGGATGATCGCCAAACTGGAAGATAACAAGATCAGAGTTTTAGTTATGTATCGATAGATGTACTAGTTGAGGGCGGTCCATGTGTTCCCTAACCATAAGCCTTCGTTGAATCAGGAGGTCCATAATCTACTGTGGACTGGATCATGGGAATTCAAGTCTGGCGATGCAGAATCTCATAGGATGTCCTGGTGTGACCTCGATAAGACAATCAGAAAAGCAAAGAGAAATAAAAAAGAAAAAAAAAAGAAAAAAAAAAAGAAGAAAAAAAAGAAAAGCAAAGAGATATCTTTGTTTAGCGATGTATGTTCGGCAGATGTGGCAGGACTTGCATGCCATCACTTTCTACAAGGAGAAATAGACCAGTAGCTGAAGCAACAGGGATGAGGTCAATGCTTTCACATTCACATGAGAGGGAGAATATTGATGCATCATTTCAGGCCTCATAGCCCCAGGCGACACTGTAATCTAAATCACTGACTCATATGTCAGGCTGTTATTCATTGACTACAGCTCGGCATTTAATACAATCATCCCCTCCAAGCTGGTTACCAAGCTCTCTGATCTGGGTCTCTGCGCATCCCTCTGCAATTGGATCCTCGAATTCCTCATCTACAGACCATCGTCTGTCCATATTGGTGGAAATGTGTCATCCTCGATAACAATCAGCACGGGAGCACCTCAAGGCTGCGTGCTCAGCCCTCTGCTTTACTCATTCTATATTGATGGCTGCGTAGCCGGACATAGTGCGAACTCCATCATCAAGTTCGCCGATGACACCACTGTTATGGGACAAATCACTGATGGGGACGAGTCAGAGTATAGAAGTGAGGTCGACCGATTGACCAAATGGTGCCAGCACAATAACCTGGCTCTCAACACCAGCAAAACCAAGGAACAATCCCGTTTACATCAATGGGACGATGGTGGAAAGTGTCAAGAACTTCAAATTCCTGGGCTTGTATATTTCTGAAGATCTTTCCTGGTCCCAGCACACTGATGCAATTACAAAGAAAGCACATCAGTGCCTCTACTTCCTGAGAAGACTGCGGAGAGTCGGTATGTCAAAGAGGACTCTCTCGAACTTCTACAGGTGCACAGTAGAAGCATGCTGACTGGTTGCCTCGTGGCTTGGATCGGCAACTTGAGCGTCCAGGAGCGTAAAAGGATGCAGAAAGTTGTAACCACTGCCCAGTCCATCATCGGATCTGACCTGCCCACCATCGAAGGGATCTATCGCAGTCACTGCTTCAAAAAGGCAGCCAACATCATCAGGAACCCACACCATCCTGTCCACACACTCATCTCTCCGCTACCATCGGGCAGAAGGTGCAGGAGCCTGAAATCTGTTACATCCAGGTTCAGGAACAGCTACTTCCCCACAGCCATCAGGCTATTAAACTTGCCAACAAACAGACTCTGAACTGTAACAGCCTATTGCACTTGATCTGCTTATTTATGTGTATATTGAACTGAACTGTTCTGTATTTTTGTTTACAATATTTTGTTGTGCTGCAGCAAGCAAGAATTCCATTGTCCTATCGGGGACACATGACAATAAACGCTCTTGACTTGACTTGATGCCAATGTCATAAGATCCTTCATGAGAGTGAACCTTCAGTGAAGCACCCAGCCACGATGGTGTATCTTACCATGTTCATAACATCTACCTGTACCTGTCCAACTCACTGTAGTGTCGGCAGACAACTTCAGTCTCTCATTACTAAGGCACAAGGTTCCCACCTGCTTTAAAAGGACATCAATAATACTGGTGCCCACGTTGAGTAAGGTTACATGCTTCATGGTGGCACTGCCATCCATAGCCATGAACTGCTTTGAGAAGCTGGTTATGATGTCGATCAATTAGTAAAGACCTGGACCCATTATAATTTGCCTACTGCCACAATTGATCCACAGGGGGTGTGATCTCACTGACTTTCCTCTCTGCATGAACCACTTGACAATAGGAACAGGTATGTTAGGCTGTTGTTCATTGACCTTTGCAAATTGCCCCTGATGTGTTGGAAGTGGATGAGAATGTGGGATAACAGAACTGGTGTGAACAGGTGATCAATGGTCAACGTGGACTCAGTGAGCTGAAGGGCATGTTTTCAAACTGTATCTCTAAACTAAACCAAGCTAAAGTAAGAATTTCATATGACAATATGTTATTTAAACATATGACAATTAACATTCTTGATCTCTTAATCTCTGGACATGGTGGATCATGTTAGCCTTTAAATATTATTGTAAAAAATGTAAGCATGAGTCAGTAAACTCCATTTAGTTAACTCCACTGTTCTCTTAGATCATGCAAACACCATTTTACTGACATTATTTAAAATCACATGATAAATTCAGTTTTGAAACCTCCAAGATTTTAAGGAAGGGAGTTCCAGATTTCCATATATTTGTACAAGTACAAACTTTGGATATAATAATCAATCTAACACAAAATCCATTCAAAATTAGTCTCAGAATTGGCCTCAAAATTGCTTCCATTTAATTTGCACAAATGTTTATTGTTGCTCAAGCTTCTACTGGAGCTCAATTGTGTTCTGGACAGCACACCGGTGCAGCAGATAGAGTTGCTGCCTTAATCCCCTGTCCCACTTAGGAGACCTAAACAGCAACCTCTGGTGACCTTGCCTGCCATCCAAGGTTTCCATGAGGTCAACGGATGTTTTGGTCACTTTCCCTAATGGTTGAAAGTGGTTTCCGCGTGGTAGAGGCTTCATCTAGGTTGCTGCTATTTATTCATCATGTTTAAAACCTGCCTCGACTCAAAATAAGTTGCCGTTTTAAAAATCGATAATTTTTTAGTCGCAGGTCTAGTCGAAGCCGGTTTTCTTCATAGTCGAGGAAGATTTTCAACATATGCGCGGGAGGTGATAGGAGGTTGCAGGTCACCTCAATGTTGATTTTTTTTGGGTGGCGGGCAAGGTCACCGGAGTTTGCTGTTTAGTAGCAATGTTACAAAATTTTGAGATTTTAAAAATCAAGACTGCAATTTATCCCTTCAGATAAAGCAGATGAAGTTTAATTTGACACCTAATTCACTTTCATATCTTCAGTATTAAAAAAGTTATGGCCATTTTCATACTCGGAAATTAGCATCTTGTTCCCTATTGCTTCTCCATTTGACTTAACACAAAAGCTGTGATCGAGGACAGTCAAACGCACATAACTTTCTTAAAAATCAAGAGAACTGAATGAAATGTTCAGTTATTATAGATTGAAGCATTTTGAAACAAATATAAAACATCTTACTTGGATGACCAGAAATTAAAGCATATAATTATTTAATTACCTAATTGTAGTTAATTACAAAATTGACCGTTGTGACGGAAATAGTAATAAACACCCAGGCTGCCTTGAAAATTCAAAAATGTGATATTCTCAAGATCAGATTTTTAATATTATTGTATTATAAGCTGTAAATCCGTAACAGATAGGTAAATAAATTATAATTTCTAGCAATAGACCAATCTTTATGGAGAAGATCAGTTGCTAGCTGATACAGTGGCATATCATAATCAGTAGCATCATCATACTCCTCAGATTGTAACCAATAAGCAACTCTGTACACCTTGTTTTTCCTCAACTTTTCAATTTTGGCATTGTGAACTGCAAGTTTTTGATCTTCAAACCACACATGACATGCCTTTCTGTCCACTACTTTCCCAATAAGAATGTCCAGTAGATTCAATTTCTTAAGAAAATGACAATTTTTTTTAATAGTCCAAGTATCCAAATAACAAACTAATCCCATTCACACAATAATTCACAATATAACATGATTTTTAAACCTCAGTCATGAATTCATATCCCAGATGGAAGGAATTTAACGTTTAATTCCCATAAATTAATCTGGAAACATCCACCCAAAATATAATCAAATTATTGTTTTTTGCACAATACATGTGACTCAAACTGTTAGTTTAATAATAATGATCATGGAGAGAGAGAATAACACAAACATACACAATTGAGATGGCTTATCTAAAAAAAAAAAAGGGCATTTTAATCATCTTGCTTCTGGAACGCGATCGATTCGAACGTTGCATTTGCGGTGTATTTGAACCCCATATCGGCAGGAAAAACACTGCTGGTTCGTATGGGGCCTAAATCACATTTTCGCTTATACAGGATTGATTAAAGTCATCCCAAGAAACAAGTTTATATGTACAATAAACGACTTACACCATGTTTTGTCCCGTACTTGAGATCCGTCACATTGTAGGCGTTGACGCCGTTGGAAGTCGCTTTTTATTTTAAGATAATTATTAAATTGTCTCGCGATTTAAAAAAAAATAATTTGGGAATGGAAGTCGGAACGATTTTTCTTCAGCAGCTGGCAGCCCGAGGAAATCCGCCTCAGACAGGCGGTAGAAAACTGGATTTTAATCCCGCCCCCCCCCATCAAAGGCGCCAAAGTCGTGCACATGGCCAGTGGCAGAACTGCAGCGCCGCTGAAGATAAGTTTTGTAACATCGCTATGTTTATGTCTCCTAAGTGGGACAAGCGCTTTACTCTACCATATGAAACCCGGCTTCAATCCTGACTACAGGTGCTGTCTGAATGGAGTTTGTATGTTCTCCAAGTGACCATGTGGATTTTCTTTGGGTGCTCTGGTTTCCTCCAACACTCCAATGACGTACAGGTTTGTAGGTTAAATGGCTTTTGTAAATTGTAAATTGTCTCTAGTGTGTAGGATAGTGCTAGTGTACAGGGTGGTGTGGACTTGGTGGGGCGAAGGGCCTGTTTCCATGCTGTATCTCTCAATTAATATAAAGTAAAAGTATTACCAAATGTAACATTATATTGTTGCTTCTCTTTGCCTCAAAGGCCTGTCCCACCAGCATGCGATTGCATACGTCTAGCGCGATCAAACGGAAGCGGAGTTCACGCTGAGTTTGCGCTAAGTTCGCGGTAATTACGTGCTAAGTACGCGGTAGGTACACACAAAGTTCGTGCGTGACGTAATTTACGTCAAACTCACCAATCAGCTGGGCAGGAGGCGGGCCGACTGAATTTGGACATCGCACGGTGTCGGCGGATACGTTATCGTGCAACGGCACGCCGGGCGGTGACGTCATCACGCAACGCCACTCGCTAGGCGTACGCTATCAAGACGCTGCGTACGGCGTCGAGACGCTGCGTACGCCCGTCGAGGCGCTGCGTATGGCCTCAATGCGGCTGCGGGCCGACAGGCCGTTGTCGCGCGGGATTTTCGGTCATTGCAAGATTTTTGGAGCCCCGCGCGATGTCGGGACCAGCCCCGCACAACTCCATACGCCTCCGGTGATTGAAGTGGAACCGGCCCCGCGAGGCCGTACGCCTCAAGCGACCACATTTGGTCGCACTAGACGCATGCAATCGCATGCTGGTGGGACAGGCCCTTCAACTTCTGAGCATTTCCAATCTTTTTATTTAATATGGCATGTTTAGTTTTACATTGCTGAAAATTAGTTCAAGCAAAAACATTTCAATCAATCATCTGACGGTAGATCAAATTAAATTGATTTTAAAATGACAATAAAAAGAACACTTAATTGGTTTCAGCATTAAAATAAATATTGAATATCCTTATTCATATTTCTGTTATTGAAACAAGAGTTTAATAGCAAGTGGCTCCTTCTGAACTCACAGGACACACATTTAGTGAAAGGTCATCATGGTGATTCATCCAGCCTGAGAGTAAGACCAATTTGATGAGCAGAGGCTGCTCCAGTGATGTTTAGACTCATACAAATGTTTAGTGGAAATTTAATTTCCATTGTATATAACGTATGCTTGAAATGTCACAATTATTTGCACAGCTTTGATTTATCCATGTAAATTACCACTTATTTTAACCTTGAAATGGCCTATCAAATACTAATATTGGATCTATTTGTTCTGCTTACAGGAAATAATGGGGGAAATGTGGCTCAAGTAACCTGCAGTTAATGCAGTGGATAACCATGAATGGACATTGTATGAATGGGTGGCGTTTTGGACTGGGAATCCTCTTCAAACTGAATAATTCCTGACATGAAACATTATCTTTACATTTTCTCCAGAGATGCTGACCCGTTGAGTTAATGCATAAACCAGCATCTGCAGTTCATTTTTATTACAATGCACATTGTATTCCATTTCTGAAATTTGGTCAGATGATTTAAAGTAAATACTACATCCGTATGTTAGTAATGTGCGTATTGTGTGCATTTCTCCATGTCTGTCCATTAACTCTTTTTCCAGTATTAACAACTGCTCATAACCTCTTAAGGAAATGGATAATCAAGGAAATCAGTAAGATTTGGTGATTCTGTGCTGTAAGATCTTCAATATCAACATAACCATTTTGTGGTGAAATGACTAAAATTGGACATAATACTTACAAAGATCATTGTTTTATTTATTGTATTGGTTCCCAAGCACTAGGTTTTTATGATTTGATCATCTGGATTTTCTTATCACTCCTTCCCCAGCCTTTTAATTAGAAAATGTTGAAATATATGCTAAGTGGTTTTCAGTCTTTGTCTATGCATTATTACAAGAATAACATTTTAATGTACACTTAATCCCAGTTTCACTGCATTTTTCATTTATTGTCTTTGTTTACTGAAACCATAATTAGCATTCTGATGCACTTAAAATAAAAATCTTAAAGATTTTCATTTTATCTCCAATTAAAATGCAGAATCACAATTAGTCACAACACGTCCCTTTAGCTGTTCCTGTAGTCATATGATATTTCTTTTTTTTAAATGTGCAGTGTATTTCATCTACATTGATGGATGAATCCCTCTAGACAAAAGGTATTAGTGTTCCGTATTGTTACAAGGAAATTAGTGTCATTAGTTACATTTCATTGCTTCAGATTTTACAGATGTATAGATACATCAAAATGATGGACATCATTATTAATGTACAATAGACCAAGTGTGGACCCGTTGGGTCCCTGTCACATGGAAGTATTACATCAAAAAGGCCTCCCATTAAAAAATCAGCAAATGCCCATATACAGGTTCTGTCTTCAGAAAATGTGTTATAGGTATATGACCATTAGTAGATACATTTATTCCTGGTTCAAACCTATACCATGGAGCCGTTTGGTATAGAAGTCACAGGTTTAGGAGGTAGTCGGTAGAGTACATACATTTTATAGATAGCATACACCATAGCCATTGTGTGTCAATGCTGAGGATGTTAATATGGAGCTAATGATGGAGGCTGCTTTGCCCTTGATGCTGTTGAACTTCTTGAGAGTTGTTAGCCTGCACACATCCAGGCAAGTGGAGTCTATTCTTTCACACTCCTAACTTGTGCTTTGAAGGTGAACTTGTGCTTTCCAATAACCAGAACCACCTTCTCGTATGAACCATGACCCCAACCCTTCTTCCCTTGATGCCCATCAATCTCAGTTGTACAGCACTCCTTGATACCACATATTAAGCAGTTGCTCTCACTGCTAGGAATCGCTTTAGTTCTGGAATATAGCTAAAACGTTTACTTACCTTGCTGTCACCCAATATGGTAGTAAGGCTTTAAGACAATATTGTCTCAGGAGTTCCCATTTAATAAATGCCCACAATATGGCCTAAGTTGCCCTGCTAGGCTCCAGAAAGAGGATTTCAAGGAGGACATGCGCGAGGAGACTTTCAGTTATTTTAAAATCCGCTCGTGCGGATACCGGGCTCACTGCATGCACATTTGCAGTAATTTCAAATCCCGCACACGCGGATACCAGGCCCACTGCGCACGCGCAGGGAGACGGCGCCATTTTGTATTGTGAGGAGCTGAAGGGCTCCCATTGTGACGCCAGAGATGGCCACTGTGACACGAGTCAAAATGGTGATTTCAAAATGGCGTTGGGCCATCTGCGCAGGCGTGGCTGATGATATCAAAATGGTGATCTCAAGATGGCGACGGGCCAACTGCGCAGGAGTGACTGACGATCTCAAAATAGCGGTGGGACCGGCAACCCCCAACTGCACACGCGTGGATAACGGACCGGGCAACCCTCCCCGAACTGCGTACATGTGGATCTGGCAGTCATCTTAGCATTGTGATGCAAGATGAACCCTTTGGGCTCCCATTGTGATGGCAAAAGCAGCTGATGGGCAGGGCAAGAGGAAAAGTGAATATTTAAAGATTAAAATGACAATAACGTAAAATATAACATCAATCTGAACGAAAATTGCGACTGTACATCACAGGACAAAGGTAAGTAAGGTTAGCCTAAATTTGTAGTGCCATCGTGTACCATTTTGGCGAAGTTTCGGGAACACACATATACACAAACAAACAAACACACAAGATGAGTGTTTTAATAATATTATGTAATATTATTACAAAATATTACCCGTTGGGTTCCTTCACATGGGAGGTCTGGTCCCCCAACGCAACCCGTTCCCTGCAGATTAACCCTTATTAATCCATGCCATTTATAATAGACAATAGACAATAGGTGCAGGAGTAGGCCATTTAGCCCTTTGAGCCAGCACTGCCATTAAATGTGATCATGGCTGATCATCCCCAATCAGTACCCCGTTCCTCCCTTCTCCCCATATCCCCTGACTCCGCTATTTTTAAGAGCCCTACCTAACTCGCTCTTGAAATCATCCAGAGAACCTGCCTCCACCGCCCTCTGAGGCAGAGAATTCCACAGACTCACCACTCTCTGTGAGAAAAAGTGTTTCCTCGTCTCCGTTCCAAATGGCTTACTCCTTATTTTTAAACTGTGGCTCCTGGTTCTGGATTCCCCCAACATCGGGAACATGTTTCCTGCCTCTAGCTTGTCTAAGCCCTTAACAATCTTATATTTTTCATCCTCTCATCCTTCTAAACTCCAGAGTGTACTAGCCCAGCTGCTCCATTCTCTCAGCATATGACAGTCCCTCCACCACGGGAATTAACCTTGTAAACCTACGCTGCACTCCCTCAATAGCAAGAATGTCCTTCCTCAAATTAGGGGACCAAAACTGCACACAATACTCCAGGTGTGGTCTCACTAGGGCTCTATACAACTGCAGAAGGACCTCTTTGCTCCTATATTCGATTCCTCTTGTTATAAAAGCCAACATGCCATTCACTTTCTTCACTGCCTGCTGTACCTGCATGCTTACTTACATAGACTGATGTACAAGGACCCCCAGATCCCATTGTACTTCCCCTTCTCCAAACTTTACGCCATTTAGATAGTAATCTGCCTTCCTGTTTTTGCTACCAAAGTGGATAACCTCACATTTATCCGCATTAAACTTCATCTGCTATGCATCTGCCCACTCCCCCAACCTATCCAAGTCACCCTGCATTTTTAAAGCATCCTCCTCACAGTTCACACTGCCACCCAGCGTTGTGTCATCTGCAAATTTGCTAATGTTACTTTGAATCCCTTCATCCAAATCATTGATGTATATTGTAAATAGCTGCGGTCCCAGCACCGAGCTTTGCGGTACCCCAATAGTCACTGCCTGCCATTCTGAAAGGGACCCGTTAATCGCTACTCTTTGTTTCCTGTCTGCCAACCACTTCTCTATCCATGTCAGCATTCTACCCCCAATACCATGTGCCCTAATTTTCCCCACTAATCAACTGTGTGGGTCCTTATCAAATGCTTTCTGAAAGTCCAGGTACACTACATCCACTGGCTCTCCCTTGTCCATTTTCCTAGTTACATCTTCAAAAAATCCCAGAAGATTAGTCAAGCATGACTTCCCCTTCGTAAAACCATGCTGACTCGGACCGATCCTATTACTGCTTTCCAAATGTGCGGCTATATCATCTTTTATACTTGACCCCAGCAGCTTCCCCACCACCGATATCAGGCTAACTGGTCTATAATACCCCATTTTCTCTCTCCCGCGTTTCTTAAAAAGTGGGTTAACATTAGCTACCCTCCAATCCACATGAACTCATCCTGAGTCTATAGAACATTGGAAAATTATCACCAATGCATCCACGATTTCTAGAGCCACTTCCTTAAGTACCCTGGGATGCAGACCATCAAGCCCTGGGGATTTATCAGCCTTTAGTCCCATCAGTCTATCCAACACCATTTCCTGCCTAATATGGATAATAATCTCCACAACATTCTCTCTATGCGCTCAAGCCCACACTTTCCCACAAGGCACTGACTGAAACAACAGTTCCAGCAAAACCATGACAGCAGCACCTGCAAGAAGACAGCCAAAACATACATTCATGTGTACCCGACTCACCGTCTAAAAACAGTGATCCCATGACAATGCTCAGTATCAACAATACCAAAGTTGCTGCAAAGATAGATACCAGGGCACGAAGGAAAGTCCTGTCTTTATCAGGCTTCCAAAGAATTCACAACAACGAAACTGTCATGAAAAACTAACTCCAAGTTACATCCATTTCATGGCGGGGAGTTGAAACTGGTTGGTAAGGTCACATTACAATGCCATTTAGCGTCTCAAGTTTACAATCTGGATTTTTTCATTGTTAGAGGGGAAGTGCCACTCCTTTTGGGCATCGTTGCATGCCGTGATATGAACCTAGTCTCCTTTTGCAAAACTGTGTTCCAGCTATCTACCTCTCAAAGCCCCACCCAACAACTACTCAAACAATACAAAGACCTTTTTGATAACCAGCTGGGCAAGCTTCCCACAGAATACAGCATTATAACTGACAAGGAAGTCATATCTGTCGTCGTTCTCCTCACCGAATCCCGCACGCAATGAAGGACCGCATCAAAACTGAATGTGACAGAACGGAAACACGGGGCGTGATAGCCCCTGTCAATTACCCCTCCTCCTGGGTCTCCATCATGGTCGGAGCAGTCAAGAAGAACAAAGATGAAATAAAGATTTGCATCAACCCTAAATATTTAAACAATGCCATCAAACGATCACACCACCGATGCAGACGGTGGAAGAGGTCGCAGCCAACCTGGTAAAGCCAGTCTTCTCTGTCCGAGATGCAAAGAACTCATTTTGGCAAATACCACTAGACGATGAATCCTCCATGTTAACCACATTTGCACCGCCCTTCGGACGCTACCGATTTTTACGTATGCCATTTGGCATCAATTCTGCCAATTATGTTTTCCAACGTACTATGGAACAACTCTTTACTGGCTACCCATGCGGCATAATCATGGATGACATCCTGATCGCCAGGCATAATGCACAAGAACATGACTCAAACCTGAAACAGGTCCTGGATTGTGCCAGAGAGGTAAATCTCAAACTCAACCCTCTCAAGTGCAGTTTTCGGGTCGACGAAGTGACTTACATGGGCCATGTGTACACCAACAATGGACTCAGGCCAGACCCATCTAAAACCATTGCCATCAACGAAATGCCAGCACCTATGGACGTGCCAGCTCTACAACGATTTCTAGGCATGGTAAACTACCTGAGAAAATTAATCCCAAACTTCAGCGAGCTGTTAGCCCCGCTGCGACAACTGACCCACAAGGATATACACTGGTCCTGGCACCATCACCAGCAGAGGGCAGTTGAAACCCTCAAACAACTAATGTCTTGCACTCCAACCCTCACATACTTCGATGCCGAGTTACCCGTCACCCTCAGCTGTGATGCCTCCCAGTATGAACTGGGTGCCGCTTGCTTACAAGACGACGGGAAGTGTCCCAGACCAGTTTCCTATGCCACCCGCACCATGACCGACTCAAATCGAGAAGGAGCTACTCGCAGTAACCTTTGCCTGCAAGAAATTCAAGGACTTTATCTTTGTCAACCCAATCATGGTTGAAACTGATCACCAGCCCTGATCAGTATTTTCAGTAAACCGAACCACACGGCACCAGCATGTTAACAACGCATGATGATGATGGAACTACAGAGATATGACATCAGACCAACCTACAAACGCGGTAAGGACATCCACTTAGCTGATACCCTCTCATGGGCACATCGCCCAACCTGCGAAAAACACCTGTCTGATGGTGTGCACGAGGAGTACACAGTTATGATGGTCTCCTGCCTTCCATCCGTGGTCTTACACATCCTAGTGGCACAAACAGCTGCAGACGAAATGCTACAATCGCTGGCCACTGTCATCCGCCTCGGCTGACCTGACAAACAGCACCACCTGCTGCTGGCTATCCGCCCATTCTACCCTGTCCGCGATGAACTGGTCATTCGAGATGGCATTATAATGAAAGGACATAAGGCAGTCATCCCGATGTCTCTTCACATTAAGTACTTCGATATTGTCCATGGGGGCCATCCTGCTGCAGAAACAACCCTCCAACATGCAAAAGGTATGCTTTTCTGGTCTGACATGGCTGACTACATTCTCGAGAAAGTTGCTGCCTGCCCAATTTGCAATAGCCTGACCCCGCACCAGCAGAAACAACCACTACTCCCGCACCCCACACCAGACTTAAAATTCATTCAAAAACTCACTCGCCACTTTTCTGTCCATGGAGCACCTCTCAAGCTATTCTCAGACAATGGAACTCAATTCTCCAGTCAGCTCTTCAGGGATTTCGTGAAATGCTGGGATTTTCACCACACCAGCAGCAGCCCCGAGTACCCGCAGTCCAACGGCCTGGCTGAGCGCGCAGTATGAAGTGCAAAAGAACTAATGGAACGCTCACACAGGGCTGGCTCTGATGTCTATCTCGACCTACTCAACCCACTGAACATCATCCGCGACCCTCTTCCGGGATCTTTGGCTGAACGGCTCATGTCACGGCGAACCTGCTCCACCCTGCCTTTGGGCAAGCAGCTAATAGAACCACAAGTTTGTGCACCATCGGTGATCCAATCCCAGCTCCAACGCCGCCGGGACATACAAAGAAAATACTATGATAAAACTAGTTTTCCGCTTCAACAAGGGACAGGTTGTCCGCTTATGTTCACTCCGCGGTCACTCCAAGGTTACGACTGCCTGAGAGTCATTCTGGGGTTAACCGCAGGTCCACGCTCGTACCTGGTCAGTATTGGCAACGGCATCAATCAATGCACCCGCCAACATTTCCTCCCGGTTAATGTACCAGCACCTCCATGTCTGTACCTGGACCAGCCTGCCGGTCTTCCCTCACGCACCGCGAAAGCCACTCCAGCGATTCCTCTACCAGTGCCAGCGCCATCCCTGACTTCCCTGGTGCCCCCATCTCCACCGGTGTCTTCTCCTCCGCATTAACCCGATAAGAGACTTACTCCCTCAGAGAAGTATGACGCACCTGAGGGGTACTATCGTACATGTGCAGGTCGTGTCTGCAAGCCAAACCCGCGGATTGGAAAATTCACTGGCTATACTTGAATTTTGCATGACCCGTTTCGTTTTATATTCACAAGCATGTACACAAGCATGTACACTTGAAATAATAATGCCCACACCCTACACTGGTGTTTTACAATATGCTCCACTAACCACTCTATATATGCTTTGCTTCTTTAAGAGGAAGTATGTATATTAACCCATATTAATCCATGCCATTTATAATTTATAATATATACATGCCACCCTTTACATGATATTATGGTACTACACAGCTTTACACTAGCAAGGTCAGCTGGCTCTCATAAGCCATGCCAAGCTGGAAATGAATGGCTGGCAGTTTAAATGTTCCTGATTGCTTATGAAATAAAGATTGATCTTTCACTATGTTGTTGTTGTGGATTATTCCTAAACATTCCCCCAACGCAATATTCCACCACTCACCCATAGCCCCATGGGAGGCCGGGTCCACCAACGCAACCCTTTCCCCAACGCAATACTCCACCACTCACCCTTTACCTCAATGAAATCCATTTCCCCAACGCAATATTCCACCACTCACCCATACCCCCCAACTGCGTATGTGCGGCTCATTTCCCATCATCCCCAGCACTGCCTCCCCCTCCTCTTCACCCTCCCTCTTCTTTCCCCGCTCCTCAGTCCCTCCCTCCTTCCCTACCTCCCTCCATAACCCCCCTCCCCTCCCTACCCACCCTGATGACATTGTGAGGTGGAAGCTGCTGTTTTTAAATGTAAATGAGATCCCATTGTGATATCATTGTTGGGTGGAACACTGCTGATGGGTAATTTATGTAAATGAGATTCCATTGTTACATCATACCCTGCTAACTGCCAGTGCAAGCTGGATTCTGCAGTTTAAAATGTGAATAAATTGTAAAATATACCACCAGTCTGAACAACACTTGATACATCACACCACAGGACAATTGTGAGTAAGGTGGGCCAAAAAGTCAAGTAGTGCTACATGTACCGTTTTGGCATAATTCTGGACATCACAGACAGACATAATAACAAACAAGATGAGAGTTTTAGTAATATACTAGACTAAGTGGGACCCATTGGGTCCCAGCATCACACGGGAGGGCTGGTCCCTTAACGCAACATTCCACCTCTCCACCAATTCCAATATTGGTCGTCAGTGAGGGGGTGGGGGGGGGGGGGGGGGGGGCTTTCTGGAGCGCTAGTGTGGGTGTTGTGCGCTGAACGGACTGGTTTCCAGAGGGCTAATATGGATATTGTAGGCCAAATGCATTCTTGGGCTGGCGGCTCAGTCACTCAAGCCTGTTGTGCTGCCAGCTCACTCACTCACGGCTGGTGGGCTCGCAGTTGAGTCACGGATATTCCTTGAAATTCCATTTCATAGAAACATAGAAACATAGAAAATAGGTGCAGTAGTAGGCCATTCGGCCTTTCGACCCTGCACCGCCATTCAATATGATCATGGCTGATCATTCAACTCAGTATCCTGTACCTGCCTTCTCTCCATACCCCCTGATACCTTTAGCCACCAGGGCCACATCTAACTCCCTTTTATTTTTATTTTATTTTTTTTTAATATTTTATTTTATTAGAAGTAAGTACAGTCATATGGCACCAAAGTGCCTAATATATATTTTGATATTACATTTTATGTACAACTTCTTTTTTTTTTTTTTGTTACACTGAAAAAAGATTAGAATAAGAAAAAGAAGTTAGATAGTAAAGGATAGAAAGATGTGAAATATATAGTGTGTGAAAAAAGAAAACGAGTAAATGAAGGAAGTTGAGAGAGAGAATAGAGAAAATAAAATAAAATAAAAAAAGAAAAGGAGATCATTATTTATAATCTTGACCAACCCTCGTCCAGTCCTGAAACAGTTATTTTTTACAATTGTGTTGCACCATATGATTCCAAAAAAACGACGAATGGAGACCAACTCGTTATGAATTGGTCTGATTTATCCATTAGGAGGAATCGCATTTCCTCAAGATGAGCGGTGTCCAACATACTTGCAATCCACATTTTAAGCGTTGGTATTGATGTACCCTTCCAAAATTTAAGAATTAATTTTTTTGCTATTATTAAACCATAGTTAAGGAATAGATTTTGAGATGTGTTCAATTTATTCCCATCTTCCATTACGCCAAATATAATCATTTCAGTATTAGGTTCCATTCTTGTCTTGAATAATTTTGTAAATATTTCAAAAATATCATTCCAAACTAACTCCCTTTTAAATATGGCCAATTAACTGGTCTCAACTACCTTCTGTGGCAAAGAATTCCAGAGATTCACCACTCTCTGTGCTTCAAGCAGGGTGCAAGGGCACCAAAGTCAAGTGCAGCTTCATACATTTTCAAGCAGGGTGCAAGGCCAGTAAAGACAGCGAGTCGTGACCTCTCCTTCCCCCATCTTGCAGAGACTGAGCCATGCCCACATTTCCGGGTTTTATAGTCCCTCCTCCCTCCCACCAGAGGGTGTGGCCTTCCTGGCATGATTGACAGGAGAGAGAATCTCAACATTTTTAAACACCAATAATTATTTTATTTTTCATTGATGGGAAAAATCCTCAGCATCTAATGAGCGGAGGGGACTGAGTAATATGGCCAAAAATCACAGCCGTACGTGGTAGTGTTTTATCTAAAATTAATATACAGTGCAAACAGGAAGTTGTCAAGTTTAGAATTCCAACCATTTGCAGCGCATTTACTTCAACCCAAACCCCCACCAAACAACAGGAAGTGGTCAAGATTAGACTTTTAATTATATAGAAGGCAAGGCAGCTCTTATTAGGCAAGGCAGCTCTATTTAGGCAAGGCTTCTCTAATTAGGCAAGGCAGCTCACTTTAGCACTTTCAAAACCTTAGGCAAGGCAGCTCGCTTAAGCACTTTCAAAACCTTAGGCAAGGCAGCTTGCTTTAGCATTCAAATCCAAAGGCAAGACAGCTCACTTTAGCACTTTCAAAACCAAAGGCAAGGCAGCTCGCTTTAGTACTTTCTAAACCAAAGGCAAGGCAGCTCACTTTAACACTTTCAAAAACAAAGGCAACACAGCTTGCTTTAGCACTTACAAAACCAAAGGCAACACAGCTTTAGCACTTTCAAAACAAAACACACTTTTGCATTTTCAAACTACATTTTCAAACCACATTAATGGCACTGACACGTCAGTAAAACCACTCAGTTTAGTAGACACGTGTTCAGTGTTATTCACAGCTCAGACTGAGAATTGCGACCTCTCGCTTCCCCCATCTTGCAGAGAACTGAGGCACCTCAAAACTTCCTGGTTTTATAGTCCCTCCGGAAGGGGCGGGGCCTTCAGGAGAGAGAATCTCAAAATTTAAACACTAATAACTCTTTTATTTTTCATCGATGGGAAAAATCCTCAGCACCTGGTGAGCGTAGTGGAACTCCGAGTAAGATGGCCAAAAACGACAGCCGTACATGGTAGCATTTTTTCTATACTCAATATAAAGCACAAACAGGAAGTGCTCAAGATTAGACTTTTAATTATATAGAAGGCAAGGCAGCTCTAATTAGGCAAGGAAGCTCAAATTAGGCAAGGAAGCTCAAATTGGGCAAGGCAGTTCTAATTAGGCAAGGCAGCTCTAATTAGGCAAGGCAGCTCTAATTAGGCAAGGCAGCTCTAATTAGGCAAGGCAGCTCTAATTAGGCAAGGCAGCTCACTTTAGCACTTTCAAAACCAAAGGCAAGGCACCTTGCTTTAGCACTTTCAAAACCAAAGGCAAGGCAGCTTCCTTTAGCACTTTCAAAACCAAAGGCAAGGCAGCTTCCTTTAGCACTTACAAACCAAAGGCAAGGCAGCTTGCTTTAGCACTTTCAAAACCAAAGGCAACACAGCATTAGCACTTTCAAACCAAAACACACTTTTGTATTTTCAAACTACATTTTCAAACAACATTAAGGGCACTGACAGGTCAGTAAAACCACTCACAGTTGAGTAGACATGTGTTCAATGTTATTCACAGCTCAGACTGAGAATTGCGACCCCTCGCCCCCCCCAACTTGCAGAGAACTGAGGCTCCTTCAAACTTCTGGGTTTTATATTCCCTCCGGAAGGGGCGTGACCTTCAGTTGAGAACATATCAACATTTTTTAAACACTAGTAACTCTTTTATTTTTAATTGATGGGAAAAATCCTCTTGTGTTGCGCAGCGGAGGGGGACTCTGAGTAAGATGGGCAAAAATCACAGCCGTAAGTGGCAGCATTTTTTTTCTAAAATCAATATACAGAACAACAGGTAATGGTCAAGATCAGACTTTTAGTAATATAGATATAGATATATATAGATATAGATACCATCAGCATCTGGTGGAAAAGAAGGATTATCGCTTAATTTGTTAATTGCCATGAAGTAATGGACAAACTTGTTAGCTCTGCCATTAAAACTGTAAACCACAATTGCGACTCAACATTCACATGGTGATGTAGCAGTTTTACATCAATTCCTTTGCAAACTTGTTGAAGAAAGTTACGCTTAGTAATTATCAGTAAGTTCCCTTTTAGCAAATGATTATTGTCAGTCAATCTCTCATGCCCTGAAAGTGAACATTAAAAAAAGTGTAATTTCTTCAGATGATATATATTTAATAAATGTCATTTTTTATTCTGACTTTTCTTTCCTTTCTGCACTCTTTATTTTCCATTATGTTTCTCCTTGTAGACCTGACCCCTGACATTGAATGCGCAAATTCAATCTGGTCTTAGTCATTCTCTATTTGGAGAAAGGACTGAGTCTGATGCTGTTTTTTTTTTTCAGTCTCACACATTAAATGGATACCTTGTCTAGTTCATTAGATTCCAAGGCCCTGTTCACTCATGTGCCATTAACTTGGAATTCCACAAATGTGTGGGCAAAGTGTTCAAAATCAAACTAAATAAACAAGGCCTGTTACAGAATATAAGGGCTATGGTGAGTCTTTGCAATTGTGCCAATTGTCTGATGATAAAGTCTATGGATTAACTTCTTTGCATGTATTTTCTCTCTTGGTGAACAGCGGTCTGTTCAAATGTTTTACCAGCATGAAGTGATATAAAATAATTGTTCCTCTGAACTTACTTCCACTGTGTTTCATTAGATCGCATTAAACCAAAATTATATGTTGCCTCATTTCCAATCAATGCCAATGTTAATCTGCAAGCACAAGTAAATACGGTGAATGGAAGCGTTAGTGCCATTTGCATTGATTCTTTGCTCAATGAATGCATCCCCAGTGTGATATTCAAAAAATGCTGGGATTTCAAAGAAGATTGATGCAGTAGCAAAATTGTTTTTAATCCTCTCTACAGCTAAACAAAACATACATTTTGAGGAACTTAAATTTTGTGTGTATCAAAGATTTAAATATATTTTATTTGTTTCAAGGATTGCTTATTGTTGTTAATATTTTTATGCAACACATATTGCACTGATATGACGTGCTTTAGATATTTTATTCATATTAAAATCTTTGGTACAAAGATATTCTGAATTTCTGTTCCTTATGATAATGCTGGGAAATAAAGATTTATTAGTTTTCCTATGAGATTAATTTGGTGACACAATCACACATACTGGGAAATATAGCTTAGTTTAGAATTAATTTCATTAATTGAAATCAATTCCTGCCCCATGAAGCAATGGGATAGTGTCATGGTCTCAACTGCTGGGCTTCACTTAATTGCCAATGGTCTACCTCTGATCTAGAATGGGCATCAAGCAAATTTGAAGTTGACGTGAATAGCTGTATGTCTAGCACTACTGATAATTAGTGACACGCAATCCCCAATCCAATATCAATAAATAATCCAATAAATGAAGTTGTCCTGAACAACCTGTGGCTATGGCTGCCTTCTTTTAATCTCAACCTGCAACCAACTATTCTGTCTAATTGTCCATATATTGGAAGGAAATAGAAATAAATGTAACACGATTCTGCCATGACCATTGGCAGGATTTTTTCTTCATCCCTTACTTCCCCAGGTTCATCAGCTTTCCTTTGATGCAGAAACACCATTATGTGACTTACTCGTGCATGTTTTGCCTGGCATTTTTCTCATTGTGTGGGGTATATGTATGTTATTTTATGCAGAACAAAAAGCATTGCAAGCATTCTGTAGTTATTCATGTCCATTTCGGGAGATCAGAGAACATTTGAGTCATTCTAACGTCCACACCAGCCATTAAACACTCAAAACACCCAGTACTACACTAAGTAAATATTTTTTCTTCCAACATTCCCATCAACTCTTTCCAGATTCTACCACTCAACTAAACCGAGAGACAATTTACGGTGTACAATTAACCTAACAAAACTTTTTGGACGTGGGAGGAAATTAACACACTAGATACAGGGAGCAACTGCACACAACACTGGAGTTCAGGATAGAAACTGGCTCACTGGAATGTGAAGCAGCAGTTTCTACTAGCTGTGCCATTGTGCAGCAGTTGAATTATGTATTTAGTTAAGGCTTGTGTTTAAACTTTGATCAGAATAAGGCCTGGGGGTTTGGTACTGGTAAATGAAAAGAAGCAAATATTTCAATTTATACTTGCAAATAAAAAGGTGAGATTGGTGAATGGCTGGTACTCATCCTTGGAAGATGATCATTCAAGTCAAACAAATGGAGGAAAAGTCTGAAGATACCTATCTTATTATTCAATCAGCAGATGTGAGTTATTGACAAGTACAGCATTCATTGTCATTGCTAAATGCCTTTCAACTGATTCACTCGATCATCTCAGGATCGAAAGAGAGATCAGCATCACTGTGGATCTGAAATCACAATACTCCAATTCAATGATACTTCATTGTCACATGTACAGTGAAATGCTTTATTTTGCATACAAACCTGATACAATCATGTAGCTGTTGTAGCAGACCTCACCTAGGCAGTACACAAGTGTTGCCATGTTTTGCCGCCAACAAAGTTGCAAAGATTCACTGAACAGTCCTATCTACTGCCTGCAGACGCACATGGCGGCAGGTTCCCCGCCCTCCCCCACCCCCTTCGTTCTCGGCACCTTCTCTCCGCTGGGTTCCCCAATTCTTAGCTCCCCACTCCCGCCGGGTCCCCCCTTTGTTCTCGTTGGCCCTCCTCACTCTTAGATGAAGCTTTCAAGTGAACCATGTTGTGTGAGGCCAGCAGATTACCTTCCTGAAAAGATAAGAGAATCAGAGATGTTTTTATGACAACCATAGCTTTCATTAATAATAAGATTGAAGATCTTCATTCTGAATATTTCTGGTCCAGAAACATTGAAAATTAAAACTTCATGAAACAAGTAAAGCTTTGATGAATATTTATGAATGTTAATTAATCCAATAAATACATGTTGTTAATTTTGTCCAGTTCTATGGTATATGTTTCCTGGTGAAAACAAACATGCATTTGCTTGTCCAATCTGTTTATATCAATAATCCAAATAATGCTTAGTTTCAAGAAATTTGTATTGAAGATCTATTGTAACAAAATATCTATCATCTGTACTGGTGGGACATGATGCATTTGTTCAGCACATCAGTCTACCTCTGTTGATTACTTGTCCAGCAATGCACCACTGATAATCTGGCCTTCAAACTTTGTTGATACCAAAGTTATCTGGACTTTCATATTACACTCCTAATGATAGACCAACACACTTTCAATTCACTTTTTTTTCACATCAAACAGAAGTAAAATACATTCTCCAGTGAACCATGTGAGCACAAATAGGGTGTGGGAATACTGCTTCAATGGATTTAACAGGAGAGTGGAATACGCCCCATGTAAATTTAAAGGGAACAGGGGAAACTTGGCCTTGCAAGTTTAAAGCAAATATAGGAATAAGATCCCAGTGAATTTATTGGGGACATGGGAAAGCAAACCATGTGAGCCAGTTGCCGAACCGTCGGGATTTATGAAAAATCAGTCAGTATTTGACTGTACAGCCATCACACCAAATGCTGTGTACTAATAAATTAAATCAATGAGGGTGAGAATTTTAGTTTCTTTACATTCTGCCAAACCATTTTCTCTTGGTACATAACAGGAATCATATCACAAAAGTCATCTGTCACCTGGAATTGGATTTTGCTCTACACTTCATTCTTTTAATTTTATTGTAATTAATATTTATGCCACAAACAAATTCCAGATGGTACGAAATGAGAATATTGATGCAATTTCATCTTCATTTTAAGCAAACTCCGTAAATCATTGTAGCATAGTGCTTTCTAAAACTAGAGTATATTACAATATTAGTTGATAAAAATTAAAAAATGTTTTTAATAACTCAAATATGACATGCCATAACATACTTATGAAAATAATGCAAAACAGTGGGAATTTATGCAGTAAATAATCAACCACAATGTTAAGTCCTTCAAAATAACCATGAGCAGCATCTATGCCAATGAAGCCTATAGATAGGATGATTTACTTTAAAGTGATATCTGAAGTACAGGGGAAGATTACAGGTGGAACACAACACAGTTTAAACAGAAGGTAGAAACAAAGAACTGCAGAATCTGATACAGAAATGACCACAAAGTGCTGGAGTGACTCAGCAGGTCAGCCATGTAGTTTACTATGTGGTGATGTTTTGGATGTTTGATTCCTAGGATCCAATTACTAAATTTGCTGATGTCACATGCATAGCTGCTTGGCTAAACGGTGAGGAGTTTTGAAGCCTCTCTGTAGAAAATACATCAAATAGTAGAGAGAATATTACAATGATTCTCCAGAATGGTGTAATCAATGAAAATCCAAATCTTTTTAGAAAGCCACATCAGATTGAAGCCATTCCTGTCATCTCTTGCTTTAGAATCAAACAGTTATTTTCATTCAAATAATCCAAATCAACTGACTTAATTAAAATATACAATATGTCTCAGGAGTGAGTTATCAGTTGTTGCGATTCGGTCTCAATAAACATATAGATCTGAATTTAATTTATCATTTTACTTAAAATATTCATTTAAAATATCTGTTTAAAACAAGTCATGGTAAAATCACTGCACCAAATGGATGAATCTAGAATGAAAAATGATGAACAAATTAATGGAATGATATATGGTTTTAGCCTCTTAACAAAAGTTAATAGAAAAATTCAGGATATAGCTATTAGGAGGGTGCAGATGATGAAAATGATGGTGAAAGTCTCACATATTTCATGTACAAATTTCCCATAGTAAATGTATTTTATTAGATAGACCCAGCTGGATCAATTCCAAAGAGAGGACTATTTTCAGCTGGGAATAGACAAGCAGGGCAATGGCACAGGTAATGGGCTGTGCAGCATTTATGAAGAATGAGAAAATAATCTCCTGAATCAATAAAACTGCAATGATAGAAATATTAAATAATCCATCATGAAGATCATATGTTGGCACCAACAGGGCAGATGCTGTTAAAATGTCAGAAAAAAAAGCACCTGCAGGCAAAGCATGTTAAAAATCATTGAAGGAAATAGGCAAATTCATTGCTACTTGCAATATGATAGCCTTCAAGTGCTGATGCAATAATTCAATGGTCCGTGTTATGAAATAACTTGTAAAAAGTTAGGAACAGTCATGTGAAAACAAAACCTTGAACCACCCTGAAAAGCATGCATTGAAGATTTGTTTTCCTCTTTGGTCGAGAGCTGCATTGGACAAGAAACTGCATTTATCGTGAGAAAAAAATAATCATAAATAATGCAGTAATAATGACCACCAAGATGTTTTTGTCAAAAGAATAAGATTATGACAGAGTGACTGGTCAGTCTAGGTTGAGATAAAAAGTTGCATTTTCATTGGCGACTAGTAGAATTGTATGAACTCCATTTCTCCTCCATTTCTCCTCTGTGTTGAAGAAACCAAACTCAGATTGGAAGATCACTTTGCGAAGCACTCCATTCAGTCGGCAAGATTGACCCTCGGCTTCCAATTGCCTGTCACTTTAATGATCTGTCTCACTTACATTCTGATCTCTCTCTCTATGGACTCCAACATTACATCAACAATGATCAATTTAATCTTGAGAATCCTCTAGCATGGAAGCCCTTGGGCCTTAATATTACGTTTAAAATTGTCAGCTAGCAGCTTATTTTTTCTGCCTCTCTACATTTGTGGCTGTAAGTCTCGGTGATAATTTGCCCCAATCTTTTAATCTGTCTCCAACTGCTTTGTTTTAAAGTAATTGTTACCTTGACAACTGTGGTCTGTACTTCATCACAGAAATCCATTCTGCCTTTTTCACATGTCTCCCTTTCCATCAAATTAACATGCTTGTTTACTCATTTTTTCCTGTAAATGACACAAGAGGTCAACTGTGCTTTGCTACTGAATCTGCTTGACCTGCTGAGTACCTCTGCCAGTTTCTCTATTTGTTTCAGATTTCAAGCATTTGCAGTTGTTTTGCTCCAACCTTTATTTATTCTTGATGATTAAGGTGCCTGTAGTCAGCAATTCCTAATTTGCTCATATTGACTGTGTAACTTGTAATAGATAAAAATGTTAAAAGTAGAAGAAATTGGAAGAGTGCGTGCGAAGCAGAATGGAATGATTAAGATGCAATATTAAAATGTCACATTGCCAGGAAATTCAGACAGTTAATTTCAAGGTTCCTTAAGTAACAACTGCTATTGCTGTGCTGCTGGGAAAGTATGGTTATGTACACTAAGCAAAGAAGTAATTTTGTTCGACGATAATATATCCCATGAAACTGGGGCTTAATTGAACATATTGGGATAACAATTATCCCTGGATGTCGAATATGATTCACTACAGATATGTTAAAAAAAACTGGGGCTTAATTGAACAACTTGGATGGACGGGCCATTTGATGAATCCCACACGCCTCGTCAACTCCTGTACGGAGTTCTGTCACAGGGTCAAATTAACCCAGGGCACCCAAAGACACGATTCAAAGACTGTATCAAGGACCACCTCCAGCACGCAGGCCTAGCCCCAAAAGAACTGGAAACCCACGCCAGTGACAGGGCTGGCTGGCGCACAACCACTCGGAAGGCAGTCAGCAGTTTCAAAGACAATCGCCGAAGCAAATGTTAGAGACAGGAGGAAGGCTGCAGCCCTAAATCCTTCCACAGCGGCCATGTGCCCCCACTGCTCCCGCGTGTGTGGCTCGTGCTTCGGACACGTGAGCCACACGCGATCCCACAAGACATGAGACTCCACAACCATGCTATCATCATCTATGACGGACCACCAACTCATTTGAGATAAATTCAAGCTACTCTTGATTGAATGTTATAGTTCAATGTTATACTTCTACCTTTTTCTTATCATTGGTGCTTTATTAAAACAAAAATATTCCTATGATCAGCAATCTATGCCTATGAATAAGCTTTATCAATGCTAACAATTATCCCTGGATGTCGAATATGATTCACTGCAGATTAAATGGGGTTCCTGCAAAGTCAGCATATTGCACATAAAAGAGTGGAAATGCAATGATATCAGACCAGTGCACACAAGTAGATTTATGTTATAGCTAATTCATAAATTGCTTAATGTAAGGAAAGCAAAATCCCACATCAGTTCAGTGTTTGAGCACTTTGAAAAATCAATCCCATAGGAAGTCATTAATATTATTTCTGTAAGGTGTTTCATGCATTGGTTTATTTCAGTAAATTTGTCTACTCGTTCTATAAACTGTTGCAATGTAAGTCCTGTGTGCAATGTGGCCTCTTTTACATTGGGAAGATGAAATGCAATAACCCCCAAAAAAGATAATCAAAACATCCATCTACTTTCATCATCACTTGCAACTCAACTTCTCTTTCACTGGTTTATGTTGCTTCAAAGAAAAATGTTCTTTCAATCAAATAATCTCCTGCTATTATTTGCAATTAGCCAGTAACTGTATGACAGCTGATTGGCAAAGGTCCTCACTGGGGATTGAATCAAAAGCAAATAATCACAATTATTTATTCTGTGGCAAAATACCTTTACTTGTGGTTTAGAGATGGCAGTTCTCAATATGTGACAGCTCATATCATGACATACCTTCCTTTCTATTTAACCATCTATGCTACAAGTTGAGCCCATTTGATTTTTGAACATCTTGGGGTGCAATCTAACAAAGATCCTCAAGGCAGGATATTCTTGTGGAGTTGCATTTAAATTTCCGATTTATTTCATGAACCAAATTAAAATGTTATTGTTGATATCTCCCAACTTATATTGCATCTAAAGAGCCTGTCCCACCTGGCGATTTTTTCGGCAACTGCCGGCGTCATATCAGGGTCGCCAAAAGATTTTGAACATTTCAAAATCCAGTGGCAACAAAAAAAATGTTGCGACACTTGAAAAAACAACGCGCGCCAATACGTCATCACGCCGCGTCATGCCGCATCACCGCCGCATCAGCCCGCATCACTCCGCGCCACACCGCAAATTTTTCGGTAACATTATACGTCAGTGAATGATGCCGGCAGTCGCCGAAAAAATCGCCAAGTGGGACAGGCCCTTAATGGACTTCTTGGCCATTGGAAACATGCATAATACCTCTGTTGCCCATCTGTTCAGCTAAGGTAAGATCCAACTAACCTCAGTCTCCTTTGTTATGTTCTGGCACGGTACTAATATACTGAAGCTATGTCCTTTGTACAGTTTAATCTGCCTTGTATTATTTTTGTTCCCTCAACCATTTTTCCATGACGTAAAACTCAAACATGCACAAAATACTCTCACCTGCTCCTATCAAGATATTACATAGATTCACCAAAGCATCTCAATTTTTTTTATTATTTCCTCCTGTAAAATCTTCCATTAGCATTTTAAAGAACTTATCCACCTGAGGTGATGCATCGCTCCATCTCATAAACGTTGTTAAATTATTTCTCTATTGCTCCTATTTTCTCTTAGCAATATCGCTTTAAGCCATGCCATTTAATCACTGCCTGTTTGCTACTTAAGCACCTTACAGCTCATTTTATTTCTTCCTTTGACTGTATGTGTGCAAACTGCACATTTTCAATATTTTTTTTTCCCTTCCCTTTGTTCATTTCTTGTTTCATTCCTATTCAGAGGCAAGGCTGTAAACAGAATTTTTTTTTTTTACTGTTCACAGTCACAGAACTGAGCGTAAGTGGTGCCTCTGCCAAAGCAGAAAATGCTGCAAATCTTTGGCAAAGCAGGAAACATCTGTGGAGAAAGAAACAATGTTAATGTTTCAGGCTGAATAAAAGCTCTGATGAAAATAATGTTCCCCTCACAGACCTGGCCTAAGATCCTTTTCTGTTTTATT
This sequence comes from Amblyraja radiata, assembly GCF_010909765.2. Classification (NCBI taxonomy): domain Eukaryota; kingdom Metazoa; phylum Chordata; class Chondrichthyes; order Rajiformes; family Rajidae; genus Amblyraja; species Amblyraja radiata. The sequence continues at coordinate 69,481,543 of NC_045961.1, forward strand.
TCAGTTTTTTAGTATCTGTGATACTTTGCTTTTGGTTTTCTGTGCTGAATTGTTTCAGTTCATCATGACCAATATATCATGTTAAATATTTAATTATTCTTTGCCAAAACATTTTTTGAATCATAATATCATTGGCAGGTACAGAACAGAAACAAGTCCTTTGGTCAACCAAGTCTGTACCAAAAATTAAGCCTTAATTTATACTTATCCTAATATAAACTCATTTTTATTAATCTCACATTCCCATCGACTACACTCCAAATTTTACCACAATTTTACAAATCTACACATGCAGAGCAGTAATCATAACATAATTTAACATATCTCAAAATCGGAGTCATACAGTTGCGATTAATACTGACCATCAAAAATGCATTACGTTAATTCTAAACCAATCCTTTATTTTTAACTCTCCCAAATTTTCATCAACTCTCTCCAGATTGTACTGCTCACCCACACACTAGAGGTGACCTTCAGAGGCCAATTAACCTAGCGGCTCACATATTTTGGGAAGTGGGAGAAAACTGGAGCACCCACAGACAACCCAGATGGTCAGCGGGGTGCTTTCCCCACTCCTACCTCTCTCAACTCAACAAAAAGCCCAATTAAATAATATATACAATATAACAGAGATTATTTAAAAAAAAACATAGTGCTGGAGGAAAGCACAGTTGGTCAGGCTCTGGAGGAAAATGGACAGATAGTTTTGGTTAGGGACCCTTTTTCAGACTGTTTAAGTGGAGTGGAAAAGTCTGGAAAAGAGTGGGAAAGATGGGGGGAAATCTGACAAATGTTAGGTGGATACAGGTGAGTAGGGGTGATTGGCAGAGGGTGGAGATAATAACAGTGGCTAGGGATAAAATGGAGACAAAATAGTGTCAGATATTCAGATTCAGATTCAGACTCAGATTCAACTTTAATTGTCATTGTCCGTGTACAGTACAGAGACAACAAAATGCATTTAGCATCTCCCTGGAAGAGCGACATAGCATATGATTTGAATAAATATTTACATTAACATATATACAGACATAGTGTTTTTCCTGTGGGAGGAGTGTCCAGGGGGGGGGGGAGGGTGATTGGCAGTCACCGAGGTACGTTGTTGAGTAGAGTGACAGCCGCCGGGAAGATGCTGTTCCTGGACCTGCTGGTCCGGCAATGGAGAGACCTGTAGCGCCTCCCGGATGGTAGGAGGGTAAACAGTCCATGGTTGGGGTGAGAGCAGTCCTTGGCGATGCTGAGCGCCCTTCGCAGACAACGCTTGCTTTGGACAGACTCAATGGAGGGGAGCGAGGAACCGGTGATGCGTTGGGCAATTTTCACCACCCTCTTCAATGCCTTCCGGTCGGAGACAGAGCAGTTGCCATACCATACTGTGATACAGTTGGTAAGGATGCTCTCGATGGTGCAGCGGTAGAAGTTCACCAGGATCTGAGGAGACAGATGGACCTTCTTCAGTCTCCTCAGGAAGAAGAGATGCTGGTGAGCCTTCTTGATCAGAGTTGAGGTATTGTGGGTCCAAGAGAGGTCATCGGAGATGTTAACACCCAGGTACCTGAAGCTAGAAACACGTTCCACCTCCGTCCCGTTAATGTGGATGGGGGTGTGCGTGCCGCCCCTGGACTTCCTGAAGTCTACAATGAGCTCCTTGGTCTTCTTGGAGTTAAGGGCCAGGTTGATATGAAACAAAGAGTAAGAGTGATCGGTAAAATTAGAGGGAGGGCTGTTGGTAGAAGGGGACAGAGGACAAAGGAGAGAGAGGGGATAAAGGGGGATAGGTGACTGGGAGTAGTGAGGGATAGGAAATGAGCAGAAGGAGGAGGAGGAGGAGGAGGAGGAGGAGAAAGGAACAGGGTGACAGCGATGGTTGGAGCAAGGTGTCTGCACAGAATAAAAGGTGGAGGGGGGGGGGGGAGAGATAGGAAGTTTCATTGAAATTGGAGCATTCAATGTTTATGCCATTAGCTGTATGGCTAACCAAGTGGAATATGAGCTGCTGTTCTTCCAATTTGTGTTTGGCCTCATTTTGGCCCTGGAGGAGGCTGAGGACAGGAAGGTTATTATAGAATGGAGAGTGGGGTTAAAATGCCAACCGAATGGGAGTTCCTGCATGCTGTAGTGGACAGAGCGCATGTGTTTGGTGAAATGGTTGCCTGGTATATGTTTGGTCTCGCCTGCTTTGTATGCCTACTTTGGAGAACTGAAATGATACTTTCAACAGATTCATCAACTTTACTACCAGTTAGGTCACCTGAATGTGCTGATCTGCAGATGTCTCTGGCAGAGTCTTAGAAAGATCCTAAAGCAAATCTGTTGTGAATGTTGTCACTTTGCCAATAGTTCCAAATCAAGCAGTCAAACAGTCTCGTTGAAGTAGGCAGAAAATGTTTGTTACTGCCTGAGTACCATCAAATGCTGGTGTTAAGGAAATCCAGCCCATGTGGAGGGCATGTCCCCTTGCAATGTGAGCCTCCTTGATGCCATCTTCTTTTCTCTACAGTTGCAGTAATTTAGGAAGGAACCAGCCGCCATCCTGGGATTGTGTAGGAAGGAACTGCGGATGCCGTTTACATTGACAATAGACACAAAAAGCTGGAGTAACTCAGCGGAACAGGCAGGATCTCCAGATAGAATGAGTGGGTGATGTTTCGGGTCGAGACCCTTCTTCAGAATTCCTCAGTCTGAATAATTCCTCAGGTCTCAACACAAAACTTCACCCATTCATTCTATCCAGAGATGCTGCCTGTCCCGCTGATTTACTCCAGCATTTTGTGTCTACCATCCTGTGATTCTTGCATATGTTCCTTGCATTGCACCATACACAGCAACAATACTGGTGATAGGACTATGGGAACCTGTACATCGTTATGAAAAATTATGAGACATTCAGAAAAAGGAGCAGGAAAAGGAGCTCTGAAAATGTATGTCAATTATATCAAATTATTCTTTAAGGTTTCACAAACAAATGTCCAGCACAAGTCCTGTGAAAAATGTAGCTATAATACAACCTTTTGCCATATTTTCACATGATGTCAGTCTCCATACAATATAACCACTTGATTTCAATTGCTGAGCCTTAGACTGTTGAATAAACACATGCAAATGGAACTAAAAATCCCACCCTGTTGACGCTGGACTTTGTATGTGACTGGCATTTTGAAAGTGCCGTGCCTCCAACTTGAAGTAGTTTTCCTAAATACTCCCTTTATTAAATTTGGATGTTGGTGAGTTATCATTGAAATTCTAATGGCTCATCCATCATGCCATTACCAAGCCCACCTCTCAAAAATAATTTAAATCCTCCTAGTATTGGTATACTGGCAAATAATCTCTTTGCAAGTTAGTTTGGACATCATGTTAATAGCCAGCATTCAGATTATCTGTCACATTTCAATTATATTCTAAATTATGTTCATTTACTGCAACCAGGTGTTATGTTTCACTGATGACAGCAATAAATTTCAAATATATGTGAACTTGCAGGATAAAGTCAGATCTAACATAATGATTCACACTTCACTCTGATTGCTGCTCTGTTTCAATTTTTTCGAAACACCGTGTGATAAAAGGAAAATTTTAGCTACAGATAATGGGCCAGAGGGTAAATCCCCGACTGACATGAAACAAGTGCTTCATGTATATCAATGAACAAAACAAAGTTTGTTTCATTTGGAGTATTTAATTATAGGCTTCCTATTGCAATCATTTTGAGTAATTGATGCAGCCCAGTCTTTGAAATTCCATTTTTTTTTCTTAAATAAAATGTGTTAATGAAAAATAAATTGAAAAAACAAATTGAGTGAACTATCCAAGACAGTGTAGAAAATCTTTAAGAAAAGGTGTGAAGCTTTCATTTTCAGTGTAACAATAGATCCTAAAATGTGATTCCCAAATCAATGGTTAAAACACAATTTATCATATTTGGGAACCTCTTATCATTCATGTGTTAACAGAAACATTTGAGACTCCTCAAATTCCATCTCGTTGCATGTATTATTATGTATATTTCCATTGAGTTTAACTCATGGATACATTGGTTGCACTTTGATTAATTATTCTAAATATAGAATATAGAATTAATAAAACTGAAATTCTACTTCATTAACAGCTTAACGTATAATGGTGTTACGTCCCTTTTCTGATGGTGCTCATCAACTTAAAACACACAGTTTGGCTCTTTCAGTTGCTGCTCTATGACCTGTTGAGAATTTTCATTATTTTCAGTTTCATTTTGCATAGTTCACCAGTTCAATTTGACATGACTTTTCAATATTATTCATGCATAAACTTGATTAACATGGTTTTCTTCTCTGGGAACTTAGATAAGTGAAAGAATGCTTCATTGTAATGTTGCCAAGTTGCAATACATTATTTTTTTGAATTCAGTGTGAAAGTACTCATTTAAAATAGTAGAAAATAACGTTTTTTAATATATTGTAACAGCAGCAATATTCAGGAAATTAATGTTGTGATAAGATTTAAATGGTTTATTTTGAAGTAAATGTTGGTATCATGTAGAACAAGATTAACAAAAAGTCCATTATTCTTTCAAAAGAAGATCCCAAACATTAAAATCTAATTGTTGGTTTTTACATTATTTCTTTTCAAATAAATCAAATCAGCCAAATTGCTATATAATGAATATAGTTATACAAAGAAATAGTGTGAAGGAAAGGGAGGCTAAAATACAAATTTAAGATAAGTAATGAGCTGTAAAAAAATTAATTACAAAAATAAATTATTAAATGGCAGAAGTAATAACAGCATAAGACAAAAGCAGACAGGGTAAGAAATAAATAAATAAAACATAAAAGTAAGTTTACATGACAAAGATATTTGTATCTTTACCAGTCACAGACGAGGTCCCGGAAGACTGGAGATATCCAATGTTGTTCCTTTGTTTAAGAAGTGAAGATAATCCAGGGAATTATAGGACAGTGAGCCTCACAAAAGTTGTAGGGAAGATTTTGGAGAGGATTCTTTTGGGTAGGATTTACTCATATTGCAAGAGAATGGTCCAATAATGAACAGTCGGCATGGTTTTGTCTGTAGCAGGTAATATCTTATGAACATAATTGAGTTTTTTTGAGTAGGTGATAAAAGTGATCGATGAGGGTAGTGGATATTGTCTGCAAGGTAAGGCATTTGATAAAATCCCACCTTGTAGGCTGATCCAGAAGATTAACGATCCATGGAGTCCACAGTGATTTAGTTGTTTGGATGCATAATCAGCATACTCGTAGAAGCCTGTGGGTTTGGGTGGTAGCGTATCATTTTGACTGTGGTTCGGTGACCAGTGGAGTTCCACAGAGATCTGTGGTAGGACCTCAGTTGTTCGTGATATATATAACCAACTTGGATGTAAATATAGATGATCGGGTAGAACATAGAACACTACAGCATAGAAACAGACCCTTAGCCCACAATGTCTCTGCTGAACATGATGCCAAAATAAAATAATCTCATCTGCCTGCACATGATCCATTCCCTCAATTCTCTGAATATCCATGTGCCTATTTTAAAGTCTCTTACACAATCATATTTGGGTCCACCTCCCCTGGCAGCATGTTCCATATCCCCACCAACCTCAGTGTAAAACAAGTTTGCACAACACAATTCCTTTAAATTATGCCACTCTCACAAAACTGACCTCTCATCTTTGATGTTCCCCCCTAAAAAAAAAAGGTTGTGACTGTCTACTTATCTGTTTTCTCATACATTTATATACTTCTATCAGGTACCTCTTAGGACATCCGGTACTCCAGAGAAAACAATCCAATTCTGTCCAATCTTTCCTTGTAGCTAATACCCTCTAATCCAGGCAACATTCTGGTAAACCTCTTCAGCATCTTTTCTACATCCTTCCTGCAATGGGACAACCAGAAATGTATGCAATACTCCAAATACGGCTTCGCCAAAGGCTTGTAGATATACTTCATGTATATGAGGAGTCTCCCTCCTAGCTGTGTTCTCCTGTTGCAGGCTTGAGGAAGTCTGAGCCACTGGGACGAACCTGAGGCCTGCCAGCACCACCACAAAGTCAAGATCGGACTGCCGGGAAGAAGCCCATGACAGCCAGTGCTGTTACTGAGGCTAAGACTGAGTGGCCAGGATAAGCCTGAGATGCCAGATCCTCTTCATGCCCACAGACAACGAGGGACTTCGCCCACATGCAGAGGCAAAGACTGAGGCTCCAGGATAATCCAGAGACTGCCTGCACCGCCTCTTCAAACCTCAAAGCTGAGCTGCCAGGATAAACCTGAGACTGCCAACACCTTTTTATGAGGCAATGGTGAACTGTAGGGAGAAACCTGAGTTTGCTACGCCTCCTTCTTCGAGACCAGGACCAATTTCTCGGAACAAGCCCAAGATCACCACCACCACTGCGCATGCGCCCTGATGGCAAGGGACAGCACCCACAGCAGGTCCTGGACTTTCTTCCCACTGTAAGTAAAATATATATGGAAGACGTGAGTTCACCCTTCTGCAAATGTCGATGTAGTCACTGCCATACTCGGCGTCATTCCCCATCGTACATTTAGCACAAGGAGAGGATAAATTCCTGAAACCATGGATCCATTAAACCAACTTAAAAAAGGTTTTTATTTGAATTGTATATGATTTGTTGGTTTGTCTGCAGTATAGGGTGAATTGTCTACTGTAATTTGTGCCTTGTGTAGGTGAGTGGCAAGAGAATCAGGAGTGGCAAATTGATGGACACAAAACAGAGAAACAGAGAAAACTGATGATGAAATAAGTGGAGAACACATTGTAACAGGAGCCAGCTGGTGCAAGGACCTTCACATAGATTCCCCACCTGAGGGGGAAATCTCTGCAACATAGGTTGATGCCAAGGCACAATCAGCAAAACTGATGGGAGTACCTGGTCACACTTCTTGGCAACCATTCTTCCATGTGCATGCTTGGAAACTGTTGGTAGTTTCACTGACATTTCCTCACAGGCTCTGCACTCTTAAGCTAATCATGATGAATAGGAATTAACATGAGGACAGACGGATTACATTTCAGCATGTCATTAATTCATTTCATGTAATTTTAAATAGGCTACCAGAGCTCCAACTATTTAACATGCAGATTTTCTAATCATATTGTTTTCCTGCCAATTTAAAAGGAAGGAAAATACGACCATCATTTCTTCAGTCCTTTCTTCACAAATCTAAATACAACTAGTCAAATACATCTATATAACTAAAAGTCTCATCATGACCACTTCCTGTCTGCGCTGTATATTAATTTTAGAAAAAAAAGCTCCAATATATCGCTATGATTTTTGGCCATCTTACTCACAGTCCTCCTCCGCTGAAGCTGTCCTGAGGATTTTTCCGATCGATTAAAAATAAAAGAGTTATGAGTGTTTAAAAAATATTGTGATCAGCTGATTGGTCCTCTCGCCTGTCAATCACCACGATGAAGGTAACTCCACTTCCTGGGGGTGGGGGCGGGCAGGACTATAAAACCCCAGAATCCTGGACGTGGGTCAGACACTGTGGAAGATCGCGAGGGGGAGTCCACAACTGTGATTCTAAGCTGTGAATCAACTGGAATGTGAGTCTGCATGTACATGCAATAAATTATGTGTTAGCCCTTAATGACAATGCAATGAGTTGTTTAGCAATTTGGTGACCTGCACTCTGAACATAATGCTATGAAATTGAGTTTGGTGGCCTGCACTCTGCTTGAAATGCTGTGAAATTGAATTTGGTGGCCTGCACTCTGGTTGAAATGCCGTGAAATTGAGTTTGGTGGCCTGCACTCTGCCTGAAATGCTGTGAAATTAGGTTTGGTAGCCTGCACTCTGCCTGAAATGCTGTGAAATTGAGTTTTATTGCCTGAAATGCTGTGAAATTGAGTTTTGTGGCCTGCACTCTGCCTGAAATGCGGTGAAATTGAGTTTGGTAGCCTGCACTCTGCCTGAAATGCTGTGAAATTGAGTTTTGGGGCCGGCACTCTACCTGAAATGCTATTTCAAGGAATAGCCATGAGTGAACTGCCAGCCCACCAGCCCTGAGTGACTGATATGCCAGCCCACCAGCCCTGAGTGACTGATCTGTCAGCCCACCAGCCCTGAGTATCTGATCTGCCAGCCCACCAGCCCTAGTGACTGAGCTGCCAAGCCCACCAGCCCTGTGTGACTTAGCTGCCAGCCCACCAGGCCAGAGTGACTGAGCTGCCAGCCCACCAGGCCTGAGTGTCTAAGCTGCCAGCCCAAGAATCCATTCGGCCCACATTGTCCATACTAGCCCTCTGGAAACCAGTCCCTTCGGCCCACAACACCCATACTAACGCTCCAGAGAGGCATCCCCCACTGGCCACCAATATTGGAATTGGTGGAGAGGTGGAATATTACGTTGGGGGACCAGCCCTCCCGTGTGAACATGGGACCCAATGGGTCCAACTTAGTCTAGTAGAAATATATTTGTTTTCAGAGACAACTTAATCTCCAGAGAAAGTATGTCTCACCAAATATTACTGAACTAATATGCAGGCAATGTGTGATACCAGGCATGTCTTCATCTCATTATCATATAATTACCTTCAATCTTTATCAGACTTCCTTTTCTAAGGGAGCTAGTCAGCTCTGTGCCTACAGTGATAACCACAATCCTATCGCTAAACCTTGACTTGTGAATATTATTAAGTGTCCATTAATTCTGCAGAGGAATGCATGAGGATAATTGCTGATCATAAATATTTTTTCATTTCATCATCATGTCAAAGTTTCATCCATTTACCATTCTCATTGAGATGCAGTTCTTTAAACATCCCATGTATTGGGTCATTTAAGTAAATAGGGGCTTATTCAGTGGAGGAAACAACTGAGAAATATGGTCAAAGACCAAAAATCTCTCATCTAGATGAATTTACTTGAATTTATGACTACTAGTTACGATCTATGTCATTCTAGAACTCATGGACATGTGAAACGCTTGAAAAGTCAAGCAGCACCTACAGAAAGGGACATTACAAAGCATCACAACTTTATTGTTGGCATAAGTTTCCTTGCTGTTATCCCAAAGCCTGGCTGTGTGGCAGTCCCTGGACTGCTGGAATTAAAAAGCTTCTTTTGAATCCGCCTGGTGTCCGGTCTTTTCCTGACCTTGACCAGGCCACTACAGCTGCCTCATTTGACAACCAGGAGATTTAAAAGGCTGACTGAGAAACAAGAGCAGACAGCATATCTGTTGAAGTTCCAATGCTTGGCAGAAAAGAACCTTGGTCATAAATTCACAGCATTGTCTGGCATGTCTGAGAGCGGGACAATAGGCCAGGAGATCTCAGAGGTGCTGCAATCATGACTATCTTCAATAAAGGGGATGATCCGATAGGGGTAACAACAGATGGATTTTCACGTCGTCTGCCGCAGGGAAAATCGCTGTCAAGATCTTTCTTGATAATGGCTGAAGTGCCTCTGCCTGAATTACAGTGTGGATTCAGTCCACCTGGAGGAATAACTGACATGACATTCTTTGAGCATCAACAGCATAAATTCAGGCAGCAACATCAAACACTATGCTTGGTTTTTGGTGATCACTGAAAAAGCCTTTAATGATTTAGAAAAGCCAGTTGTTTGCAGTCAATGTCAATAATTTGGCTGAAGTGGTCATGTATAATATATTCAGGTTTGCCAACAGTACCAAACTGAACAGAAAAGTGAATTGCAAGGAAGATGCAGAGAGGGGCTTTATGGGAATGGCAGCAGGAATGGTTAAAGAGATATCAAATGAAACAATGTCATAGATAAAATAGAAATGCAAGGTATTGCTGAGAAGATAGAAGATTAAACAGTGTTAATGTTCAGAGGTATCTGGGTATTATTGTACATGTCACTGTAAGGCAACAGGCAGATGCAGCAAGCAGCTCAGGAAGCCAAATGACCTTTGTTGCAATAGGATTTGAGTGCAAGAGTGCTCCAATGTATGGAGTCCAAAAGAGCCTGTATCTGGAGTGTCATTCTATGACACTAAAATAGGCCCTCCAGATCAATGTGTCCAAGTGTTCATTAAACACATCCTTCATTAAATCCCATTTCCTCTCTTGCATCAACTACTTTACTACTCTGTCATCTACCTATAGATGAAGGCCAATTTACAATGGCCAATTAAGCTATCAATTGACACGTCTTTGAAATGTGCGAGTAAAGTGGACCACCTGTGGGAAACCCCACGGTCACTGGGACAAATTCATCACATACAGCCCTATACAAGTTAGACCATGCATAAAGGGAGTGGGAGATTGCACCCTTCACGTGGTCCGCCCTGTTTCGACGAATGCAATCAACCTGGCGTGCACAATCAAGTAACATCAAATAGAACAAGTTGTCCTTCAACTTTAGGCTATGCACGCCATACCCAAGAAGAAGAAGAAGTGCATAAAGAAAGATACATCTGCACTTGAGAGATAACAAAGCAGGTTCAATACATTGATTTCTGGGATGGCAGGTTTGAGATGAGTCATTGAGTTATAGAGTGATACAATGTGGAAACAGGCCTTTTCAGCCCAACTTGCCCACACCGGCCAACAATGTCCCAGCTACACGTCCCACTTGCCTGTGCTTGGTCCATATCCCTCCATGTACTTGTCTAACTGTCTCTTAAATGATGGGATAATCCCAGCTTCAACTACCTCCTCTGGAAGCTTGTTCCATACACCCACCACCATTTGTGAGAAAAAGTTACCCCTCTGATTCCAATTAAATCTTTTCCCCTTCAACTTAAACCTACAGTGCCCTTCATAATGTTTGGGACAAAGACCCATCATGTTTTATTTGCCTCTGTACACCACAATTTGAGATTTGTAATAGAAAAATCACATGTGGTTAAAGTGCACATTGTCAGATTTTAATAAAGGCCACAGTTTAAGAATAAGGGGTAAGTCATTTACAACAGAGAAGAGGAAACACTTTTTCACACAGAGAGTTGTGAGTCTGTGGATAGAGAGAGCTTGAGTACATGTCCTGCGTACCTCTATGTCCAAAATTTAATCCTGCGTACCTCTATGTCCTGGCTGAGAGGCTTTCAAGAGAGAACTTGATAGGGCTCTTAAAGATAGGGGATATGGGGAGAAAATAGGAAAGGGGTGCTGATTGTGGATGATCAGCTATGATCACATTGAATGACGGTGCCAGCTCGAAGGGCTGAATGGCCTGCTCCTGCACCTATTGTCTATTGTCTATTGCCATTTTTATATATTTTGGTTTCACCATGTAGAAATTACAGCTGTGTTTATACATAGTCCCCCCATTTCAGGGCACCATAATGTTTGAGATACATGGTTTCATGGGTGTTTGTAATTGCTCAGGTGTGTTTAATTGCCTCCTTTTGGGTCAAGCCCCTTCTTCAGTATAAAGACCCATTCCTTCTCTTAAGAGATGCTGTCTGGGCCGCCGAGTTATTCCAGCATTTTGTGTCCATCTTCGGCTTAAACCACCACCTGCAGTTCTTTCCTACTAATTCCTGTATGATGGATTGCTGGAATGGCGATAATTTGCACCATTCAGTCTTCATTGGTCATTATTATTGATGGTCGTTGACTTTGTTTGGAATCATTTGTAATGTATTGAAACATAATCTAGTCAGAACTACTGATTTCCAAAATGTCCTGCTGATCAGTAAATGGATTATAAATATTTGTCAGTACCAATCTACATATTAAAAAAAAAAAAATCCCCAATAAAGAAATACATCCACTGATTTCCTGCTGTGCTGTTCTCAATGTGCAAGCTATTAATTAACCACCAGACTTGGTAAAGCTGCATCAGTCTTCAGAAGAATGCAGCCAATATGGTCTTGTGGGGAGAAGGCAGGAACGGTGTACTGATTGGGGATGATCAACCATGATCACATTGAATGGCGGTGCTGGCTCGAAGGGCCGAATGGCCTATTCCTGCACCTATTGTCTATTGTCTATTGGTGTTAATCATGGCCAAATTGGAGAGGCTATGACTTTAAAATGGGGTTAAAGCTTCAGGGCTGCTGGGAAATTTGGTCAATTTGGCATTGCTCACTGCAGATCTGGGACAAGCTGCAGAGTGGTGCCAGTGTGTCTAGAGCCTAGATACAAGTTGCAATAAAAGAATAAGATCATCTGCAGACCCTGTCAATTAGGTGCAAAATGCCTAGAATGGATTGGATGGCTGCAAACCAGACATAAACATTGTAAATAATTGTAAATAATGTTGCAGTGTTCTACTTTGCCGAGTGTTGATTGGATGAGGTATTGTGCCTTGTCTGGGTTTCTTGCAGATCAGGGTAAATGTTTCTAAGTTGGCTTCCTTGAGAAGTTCTGTTTGAATACAATATTAAGCTGCTGTACTATTAGGTTAGGGAAATGTCTGTTATGTATGTGTTTATTCGATATCTGTAATTGGATTGTTCAGAGACCACCTCCATGAGGTTCGGCCCCTCGAGTTCCCGGGACCTATAATAGTCCGCTGCCATGAGGTCCAGCGTCGATCTTCTGGGAAAGCACTTGGGACTGCATGACCTTCTGGTGTGTCTCTATTTGAGCGAGGCCTAGAGGACTTGATCAGGCAGATAAGAGGATCGAACCCTTGATACAATAGGTACCGTAGTTGAACTGTAATTGTGTTTTGTTGAATTCTCTGCCACAGAAGGTAGTTGAGGCCAGTTCATTTGCTATATTTAAGAGGGAGTTACATGTGGCCCTTGTGGCTATGGGGATCAGGGGGTATGGAGAGAAGGCAGGTATGGGATACTGAGTTGGATGATCAGCCATGATCATATTGAATGGCGGTGCAGGCTCGAAGGGCCAAATATCCGACTCCTGCACCTATTTTCTATCTCAAAATAAAGATTAGTTGTGCTTGATTCAGTGATTTTTGACTGAAACTAGACTGGGGGGAAGCTTAGAATGAGCAATTACATTGGGGGCTCGACCGGGATCTCAAAAGACCCCGTAATACAAGTTTGTGATCAAGGGTGTTAAGCTGTTTCAATCGTGAGTGCAGAAATCGGGCCCACGGTGCGGTTTACGCATTGGTTTTCGGCACTTCGTTAGTCGGAGCGGATTGATAATTCACGTGCTTGGGAAAGGGTCTAATCAAGATCATTAGAACAGAGCTTAGCAAGCACTAGGGGGTGGTTAGCACTCCTTTGTGTTAGGGGCCCATAAAACCAGGGTGGGGTTAGAGGCCCTGCTGGGATTGGGTTAGAGGCCCTTTCCTGGGTTAGAGGTCCAAAACTGTGATGTAGTTGGCAGACTGCAGCTGCTTTAATGAGAGCCAAACATGCTTCATTGGGTGAGGGGTGGCCCAAGGTTATATTTTGTATCCAATTGGTGGGGTATTGAAATACAAGTCTGACCTACGTATCGATCGGATCTTTGTCGGGAGCACGAATTGAAAAGGTGCGCTCTGAAAATCGGCATTGATAACTCACAGAGCGAAGCAGCTAGGCGCTGAACACCCGGTGCCCAGCAGAGAGGAGAGTCTGTGAGTAGATATCTGAGTCCTGTGCGACGGACGAGGAATCTCGTAAAGTAACTGGGCTTGGGTAGACAGAGTATAGATTGGCCGGAATACTCCAGTCCATTCAATAATTCAACGGGGCAATTTTAGTTTGATTTGAGTGCCTGCGTATGAGGAGAGATACGCACTAAAATTAGGAGTTCGAGAACGAGTGTATATTTGCAAAGCCAAATATCCAAATACAGAATTTCACATTGAAGTTCTGCCAGTAAGGTGGAATTTGAATTCCTGTGTATAGAACTTTGGAGTTGGTGCATGTCCGTGATCGATTCCGAATAGCGGCTGATCAACTCTCTGGTCGATTGTTGACTGGTACCTGATAGCGAACAATACCTGAGAAACGGGAACCTGTTTACTTGATGAAAAGTAATCCAAATAGCGAAGGGTACCCTTAATTCTGTCGAATTTAGAGAGGATGAACAGAAGTCCAGTCTTAGCAGAGGGATATTAACATTCAGGAGGAAAAGTAGTCATTTAAGGAGTAGTACCCCTCAGCAAAGAGTAACCTTGGAAGGGGGAAATCTTCGGTATCAGAGGGAGAGGTTCACTGAGTGATAACAGCGTGACGGGGTATCGAGATTGCGTGTTCGTGAACTGTGCGCTAGTGCTTTAAATCATTTTGTAAATTGTAAAAATCTAGCTTTCGTATTGTCATAGGATCCAAATTGTGTAAATATTCTGTGTATGTAAATAAACTTAGAGCGTATTAAAAATTAGAAGTTTAGATTGTGTTAAGTCCGCGGACCGTTATTTGTGTTGCTGCTTGTGTGAGTGTTTACGGATTTAGATACTTGAAGTAAGAGTGTGTTTGAGTTAAATATTTGTATTTGTTTAGATCGTATAGTGAGAATCTGAATCGTGGTTCGATCAGGGGTTGTACTCTTTCGATCGCTGCATTGGGGGAGGAGTCATTCTGCTGACCGATTGTGCCATGAGAAGGATTTCTCAGAGTGTGTGATTAATAATCAACGAATGTTTGTGGTTTATTTAGCAGTGTGGTTGTGCCTGATAGTAATAGGTAGTGTGTTATCCTGCTTGTGTACTGTGTTACTTACGTGTCTGAAGATCATTTTTGGATATTTCAATTGAGGAAAAAAATGAGAGCGAGAATGTGTTTGACTGTGTATGGATGTGTTTGATTGTTCCCTGGAGTACTCTGATTCTTGAATGACTAGGGATAAAGAAAGTAGTAAGGTTGATAGGGTGTGGACTTGTGGAATATAGGAGAAGAATTTGAATAGGAGAATAGGATTGGTGGAGTAAAGGAGTAACGAGTTGCAAGGCTGTAAACGCTTTGAACCATTAGCCATTGTCTAGGAGCGAGCTTGGTAAATTTAGGGATCAAAAGGAAGCATTTAAGGGCCTGTCCCACAGTATGAGGTAATTCAAGAGTTCTCCCAAGATTCCCCTGATTCGAACTCGGAGAATTACGGTAATAGCTCGTAGGTACTCGGGGCTCTCGTGGACATTTTTCAACGTTGAAAAATCTTCACGAGCTTACTGCATTTCCTGAATACCTGCCGTTAACGTTACGAGCCGTTAAGAGACGTCCCGAGCTCCGACGTACCCGCTACATACATTCTATGTACTTACCACGAGTTTGATTTTTTTTTTAAACTCAGGAAAGCTCTTGAATTACCTCGTACTGTGGGACATGCCCTTTAGGAATTCTGTTCGGGGTGTTCAGAAGCATGGGGAATAATGTAGATAGGGATGTGAAGAGACATTATGTCTAAGTTTGACAGACAACATTATCTCAATGGGGTTAGGTTAGGTCAGGGGGAGGTACAACGAGACCTGGGCGTCCTTGTACACTGGTCACTAAAAACAGGCGTGCTGGTACAGCAGGCAGTGAAGAAAACTAATGGGATGTTGGCCTTCATAACAAGAGGATTTCAGTATAGGAGTAGAGAGATTCTTCTGTAGTTGTATGGGGCTCTGGTAAGACCACATCTGGAGTATTGTGTACACTTTTGGTCTCCTAATTTGAGGAAGGACATCCTTGTGATTGAGGCAGTGCAGCGTAGGTTCACGAGATTGATCCCTCGGATGGCGGGATTGTCATGAGGAAAGATTGAAAAGACTAGGCTTGTATTCACTGGAGTTTAGAAGGATGAGGGGATATCTTGTAGAAACATATAAAATTGTAAAAGGACTAGAAAAGCTAGATGCAGGAAAAATGTTCCCAATGTTGGGCGAGTCCAGAACCAGGGGCCATAGTCTTAGAATAAAGGGGAAGCCATTTAAGACTGAGATGAGAAAAAACTTTTTCACCCAGAGAGTTGTGACTTTTTGGAATTCCCTGCCACAGAGGGCAGTGGAAGCCAAATCACTGAATGGATTCAAGATAGTTAGATACTCTAGGGGCTGGTAGAATTAAGGGATATGGGGAGAATGCAGGCATGGGTTATTGATTGGGGACGATCAGCCATGATCACAATGAATGGCGGTGCTGGCTCGAAGGGCCGAATGGCCTCCTCCAGCACCTATTTTCTATGTTTCTATGTTAAGAGGAAAAGAGCCCATTGCAACAAATGTGTAATGAGTTCCCTCACAAAGCAGAGAAATTAAGAAATTTATCAGGAGCATTAAGTAAGAAATTAGGAAATATGCTATGGCCGTCGGGGAGAATTAGAACAGTAAAAGGGATAAAATACATAGAACTGATCATTTGGCAGCATAGTAATAATAATGTAGGTGTAAAACAATTTATAGGGTTATGGAGAAAATATTTTGAGGAACAGAATGCGAATAAGAAGGTTAAGAGAATGGCTAGTTGGGAAAAAGCGATCGCTAAAAGAAGGTAAAGTAGATCGACCTCCAGGCAGTGGGAAGGACAGGAGTGGAGATGAAGGGAAACACTGAGAACATGAGAAAGGTGGATCTCCTGGAATAAAATTAGTCCCTGTAAAATTAAAGATTAGGATTCCGATGGTTGGTGCTGACTTCGAGAGGGAAGGTGATGGGTAATGATTAAAGAGCAACAGAAGATAACTAAAATACAATATGGGGAGAAAAGATGAGGTACGAAGGGGAGCTAACCAAGAATATAAAGGAGGATAGTAAAAGCTTATTTAGGTATGTGAAGAGAAAAAAATTAGTTAAGACCAAAGTTGGACCCTTGAAGACCGAAAAAGGTGAATTTATTATTGGGAATAAGGAAATGGCAGGTGAGTTGAACAGGTATTTTGGATCTGTCTTCACTAAGGAGGACATAATCAATCTTCCTGATATAAAAGTGGCCAGAGGATCTGGGGAGACAGAGGAACTGAAGGAAATCCACATTAGGCAGGAAATGGTGTTATGGTAGACTGATCGGACTGAAGGCTGATAATTCCCCAGGGCATGAAGGTCTGCATCCCAGGGTACTTAGGTAGTGGCTCTAGAAATCATGGATGCATTGGTGATTATTTTCCAATGTTCTATAGATTCAGGATCAGTTGCTGTGGATTGGAGGGTAGCTAATGTTTTCCACATTTTAAGAAAGGCGGGAGAGAGAAAACAGGGAATTATAGACCAGTTAGCCTGACATCGGTGGTGGAGAAGATGCTGGAGTCAATTATAAAAGATGAAATAGCCACACATTTGGATAGCAGTAACAGGATTGGTCCGAAGATAGGAACCAGGAAAATTATCCTGTAACTAGGATAGAAAGTGAACGCATAGCCAAGGAAGAATTGCCAAGATGTAACTCTGAACCATGGATTCCCACAGTACCAGCAAATTACAGATGGGGAGAAATTAGGGTTCCAGATTCCTCCGATTATTATCACCACTATACTCCCAATGGAACCAGGGATAGAATAAGAACAACCATGTTGCCTAATCAATGCTATACATGTGGGGGGATGGGGCATTGGAGTCGGGCCTGTCCAACAAAGGAGCGAATGAAAGAGAGAGGTCAAAGAAGGGATTTCCAGGATTACGAAGAACTTAGAGATCCTAGAGAATATAGACATATCTGAAACCCAACAAATTATAGGAGGTCCTTTAATTCAAGAGCCTACTAGAACATAAGAGACCAGAGAGAAAAATGGCTCGAATGTCAGGAACTAAGAAGTCACACACCATTCACTCAAGCTAACCCATTTACTCAGTCCTGACTCACCAACCCGCCCTCGAAATGTGGGCGTGGAGACATGACTCCTACTCTAGAACCCCCTCAAGTAATTTACAGAATTTACAAATTGGATGTACTATTGTAGAAAAAACTGAAAATCACATAGAAGAAAATTATAAACCATCTTATGACTACCCCAGAAAACCCCATATAGCAAAGAAGGAGTTAACCATTTGCAATGCTTTTACTTCAACCAAAACCCCCACCAACCATTTGCAGTGCTTTTACTTCAACCCAAACCCCCACCAACCATTTGCAGTGTTTTTACTTCAACCCTATCCCCACCAACCATTTGCAGTGCTTTTACTTCAACCCACCCCCCACCAACTATTTGCAGTTCTTTTACTTCAACCCAACCCCCAGCAAACATTTGCAGTGCTTTTACTTCAACCCAACCCCCTCCAACCATTTGCAGTGCTTTTACTTCAAACCAACCACATTTTCATTTTCAAACCACATTAAGGGCACTCAAGGTCAGTAAAACCACACTCATAGTTTAGTAGACATGTGTTCAGTATTATTCACAGCTCTGACTGAGAGACGTGGCCCTCTCACTTTCCCCATCTTGCAGAGACTGACTGAGGAACAACGCTTCCGGGTTTTATAGTCCCTCCCCCCTCCCACCAGCAGGCGCAGCAGAGAGAATCTCACCATTTTTAAAACATTAATAACTTTTATTTTTCATCGATGGGAAAAATCCTCTTGTCCTGCGCAGCGGAGGTGGACTCTAAGATGGCCAAAAATCACAGCCGTAAGTGGCAGCATTTGTTTCTAAAATCATGAAACAGGAAAACAGGGTCAAGATCAGACTTTTAGTAATATAGATGATAACCCATCATTTATGATAACCAAATAGTTCAATAATCAGCTAACCAGATATACATAAGTGTGTCCTTTACATTTTCCATCAATCGGCAACCGAAGGAGATGATGTTTCTTCCCAGAATCTTGCCAAACGTCAAAGAGTTTTCATGGACATAGCTTCAAAAATTCCATCTGGTGAGTCTTCACCGAGTTTTCGTGGGCGCGAATTCTCTCCATCCGTGTTGTTGCTCATTCTTCCATCCCTTTCCAAAGTTGAACATAAAACTTAAAATTTCTGAAAAACTTGGGACAAAGCAAGTTACCATCATGCACCCATGCTTTCCCATACATTCACTGCAATTCTACAATACTATTCCAATTCAAACCTATTATATACTTCTCTATCACTGTATCCCTATTGCTAATCTGTTCCCTAATATGCTCTTTATTATCCTAGGATCAACACTAATCAGCCTTCTTCATACTCGCACGATGTTATAATATGTATATCTGATGATGGGTCCTCATATAAATTTCAGTTGGGTTCATCCAGATTTCCCTACAGGTGTGACTCTAATTTAAAGCTAACTATGAAAAATATTTCAATTTGAGCAAATTCTGTCTCAGCCTTCAATTTAATACTTCAAATGTCAGTGTCCATCTCATCCTTCTCATTCCACAGCATTGTAGCCGATAACACAATTCCCTTCCAATTCCTGTGGAATTCCCAGCTGTTCAAATGTAAACAATCAATTTTTATATGTCAATTTCATCATAAATCCAATCCAGACTGCCGAACACATGATAATAGAAGCCACTTTACCATCAAGGGTTAAGCAATTCAAATCCATCGGTCAAATATGCATCGGCTCTGCTACTCTCAATACCTACTCAAGTTTTCCCCACTAATTTACTAAGTTTCTCCTCCAGCACCTCTTCTCATTTATGCAGGTCTCCTCACTATGTTAACTCGATAGTGTGTTGATTCTCTACTATGTTGACTTTAATCTATTGGCTTTGTTCTCAGTCTAGGGGTTAACGCTTGTACTAGTTCTGGGGTTTGTGTTGATGTGAAAGCACTGCAAATGGTTGATGGGGGTTTGGGTTGAAGGAAAAGCACAGCAAATGGTTGGTGGGGGTTTGGGTTGAAGTAAAAGCACTGCAAATGGTTGGTGGGGGTTTGGGTTGAAGTAAAAGAACTGCAAATGGTTGGTGGGGGCTTGGGTTGGTGAAAGCACTGCAAATGTTTGGTGGGGGGTTACGTTGAAGTAATAACACTGCAAAAGGTTGGTGGGGGTTTGGGTTGAAGTAAAAGCACTGCAAATGGTTGGTGGGCATTTGGGTTGGAGTAAAAGCACTGCAAATGGTTGGTGGGGGTTTGGGTTGAAGTAAAAGCACTGCAAATGGTTGGTAGTCTAAACTTAACAACTTCCTGTTTGCATTGTATATTGATTTTAGATAAAACACTACCACTTACGGCTGTGATTTTTGGCCATCTTACTGTCCCCCTCCGCTCATCAGGTGCAGAGGATTCTTCCCATCAATGAAAAATAAAAGTGTAATTAGTGTTTAAAAAATGTTGAGAATCTCTCTCCTGTCAATCATGCCATGAAGCTCACACCTTTTCCGGTGGGATGGGGGAGGGATTATAAAACCCAGAAGTATGAGTGTGCCTCAGTCTCTGCATGATGGGGATGGGGAGGGAGAGGTCACGGCTCTGTCTGAGTTGTGAATCAACTGAATACACCGAATGTCTACTGAACTGTGAGTGTGGTGTTTTGTGTAGTTTTATGGTGGTTTTATGGTGGTTTCACCTTGCTTGAAATGGTATGAAACAGTATTTGAATGTGGTACCCTTGCACCCTGCATGAAATGGTGTGAAACTGCACCTGAATTTGGTGGCTTTGCACCCTGCTTAATGCGGTATGAAACTGCACTTGAATTTGGTGGCCTTGCACCCTGCTTGAAGTGGTATGAAACTGCACTTGAGTTTGGTGGACTTGGATCCTGCTTGAAGTGGTATGAAACTGCACTTGAATTTGGTGGCCTTGCACCCTGCTTTAAGTGGTAGGAAACTGCACTTGAATTCGGTGGTCTTGCACCCTGCTTGAAGTGGTAGGAAACTGCACCTGAATTTGGTGACCTTGCACCCTGCTTGAAGTGGTATGCAACTGCACTTGAATTTGGTGGCCTTGCACCCTGCTTGAGGTGGTAAGAAACTGCACTTGAATTTGGTGGCCTTGCACCGTGCTTGAAATTGAATTTCAAAGAATAGCCTTGAGTCAACTGCCAGCCCACCAGCCATGAGTGAGCTGCCAGCACATCAGGCTTGAGGGACTGAGCTGCTACCCCAAGAATCCATTTGGCCCACAATGTCCATACTGGCCACCAATATAGGAATTGTTGGAGAGGTGGAATATTGCATTGAGGGACCAGCCTCCCGTGTGACATGGGATCCAATGGGTCCCACTTATTCTAGTATATGATAAAAAAGGAAGGAATGTTAATCCTGGCCAAATTGGAGAGGCTAGGACTTTAAAATGTGGCAAATGCTTCAGGGTTGTTGGGAGATTTGGTCAATTTGGAATTGCTCGGACAAGCTGGGGAGTGGTGCCAGTGAGTCTAGAGCCTGGATATAAGTTGCAAGAAAAGAATAAGATCATCTGCAGACCCTGTAAATTAGGTGCAAAATGCATAGAATGGATTGGATGGCTGCAAAGCAGACATACACCTTGTAAATAACTGTAAATAATGTTGCAGAGTTCTACTTTGCCGAGTGTTGATTGGATGAAATATTGAGCCTTGTCTGTGTTTCTTGCAGATCAGGGTAAATGTTTCTAAGTTGACTTCCTTGAGAAGTCCTGTTTGAATACAATGTATTAAGCTGCTGTATTATTGGGTTATGGAAATGTCTGCTATGCATTGGGTTATCTGTAATTGTATTGTATTGGGTTATCTGTAATTGTATTGTATTGGGTTATCTGTAATTGTATTGTATTGTATTATCTGTAATTGTTATCTGTATCTGTAATTGTATTCAAAAGGGAACTGCAGATGCTGGAATATCAAAGGTACACAAAACCTCAAGAAATGCAACACCTGTCCCTTCACCTCCCCCCTCGACTCCATTCAAGGTCCCAAGCAGTCGTTCCAGGTGCGACAAAGGTACACCTGTATCTCCTCCAACCTCATCTACTGCATCCGCTGCTCTAGATGTCAGCTGATTTACATCGGTGAGACCAAGCGTAGGTTGGGCGATCGTTTCGCCGAACACCTCCGCTCAGTCCGCAATAACCTACCTGACCTCCCGGTGGCTCAGCACTTCAACTCCCCCTCCCATTCCCAATCCGACCTCTCTGTCCTGGGTCTCCTCCATTGCCAGAGTGAGCAACAGCGTAAATTGGAGGAACAGCACCTCATATTCCGTCTGGGGACCTTGCGTCCTTATGGCATTAACATTGAATTCTCCCAATTTGGCTAGCCCTTGCTGTCTCCTCCCCTTCCTTAACCCTCTAGCTGTCTCCTCCCACCCTCCCATCCGCCCGCCCTCGGGCTCCTCCTCCTCCTCCCCTTTTCCTTCTTTCTTTCCCACCCCCCATCAGTCTGAAGAAGGGTTTCGGCCCGAAACGTCGCCTATTTCCTTCGCTCCATAGATGCTGCTGCACCCGCTGAGTTTCCCCAGCAATTTTGTGTACCTTCTGTAATTGTATTGTTCAGAGACCACCCCAATGTGGTTCGGCCCCTCGAGGTCCCGGGACCTATAAAAGTCCGCTGCCACGAGGTCCAGCGCCGCTCTTCTGGGAGACCGCTTGGGACTGCGTGACCTTCTGGAGTGTCTCTCTTTGAGCGATGCCTAGAGTTCTTGATCAAGCAGATACGAGGATCTAACCCGCGGTGGGATAGGTACATTAGTTCTGTAATTGTGATTGGTGGAGAGGTGGAATATTGCGTTGGGGGACCATTGTCAATTGTAATTGACAAACTGTAATTGTGTTTTGTCAAAATAAAGATTAGTTGTTCAAGTGGTTGATTCAGTGATTTTTGACTGAAACTAGACTGGGGGAAGCTTCAAACGAGCAATTTACAGTGGCGGGATATCCAAAATGCTAAAAGTGAAGCTCTTCCAGTCCGTCACCCTCCCTACAGCCCACTATGCAAGTGAGACATGGAAAATCAATGAGAAGATGAAAAAGAAATTGGATAGCTACAGCTAGCTACGACTAGCTACAGAGACCACATCACAAACGAGAAGATCTACTGGGAAACTGCAACAAAGCCTCTCAGCCAGGACATAGAGGTACGCAGGATGGAATTTGCAGGACGTACTCAGAATGTCACCAGAATGTGCACCTATGATTGCAATGACATGGCAACCTGACGGAAGAAGGAAAAGAGGCCGACCAAAACTCACATGGAGGCGAACATTCCAGAAGGATTTGGAAGCCCGGGACGCAACCCTGTTGAGGGTGGAAGACGTACATAACCAAACAGAATGGCGAATGTTTGCTGCCCAATGCACTGAACAGTGTGGGAGGAACTAAGTCAAAGATTTACAGGCTTCTGTAGTTGCCTGAAGAGATAACATTGACTTTGAGGAGAATGTAAACATCGGACTTAACATGCCTAATTTGTACCTAAATACAATTATTTAAACTCTTGATTGTCATTGAGAAATAACACAGGAGAAATGCAAGCCACAATTATTTGCTACTGTCACAATTAATGCAGTGTGATGGTGAGCATGTGAATTATTTACCTATACAACTTTGATATTATATGGCTGTGTAACTACATTTGTATGTTGGGAAAATAATTGAATATCTGGACCTGCAATATCCCTTTAAATTCAATAATAATATGTATAAATTTTGAAACAAATGCTTGGATATTGCTTTGGAACTGGTGCATAAATATTCAGTGCTTGTGGTCTTTACACAGTTAGACCGGTACTGTATGTCCTCTGGTCCTCGATTCCCCTACTCTGGGTAAGAGACTGTGCATCTACTCGATCTATTCCTCTCATGATTTTGTACACCTCTATAAGATATCCTCTCATCCTCCTGCGCTCCATGGAATAGAGACCCAGCCTATTCAACCTCTCCCTATAGCTCACACCCTTTAGTCCTGGCAACATCCTCGTAAATCTCTTCTGAGCCCTTTCAAGCTTGACAATATATTTCCTATAACACAGTGCACAGAACTGAACACAATATTCTAAATGCGGTCTCACCAACGTCGTATACAACTGCAACATGACCTCCCAACTTCTATACTCAATACTCTGACTGATGAAGGCCTAAAATGCAACAACTCACACTTCTCTGCATTAAATACCATCAACCATTCCTCCACCCACCTGGCCATTCGATCCAGATCCTACTGCAATTTTCCACAACCACCTTCACTATCTGCAAAACCGCTCACTTTTGTATCATCAGGAAGCTTGCTAATCTTGCCCTGTATGTTCACATCTTAATCATTGATGTAGATGACAAACAGTAATGGGCCCAGCACCGCACCCTGAGGCACACCACTAGTCACAGGCCTCCAGTCCGAGAAGCAACCTTCCACCATCACCCTCTGCTTCCTTCCATGGAGACAATTTGCTATCCATTCAGCTGTCTCTCCTTGGATCCCATGCGATCTAACCTTCCAGAAGGAACCTTGTCGAATGCCTTACTGAAATCCATATACACAACATCCCACTTGGTCGATGTTCCTTTCCCCTCAATGAACCTGCTCCAGTCAACTTGAGCGAGACCTTCTCTCATACCTTCAGTTGGCCTTACCCTAATTGAGCATTTTAACACGTGGACCCTCTCAGTCCCTATCCATAACTATCTTAAACCTAATCTAACTATTTCACTGGTCCCAAAAGGTCCTCCACAAACACTTCATTAACTTGCCCTTCCCAATTTCCCAATACTACATCCAGCATTGCCCTCTTACATGTAGGGGCCTCCTGCTTAGGAAAACTCTCCTGAACACTTTAGAGGAATTGCACCCCATGAGCAATCCCACCGGGTGATGCTGTCAGCGATGGCAGTCTCGCCAACGGTCTGTCTGTCTTTTCGTCTTTTTTGTTATTTTTAGTGTGTTTTAAAAGTATGTGTTATTGTTCTCTGGCTTATTTTATGTGGGGGATGGAGGGGGGGAAACTTTTTTTTCAATCTCTTACCTTGCTGGAGATGTGATTTGTTTTTGGATCGTATCTCCGGTCGCTCTACGGACTAACATCATAGAGCTGATGGCCTTGCTCAAGACTGACTTTGAGCCTCGCTGCGGGGCTGTGGACTTACCATCGGAGCCTGCAGCCCCTTGCCAGGGATCGACACTCCAACCACGGCCTGCGGATTTCAACATCGAGGAGCTCGCAGTCTCGGATAGAGACTGATGTCGGGAAGCTCCAAAATCGCAGGAGGTTCGACTAGTCCCGACATGGGGTGGGGGAGCTGAGTTCCCCCCCATGCGGGAGCTTGATTGCCCCAACGCAGTGGGCCCAACCGCCGGCTACGTGAGCCAAGATCGTCCAGTCAACGGAAGAAAGGGAAGAGATTGAATTTATTTTGCCTTCCATCAGAGTGAGGAATGTGGATGAGTCACTGTGGTGGATGTTTATGTTAAATGTATTTTGTGTCTTGTTGCTTTTTTTGGTATGACTGTATGCCAAATCAAATTCCTCGTATGTTGCAAAACATACTTGGCTAATAAAGTATGATTATGATTTAAACACTTCACAATATGACTTTCCCAGTCTATATTGGGAAAGTTAAAATCCCCTACCATATATGACCTACAATATTATTTGACCTGCAGCTGTCAGCTGAGACGTGATTAAGCGGACTGTGCCTACACTCAAATATGTTAAGAAGAATGAATAATGATTTTGTTGTATTAAATTCTTAAGTGGCTTGATGTGGGAATAATCCTTAACCTATACATAGCATCTTGAACACTGGGTCACCATCTCAAAATAAGGTGTCAACTATTCAGGACAGAGCTGAGAAATGTTGTAATCACCACTGACTAGTTTCCAACTGAAGTGGTGCTACTCCACTGGACAAATGAGAAGATGTTCCACCAACATACACTCCACTTCAAAAAAGTCATTCCAAACTCACTCATCAAAGCGAGATCTGGAGATAATGCTAATGAATGCATGTCCACAGGCTGAGTTCCAGGTCTTCTTCCACATGAACATAATAATAATAATAATAATAATAATAATAATAATAATAATAATAAATGTTATTTCAGACTCAAGGTCCAGACAAGGGACAATATTACATAAAAATACATTGCATATTAAAAACATCATTAAGTACATATAAAATCTTAGTATATTGCTTATAAAAGCATCATAAATTATATATTAAAAAAACACAATACATTAATTAAAATCCAGAATAAAAAGAATGATCAATGTCCTACAATGAGACAATGATACCAGTGTCTCCACAACTGGGATTCGTAGCGTGTAGTGTTAAACCTTATGTTTGACAAGGCCACAATAATAGTAAGATTAAACGAGAACTTACCAGTTTGAAGTTTGATCTGTATTTTATGAGGAGGAACGTTGAGGGAATACGTGAAGAACCCGCTTCCAACGCATGCGTGTCATTCTTCAAAGCAGCGGTGTGAGGTCACAGAAACTATAATGACCTAACATAGTAAGATTATCAAAGAGATACCAGTTTTGATATGATCATAGGAGGGTGGGAGCGGAGGGCACGTATTCCCTCAACGTTTCTCCTCATAAAATACAGATCAAACTTCAAACTGGTAAGTTCTCGTTTAATCTTACTATTTTACTTCGGAGTCACGTGAGTGACTACGTGAAGATTTCAAAGCTCTGTGACCTCATGCCGTGGAACGAGTCCATGCTTCACAACTGCCTTGGGTATTGGGAGAGAGTATCATTAGCAATTTTAGACACACTTATACAAAGACTTGTGTGATATAACGAGAAAATAAATTTA
This sequence comes from Amblyraja radiata, assembly GCF_010909765.2. NCBI lineage: Eukaryota > Metazoa > Chordata > Chondrichthyes > Rajiformes > Rajidae > Amblyraja > Amblyraja radiata. The sequence continues at coordinate 69,507,953 of NC_045961.1, forward strand.
TTAATTGAAATCATAGCCCTGTAACCCTTCGGGCAAATTATAACATTGAACGTAAAATGCTTTCCGAAAATGATGATGGCTCCAAAACTGGTTTATTATAAAACCTTTGGAAAGTCCTTTCGGATGACCATCCTGCTATTCTGAGGATTTGGTCCGTGGGTACCTCCAGCATTTTTGCTGCGGATGTTGCTGCAGCCCTGGTGGAATGAGATTTAAAAACATTAGTGTCTATTCCTGCCATCTTTAGGACACATTTGAGCCACCTTGAGATAGTTTGGGTCGTGACCCTTTTGTGCGGTTTCTTGTAAGAAATTAACAGAGCCATTTCCTGCCCTCGAATGCTCTTAGTATATTCCATGTATAATTGGATATGTCTTGCTATACACAGACGTTCGTCATATGGATATGCCATAAATTCAATCACTTGACCCGATGAGCCTGGTCTGTTTTGTTTTATTAACTCATGTATGACAAACACCAGTTTCTCGGGTGAGATGATCAAGGAGTCCAGGCTCAGTTTGCTTAATGACTGGACTCGTTGTGCAGAAACTAACGCCATGAGCATAACCATCTTCATGGTCAGTTTCTGAAGTGATAATGCTGTTATGGGCGACCAGCTCCTCAGCATGTTCAAAACGACACCCACATCCCAAATTTTGGAGTACCTGGTTTTAGGGGGATTTGCATTGAATATGCCCCTCATAAGTTTTGTTACCAGGGGGTGCGTTCCCACCGTGTGCCGCTCCGTTCCTTGTGATAGGTAATTGGAGAGTGCACTTCTGGCACTATTGATGGCACTGTAGCCCAATCGTTTGTCATAATGGAGGTTTGTTAAGAATTCCAATACGGCCGGAATGTTCTTGGCCCTTTGGTCTAGGTTGTTGTCAAAGCAGTATATGCCCCATTTCTTGATGTGTCCGAGGTACTGCTTCCGTGTTGACAGTCTTTGTGCGGATGTGATGAGATTCATCGTCCTGTCTGACAGCCCCATGCTGTGTAGTGGGTCTTTCAGACTCTACAAATCAACAAATCCATAGTATTATGGCATGGGTGACTGCCCCCCCAGTTACTGGATGAATTAATAAATTCGGGCTATGTCCAATAATGGAACATGGTTCTAACACCATCCCCTGTATGACCGAATACCACGGTTGAGTAGGCCAATCGGGTACTATGATAATCCCAGATGCCGAATATTGTTGAATTTACCTTTGTACCCGATTGATGCAGAATGGGGGAAAAGCATAAAAAACGCCATTTCCCCCAATGCAGTGAGAAAGCATCTGTAGCTTCTGCCCCAGGGTCTGGTTCCCAGGACACATACCTTGGTAATTGGTGATTCAACCTGGACGCAAAGATATCAATATCTGGTCTACCATATTTTGCTGTAATTTCAGCAAATACATTTTTTATTTAACATCCATTCATTGTTTTCATTAAATTTGCGTGACCTGGTGTCTGCCACTGAATTTAGCTTACCTGGTAGGTATGTTGCCGATATCCAAATGTTTCTTTGGATACACCATTTTGTAATACCATAGACGGGTTGTCCATAATGATGGGGTTGGAGCAATACCTAATGCTATGTTCCCACCACTGTAGTTCAATTATAGCTTCCGTAGGCAGCTCCATAGGTCTATCAAAATGACCTTTGTTAAATTTGAGTGCTCTAATTTTTGCTCTTTGCAAATTTTGATAATGTAATGGCCCAAAATGTGTGGCCGGGAATGTAGCCACAATCTTCCCAATTATCCGGCCTACCCTCTAATGGAGGGTCTGTTGGTGTTTAAGAAGTTCGCTGCAATCCTCCTGTAAGGCTGCGGCTTTATCTATTGGTAAAGTTACTAATATATTGACCGTGTTAATGGTGAATCCTAGATAATCCCTATTAGTTTCTGGTATCAATTTACACTTAACTACCGTCTGTGTTCCCCTCTGATGGGTACTGTATAGTATGCATCTTTTAAGTCAATGCTTGTCATATAGAAACCAGCTGATACTAATTCTATAGTAGTGATAAAGGTATCCATCTTAAAATGAACATATTAAACAAATGTGTTTAGGGTTGAAAGGTCAATGATAATCCTGCAACCCCCCATCTTTTTAATTTTTAATAATATGTTTGATACAAATTTTAATTGTTCATGAGTAGTATGCTCAATCACACCTTTTGTATACAATCGTTGTAGCTCCATGTGGGCTTTAGATTGTTCTGTTTTTATAAGGACGAAATGCCTTTATGGTGTATGTTGTACTGGGGGTTTATTGGAATGAGTAAATTCTATCAGATAACCCTGAATACTGCTTAGAATATACGAGTCTGTAGTGATTTTACACCATTCATAACTTGTCGTATTGCAACCTCCCACCCCCCCCGTCGTGGGTCCCTTTTTTACAAAAGAACCCCACCCACGTACCTCCATGGTTAGTGGTGGTTGTATTATTTTCTTGGTTTTTTGAAAAAGGGGGGTTCTGTTTTTATTGATTGTGTTCGAGGTTGTACTGGAGGTTGATGCTTCCTCGTCTTCCAGGGTGGCCGTCCCTGGCCATACCCTAAAAAAGGCTGCTGTGGGTTGTATAGGTTTCTGGCAGTGCCACTGGTATGAGCCACACTTATCGGTCTTACATGTGGCTGGTACCGTGATCCAAAGTAAGCCTTCGTGCTGGCTTTGATGAGCCCCAATGTCTTGGCTTCTTCGTCCAGTTTCTTGACCTGTTTGGACAAGTCTTGCCCAAACAAAAGGGTTGAGGTTTTAACGGCTCTTTGTTTGCAAATTGTTGCGTATTTGGGATCCAGTGTCGGCTGAATCGCAGCCTTCCGCATGCTATTCAGCTCATATTGTACATTACAAAACAGAGCTAGTGCGTCTTGGTGGTCTTTAGTTAGCTCTGTTTTGTCCAGGGTGCGGGTGTAGGCTGTGATCCCTGCCGTAAGCCCCTTTAAGGTTTTCTGGATTTTGAGGTCCTGGTTCCTGATGTCCCTCCCCATATGCTTCCAAATGCATTGGTTGACACTGGGGATTTGTAATGCATCACAGTTACCAGGTGGCAGATGTCTGGCCAGTGTCTCTGTGAATATTTGTTGTTGGAGTTGATGGCCAGACATGTAGTTAATACTGGCTGCCATCCTGGAATCCAAGTCTGCCCCTGTTTGACTTGGTTTGTAGTAATCAGCCACCATGTCCAGCAGTGTATGTTTTTCTGCAGATTCAGGATCATGGGAAGCTGTGTGATCAGGGTCTGGCCCATCAGGGTCCTGCCCACTCTCCTCCGAAGAGGTCGAGATTTCAGGGGGTCCCTCACGGGGTACCCATATGGGGCTTGCCTGCCCACTGTGGCTAGTCTCCACATTCATGGGACTGCCACTGTGAAGGAGCTCCTCCAGCAGCTCCTTTAGACGGTCTTTTTGTAGAGCTGCACTTGCTATTTTTGGCTGCTCCCATTCCTGCAGCCTTTCAGCAGTGTGCTGCTGTTCTCTGTAGACCAGCTGTTCCCGTCCCCGGTACTCACGGGTGCTGGTTTCCGGGCTTTCCTCGTTCCGCCGCTGGCCACACCGGTCCTGACTGTCGGTCCACGTCTGTTCCCGGTCAGCTGTTTCTCCTGGCTGCTCCGTATGCAGCCACTCATAGCTGGTTTGTTCGGTCTGCCGCACCCGTTCAGCCCTGGTCCGATATTGATACGGGCTGGTCGCCCGCTGCTGCTCCAAGTCGGGCTTTTCTAGATGGTGAGTTTTCGTTTGAACTTTGCCTCCCGGCCGGGAAGTAAGTTTCGTCGGTGCCAGAATGATTTCTGGCACAGCTGATTCCTCTACCGAGGCCTCTAGAGCCGACGGCTGCTGTCTCTGCCGTTCATCCACGTTTACAACGCGTTTCTCGGGCAGCTTTTTAGCAGACCGCTTCCTTTTTACTCTGTCCATTTTGCTGTGAATGAAAAATGCAGAGTCCTTACCTGCCTTTTGCTGGCTCTTTTGTCCTCTCCCGTTACTGGGGGATGTCCTCCCCCTTCCTGTTGACTCGTGCAATGCTTGTAGCGATATGCGTTGGAAGCGGGTTCTTCACGTAGTCACTCACGTGACTCCGAAGTAAAATTACATTTTTAGAGTCATTTATCCTGCAAATAAATGTATACATATGATTTCTTCGGATAGCTTCTGAAGTATTGACTTTACCAGGGAATACTCTGGGTACTCTGGAATTTAGAAGGATGAGAGGGCATCTTATTGAAACATATAAGATTATTAAGGTACACAAAATTGCTGGGGAAACTCAGCGGGTGCAGCAGCATCTATGGAGCGGAGGAAATAGGCGACGTTTCGGGCCGAAACCCTTCTTCAGATTGGACATGCCAGAGGCAGGAAACATGTTCCCGATGTTGGGGGAGTCCAGAACCAGGGGCCACAGTTTAAGAATAAGGGGAAGGCCATTTAGAACGGTGATGAGGAAAAAAATGTTCACCCAGAGAGTTGTGAATCTGTGGAATTCTCTGCCTCAGAAGGCAGTGGAGGCCAATTATCTGGATGCTTTCAAGAGAGAGTTAGATAGAGCTCTTAAAGATAGCGGGGATATGGTGAGAAGGCAGGAACGGGGTACTGATTGTGGATGATCAGCCATGATCACAGTGAATGGGGTTGCTAGCTCGAAGGGCCAAATGGCCTACTCCTGCACCTATTGTCTATTGAATAATCCTCACACTTCTACAAAGTGTTTCTCACAATCTACAACTTCTGTACATCTTCAACAATAAAACGCCACCAGATCCTAGAATATGTCGGCACTTCTCATTTTCCAGCAGCTATTTTCAAAGAAAAGCAGGCAAAAATTAAATTTACCATGATCTAACACATTTTACACATTGCCTGGGAACTGGGAGTAATTTTGATATTGAGTACTTTGAATAGTGTATGAAATAAAGCTCCAGTTTTATCAGGTACATTGGCTGAGCAGATGCCATTTACTTCAGAACTTTTTTTTCCCATTATCGACATGTGCTACAAGAAAGGGATTGAAGGCTTTAGCCACTTATATGCACAATCCAATATTGCTCAAAAACCAAAATTATTCACCAACAGTGTAATCACTTAATATTTTAAAAATCAGTGAATCATCATAGCATATTATGATAAATTACTGAAATTTATTTATTTCACAAAGAAATGACCCAAAGCTCTTTGTACAATGAATTACTTTGTAAAATAGTGCTTTGGCTCATAGAGCTTTGTCATATACTGCAATTACCTGGTAGAAACCAGTTTCCGAGTCATCTTTCTCCTTTTATTTTATAGTAATGCTCAGAATTGTCTCAAAGATATTATTCAAATATGTTTGCCGGTACAATTTTTAAAAACATGGTTATCATTATGGAAGAGAAACTGGCTACTGCAATTATAAATCTTCTTTTAGAAATATCTCTTTGTACTTAGGCAGCATTAAAATATGTCAACGACATGATGGGAAGTACAATTTTAATAAGCTAAGAGATTGCTACAGTCATTTTTTTAGAAGCTCAATCACTGATTGAAAGGATTTCCATTTTCACTGTAGGTGAGGCTAGATATGTACAGCAGATAGAGCTCTGTACTCCCACGCCAGGATGTACAGGTATGTGGGTATATGTATAACACGTATCAGTTGAAAGCAATTCATCATAATTTCCCACCGATATGGACGATTGCTAGAAGAGAAAAATAACGTGCTTAAATTATGGATGACACACATTAGACCTTTTGAACAAAGGCAAAATTAGCAATAATATTTACTTTCATAATAAAACAGTAAGAGTTCCAAAAAAAACCAGAATCAATTCCAATTAAAATGGATCTTGAGTGTGAGAGATAACATGAATTTTACTTCGGAGTCACGTGATTGATTTCGTGAGGAACCCCGCCAGTCCGCATGCTCGTCATTAGTCTGACGCATTGCGCAGCGACCGGCTGTGAGGTGCATCGCTCCTCCAGCGGTAAGTTTAAAAAGCCTCAGCTAAGCGTAAAACTTAGTCAGAGGTCATTTTCTGCGCTTGGTAATTCTTGTTTCAGGAGACAAGTTCGAGTATGGAGAAAGCATCGAGGGTGAAGGCAAGGCGAGCCGTTGGGAAAGTAGCTAGAAAAGACCGCGGGAGTGCGGGTAGCGGGCGGCCGCCTAGCTCACCTACTGAGTCGCTAGCAGTACGACCAGTGACTGCAGACTTGGTGTCTGAGAGCGCAAAGCCACTAGAAAGTCTGCACGGCCAGTAGACTCGGACGAGTCGGGCCGGGAGCATTCCCCTCCGGTAATGGATAACATATTTGGACGGTTATCCAGGATGGAGCTCCTGATGGAGAGGATGCTCCACCAAGATACACTCCAACAGGATGAGTTGTGTCAGCACCGGCCTCTTATAGAGCCCGCGCCAGCGGCACCTGCTACAGGGCTGCTTAATGTCTCCATCTTGGAGGAGGAGAGCATACCGGGTCAGTATGATTCTGAAGCTGAGTCTGTGGGTTTAGCAGTGGAAGCTACCCCAAGGGATGAAGGGCACGAGTCAGAGGTACCATTCCTGGCAGCAAGATTTACCATCCCAACAGACTCAGGAGAGCCGCTGGTGAAGAGTTGGCTGCAAGTATTAATTACTTGGCTTCACACCAGCTTCAAGAGCTGACCATGGATGAAATGTCCAAAAAGAATGACACCCCGGCTAATTGTATCCTGCTTTAAGTGCCGGCAGTGAACCACGCCATCTGGGGGTCATATGGGCGTAGACATCAGGGCTCAGGAAATGAGGCTTCAGAGGGTGCTGAAGCTGCTCGCCTTGGGCATTACAGCATTCACCAGGTCGGTGGATGGTGGGCACCTGTCTGATGTACAGCAGGATGCCCTGGCCCTCATGTGCAATGCGCACTTCGAGATAAATTGTCTGAGAAAAAGCGCCATCCGCCCTACCATCAACCCAAAATTCGCCCAACAACCCAACCCAATATCCAGCCACCGAATCTGCTGTTTGGTGAAGACCTCACAAAAAGAGTTAAGGAGCTGGACGACGAGGCAAGAACGGTCATGCTCATCAAAGCACCAATGGCCAGCAGAACACTTCGGCGGCAGTATCCCTACAAGCAGTTTGCTGAAACCGGGTCCAGTCAAGGATCAAGCCGGCCATTCAATATGCGCAGCTGGCGCACTGCAGCAGGGGTACAGGCAAACATGCCCTTTCCCACCAGAACCAGGGGACAGAAAATTCCACCGGTAACCATGGAGGTAGGTGGGTTTGGTTCTTGTCGGAACATATTAAGTGAGATTCACCGACCAGTTGGGGGGAGATTACACTTGTTTCTGAAGGAATGGTATGGTATAACATCAGATGTATTTATACTGCACAGTATACAAGGGTTTCGAATTGAATTCCTTCCCAATTTGCGTCCATCCACACAGCATACACCAAGTCGGGCACTCATTTTCTCACAAAAAGAGAATTTGGAGGTTCAAGCTGAAATTGAAAAGTTATATAAAAAAGGGGTAATTGAGAAGGTTTATCAATCTCACCAATTCGTGCCTAATATTTTTCCTAGGCCAAAGAAGGATGGTGGGAGTCGAATCATCCTTGACTTGACGAGCCTTAATCTTTTTGTACAGTATAAACATTTCAAAATGGAAACATTTGGTACTGCCAAGCAATTGATTTCCAGAGAATGTTATATGGCATGTAAAGGATGCACATTACTCAGTGCCTGTTCATAAGGATCATCAGAGATATTTGAAATTTAGCTAGATGAGGCAATAATGGCAATTTAAAGCACTGCCTAATGACTTAACATTGGCCCCTAGATTATTTACCGAACTGCTAAAACCAGTACTGGGAGTACTCCGGGTTCAGGGTCATATTGTAATGGCTTATTTGGATGATATCTTAATCATAGGAAAGACTCGGGAAGCAGCTGAATTATCTGTTTCAGTTGTTAAACTCATGTTTGAGAGATTGGGGTTTCTCATTTATCCAGTTAAATTCAAATTGATACCAGTTAGAGTTATTGCTTATTTGGGATTCACTATTATCTCAACTCACATGTCAATGACTCTGCGGAGGGGCAAGAGATTAGATTTAATTGAAGGCTGTAACAAGCTCATGGGGGAGCAACAACTTTCAATTAGACATGTGGCCAGCTTGATTGGCAAATTAGTGGCTGCCTTTCCAGCTGCACAGTATGGACCTTTGCATTACCAAAATCTACAACGTGCAAAGGTACGTGCAATGTGCAAAGGTCCAAAGATGGCGGCGCTGGCTTAACAGCTGCGACCCACCTGCAATCCGTCTGTTTTTTTTCTTTCTTTTTGTTCCTTTGTCATGTTTTAGTTAATTTTGTTTTATTAAGTTGTGTATTTGTGTGGGAGAAACATGTTTTGGTCTCTTCAGGGGATGCGACTTATTTTCTGTCATATTCCCCGTCCCCGTCACCGTCTGCGCCAAGGCCCAATGGCGGCACTGGCAGCCTCGGAGCTGTGGCGGCGGCAGCGGCAGCGGCAGAGGAGACCCGACTCGGCCTCGGAGCTGTGGCGGCGGCAGTAGCAGCAGTGGAGACCCGACTCTGCTCCGGAGCTGTGGCGGCGGCAGCGGCAGTGGCGGCCGCAGCGGCAGCAGTAGCGGAGAACCGACTCGGTCTCGGAGCTGTGGTGGCGGCAGCGGCGGCAGCGGCGGCGGAGACCCGACTCGGCCCCGGAGCTGTGGCGGCGGCAGCGGCAGCGGCGGCGGCAGCTGCAGCAGAGACCCGACTCCGCCCCGGAGCTGTGGCGGCGGCAGCAGTGGCAGCGGAGACCTGACTCGGCCCCGAAGCTGTGGCGGAGGCAGCGGCAGCGGAGACCCGACTCGGCCTCAGAGCTGTGGCGGTGGCGGCAGCGGCAGCAGAGACCCGACTCAGTTCCGGAACCGTGGCGGCGGCAGCGGAGACCCGACTCAGCCTTGGAGCTGTGGCGACGGCAGCGACCACCCGCGGAGTTTGAACCGGCCCGTTCGCGGAGCACGGTTGAGCCGCGGGATTTGCCATCACCCGGTAGGGTCACAACATCTGGAGCTTGGATCGCCTCGGCGCAGAGGGAGAACAAAGAGGGAAGAGACAGAGACTTTAAGATTTTGCCTTCCACCACAGTGAGGAGGTGTTTGGTGAACTCACTGTGGTGGATGTTAAATTTGTGTTGATTGTGTGTTTTTGTCATTTTTTATTATATGTATGACTGTAGGGAAACAAAATTTCGGGCAGACCGAAAGGTCTGAATGACAATAAACATATCTAATCTAATCTAATCTAATCTAATATAAGGTACAGGCACTCAGTATACATGCAGGTCTTTTTGACAGACCCATGCAATTGCCAGCTGAAGCTATTGCTGAAGTACAGTGGTGGATAAGGAACATCTCAAATTGCTCCTGCAAAATTCTGGTTGAGGAACCTTCAGTTGTTTTACAGACTGATGTTGGTGCCCTAGGTTGGGGTGCTACTGATACCAACTCTAGCTGTGGAGGCAGATGGAATATACATGAGGCATTTATTTTTCAATCACATGGGATTAACTATTTAGAGCTATTGGGAGCATTTTATGGGCTTAAGGCTTATTGTACTACTAAGCGTCACTTGCATGTTCAGCTTCAGATTGACAACGCTACGGCAGTGGCACATGGGTGGAATCAAGTCGGAATCTTGTGATAGATCGGCTAATCTTATTTAGCACTGGCGCATTAAAAGAAACATTTGGGTTTCAGCTATCTACCTGCCAGGTAGATTCAACATGGTGGCAGAGACCAGGTCACGCAAATTCAATTACAACACAGAAAGGATGTTGAATCATGATGTATTTAATGATATTGTTGTACGGTATGGGATGCCAGATATTGATTTGTTTTCATCCAGACTTAAACACCAGTTACCGAAGTATGTTTCATGGGATCCAGACCCAGGGACAGTAGCGGTAGATGCATTCTCACTACACTGGGGCGGAGTGTTTTTACATGCATTTCCCCCATTTTGCCTCATCAGTCGGTGCTTGCTGAAGATCAAGCAAGACTCCACCTCAGGAGTTTTGGTGGTACCTGACTAGCCTACACAGCCATGGTTCCCTCGCGTTTTGGAGATAATAACAACCTCTTATGGCGGTCCCAAAACGTAGCAACCTACTGGTGCACCCTGTAACTGGGGATCAACATCCATTATTAATCTGTTAATTTGCAGATTCTGAGGAGGCCATACCTGGGTCTTGGACTATCCGATCATACCGTGGATGTGATCACAGCGGCCTGGAGGGATAGTACCAAAAAGCAGTACATCTCTCATGTCAGGAAATGGGAGGTGTTTTGTTTACGAGGGAACATTACATATCACACAGTATGCATCTCAGATGTGCTAGAATTTCTGTCAATGCTGTATTTTGGGAAGGGTTGAGCTATAGTGCCATCAATAGTGCCAGGAGTGCCCTGTAATCATACTTAGGGCTGGGGTCAGAATGACATTCTGTTGGATCTCACCCTTTAATATCCCGGTTTATGAAGGGTATTTTTAACTCCAATCCCCCCAGGCCCAGGTACTCTGAAATCTGGGATGTGAACATGGTACTCATGCTGCTTCACCAGTGGGCTCCAGCCACATCCCTGCCTTTGCCCAAAATCACCCTTAAGGTGGTCATGCTCATGGCGCTGGTTTCAGCACAATGGGTCCAGACATTGCAAAAGCTGCGACTGGACAGAATGGTATCATCTGGGAATGACATTACGTTTTACATTTATGATTTAATTAAGCAGAGCAGACCAGGGGTGTTAGGGTTCCAGCTTATATTTTCGGCATACCCCACGGATTTACGACTGTTTGTAGTGTCACACCTGCAATATTATATCAAGGTCACCAAGAGCCTCAGAGGTTCGGAAATAGCATTATTTATTAGCCACAAAAAGCCGCATATGAAAGTGTCGGTTCAGACCATCTCAAGGTGGCTGAAACAAGTTCTGGTTTGTGCAGGAGTAAACACTGACAATTTAAAATCTCACTCCACCAGGGCGGCATCAACGTCAGCAGCGAGGGCAATGGACATCCCTCTAGACCATATCCTCGCGGCCGCAGGAGGGTCAAATGAACTGACTTTTCAGTGGTTTTATAACAAACCGCTTACCGAACAGGGGGTATTCGCCCATTCCATTTTAAGTTCTGTTTCATAGCTTCCCCCTGGAAGAGAGGGGTCACTATTGTTTTTATTTTTGTGAATTAAAGCATCAACATGTTAATCTGTACCATGTTTCAATGCACTGCTCATTATTCACTCATCCTGGGTCAACTGATGCAGTGTGAGACGCCTGGTTTCGTATCTACGGCATGACATCACAGAGCTTTGAAATCTTCACGGAATCACTCACGTGACTCTGAAATAAAATAGTAAGATTAAATGAGTTTACCATTTTGAAGTCTGATCTTTATTTTATGAGGAGTTACGATGAGCGATTACGTGCCCACCGCTCCCAGCCCTCATATCATAAAGGTCATCGGGTAGGTCTATTTCTCTAATCTTACTATGTTACTTCAATTACTGTTATCTGTGATTTCACACCGCTGCTTTGAAGATTGACGCGCATGCGGACTGGCGGGGTTCTTCACGTAATCGCTTATCGTAACTCCTCATAAAATAAAGATCAAACTTCAAAATGGTAAGTTCTCGTTTAATCTTACTATTGCACCTTTTTTTTATGAGTGAGACGCAATCCTGAAACAGCCATTTATAAATATCTGATCACATGCGATAAATGTAGAACTAGACACATTCATCACTGTAATCCAGAGTGCCTTGTATATGCGTTTATTACTGCTCTAAATGCTCATAAACTTTGATCGATGTCAAAGAACAAACATGTCCATATTCATATAACATATTTATATCATAGAGGCTTAGATTTGTACTGCAAGGACAAAGGATCATCACACTGAGTCTGTGTGCCAACCACCAAACACTCTTTGCACTAGTCCTATGAATCCTGCACACCAGGGGCAATTTACAGTGGCCAATTAATCTGCAACCAGTATATCTTTGGAATGTGGGATGAAACTGGAGCACCAGGGTAAACAAACGTAGTTACAGAAACAATATGCAAACTCCACACAACCTCCACTAATTCCCAGTTATCTGCCTTTTCATTGGTGTTTCTACATTTCCAATAGAATGTAAGGTAAATACAATAAATGTTCAGAACTAGGATAAACTTCATCCAGGTCTATATCAGGAGTGCACTATCAAAATATCATCTACATGTCTCGCTTAAGAGACATTTGAACAGGCATATGGTTAGGCCAGGTTTAGAGGGTTAGTCAGGATCGAACCTAAGTCTCTGGGGCTCTAAGGCAGCAACTCTACTGCTGCGCCACCATGCCACATTCCAGTCCAGCAGTCTTCTATTAGACCATCCGACACAAATGGATGCACTGAGTATATCTTTGGTTGACGGATTTAAATTAGATACATCATGTTGACCCCACATTGTCTGCCGTATGCTGTAGCTGCGACATCAAAAAGGATACAATCCCAACATAAATACTGGAATCAGCATCCAGATTATATGTATTATGAGAAGGGAGCAGATATTTTGAATAAAAACTTCTCTCGCCAATGTTATGAACTAATGCTCATTGTACCAAAGTATTTTCATAATACCAACGCTTAAATTGAAAAGGAAATTCCTGGAGGTACTGAATAGGTCAGACAGAAATCTGAGAAGGGGAATGGATAGACAATGTTTCAGGTTAGGGTCCTTCTGCACACTGATGGAGTAGAACCTCCTTTTACCAGCTATTTTCCAACTTCATCATCAGTCTGAGGAAGGGTTCAATCCTAAAATGATGTTTGTCTATTTCCATCCTGAGATGCTACCTGGCCTTTGAGTTCATCCAGCACTTTGTTTTTTAGATCAAGATTCAGGCATCAGTAATCTCTTGTGCTTCACTGGATTGAAAATAATATTCTGATTTCAACCTCTCATGGTTGGAATTGGTCTGGTTTAGATTTTTAATCCTGTTTACAGTCTATTCATTTTACTGTCCATTGAATTGATGAAGAATAGAAAATGAACATTCATCATGGTCTCATCACATACTCGCCCAGAAGTGGTAAAATTAAACTGGAAGATTAAACGCTTCCAGGAGTTAAGAGGATAGGTGATTTGTTAAGACATATAAGACTTACAAAAATAATGTTGGATGTTTTGGCACTTCTGCAGCAACAGATATGGAGATTAATCTTTCAGCACCCAATACCTTCTGCACACTTTATACACAGAGGAATAACATGTCTTGAGATATTGGAGGGAATGACTCTTGGACAGTTGGAGGGAATGTAATCTGATAATATTAATGTATACATGCTGGAATGATGGAGCTTAATAGTATAATTCACAAGAAAGGTATGTTCATAATGAGAAGGCAGTGGGGACCTCAGAAAGCAGTGGAGGCTGATTCTATGGATGCTTTCACGAGAGAGTTAGATAGAGCTCTTAAAGATAGCGGAGTCAAGGGATATGGGGAGAAGGCAGGAACGGGGTACTGATTGTGGATGATCAGCCATGTTCACAGTGAATGGCGGAGCTGGCTTGAAGGGCCGACTGGCCTACTCTTGCACCTATTGTCTAATGTCTATTGTCTATTGTCCAATCCACGACTCCAAATTTAAAGACAAGGGATTAATCAATGTCATGGATGTCTGAACAACAATTACACCTGGCGAACCCAGATCTTTTGCAGATACTTTTACAAATGAGAACATTTTAGCCAGTATAACTGATGGCAAATTTAGAGCATGGTTTCCAATGAAAAAACTGTCTAAATCAATGGAGAATAATTGACATTCACATAACAACCAAAACACAGAGAAAATATATGTAGAATAAGAGGAGTAACGCAATTCAAGTGAGTGGAGTAGAGCAATGTCATTTCAACTGAAAAGAAAGAACAATCAGATCCAACCAGTCAATAAAAGGTCATGGATTTTAATTACTGTTTTAAATCACTCAAGTTGAAATCTTAATTTCTCTTCTATACAAGTTATATGATAAACTCTCACACTATTATTTTTTTCCCATGAACATCACAAGCCATTCTCCCCATTGCAAATCATTCATGCTTATCTTCTGATTCTTTAGATGCCAAACACCACAAAGGCACAAAGGAGAGGGGGCTGGAAGATTTTGCCAGGACTCATTCCATTCATTCCAATCTAGCGAACAATGCATCCCATAAATTACCACTCATCAAATCGCCCCAAGTCATTCGTCAAAAATGTTCTCCAGGAGATCATCAAATTTAAGGATAAGAATCACTGGATATACTTAGCCAAGTGAGCTATGTAGAGAAAAAGTGAAAGTTAATGTCACTGGTCCGCAATCTTTCGACAAAACAAGAAAAAGTTAAAGACATTCTACAGCTACAAAGCCAGGCAAAGAGAATAGAGTAAATAATCAAAGGAAAATGCCTGAGAGGTTGGAAGGTAGTGAACATCAAATAAGGCATAAGGCGAAATGATACACAGTAGGTATGTTGCAAAGCCTACCTGAAGCGTCGCTGAAAATCTGTCCCAGCCCGTGTGCGTGATTTTGGCGCCGTTTAGAGGGGGGCGGGTTTAAAACGCGATTTTCCCTAGGCTGTTCAAATCGAGGTTTTTCAGCCTAGTTAATTATTAACGAAAAATCGCTGGAAGATTCCCTCGCTTGAGCTATTATTAGTTTTAAGGGCGTTATTTAATTGTTATAGTAGGTTAAAAATTAACCTCTAAACCCCCGACCGCCGGCAACCGGCCGGATCTCATACAGGGGAAAACGGAAGGTAGACTGTTTATTTTTACGTTAAAAAGGGCTTCTTAAGATCCTTTATACAAAGCTTAATGTTGCGAGGGGCTAATTTTGGGCCCATTATATCCCGCAGTATTTTTCTGGGCATTTGAGGGTACAAATCTACCGCAATGTGAACATTCTAAACCAGCGCGTTCACAGGATCCCACTAGAAAGCTGATGTAAATGGACTTTAATTTACAGCAATTAAACACTAAACTCCTTCCATTTGGCCTATAAATTAATGTAAACGAGATTTAAAAATCATGTTTTATTGTGAATTGTTTGTGAATATTATTTGGACACTTAGGCTATTTAAAAATGTTAATCATTTATTAAGAAATGGATAGATGTTTAGATCTAGTAATTGAAGTTTGAAATTAGCTACAATTAGGTAACTAACTAATTATATGCTTTAATTTCAGGTCATCCAAGTAAGATTATTTTATATTTGTTTCAGAATGCTTCAATCTATGATAACTGAAAATTTCATTCAGTTCTCTTAATTTTTAAGAAAGTTATGGGCTTTTGACTGTCCACGATCACAGCTTTTTTGTTATGTGCATAGAAAATCAATAGGGAACAAGATGCTCATTTCCGAGTATGAAAATGGCCATAACTTTTTAAATACTTGAGATATGAAAGTGAATTAGGTGTCAAATTAAACTTATTTTTATGCTTTATCTGATGGGATAAATTGCAGACTTGATTTTTAAAATCTCAAAATTTTGTAACATTGAGTCTGTCTTTCCATCATACCACGCATTTGATCTCCATTGCCAAGAATTATACATATACATGTATAATGATGGATTCATAAAGCAATACATAAAAAACTAGCCCTTCAACCCAAACTCATCCTTGTTGACCAAAATGCCCCATCTAAGATAGTCCCGTTTGCTTAAAGTTGTCCCATATCCCGCTAAACCTTTCCTATCCATGTACCTATCCAAATGTCTTCTAAATGTTATTATTGCCTGCGTTTCAATTACTTCCTTTGGCAGCTCGTTCCACCTACCATAGAAACATAGAAACATAGAAAATAGGTGCAGGAGGAGGCCATTCGGCCCTTCAAGCCAGCACCGCCATTCATTGTGATCATGGCTGATCGTCCCCTATCAATAACCCGTGCCTGCCTTCTCCCCATATCCCTTGACTTCACTAGCCCCTAGAGCTCTATCTAACTCTCTCTTAAATCCATCCATTGACTTGGCCTCCACTGCCCTCTGTGGCAGGGAATTACATAAATTCGCAACTCTCTGGATGAAAAAGTTTTTTCTCACCTCAGTCTTAAATGACCCCTTTATTCTAACACTGTGGCCCCTGGTTCTGGACTCGCCCAACATTGGGATCATTTTTCCTGCATCTAGCTTGTCCAGTCCTTTTATAATTTTATATGTTTCTATAAGAATCCCCCTCATCCTTCTAAACTCCAGTGAATACAAGCATAGTCTTTTCAATCTTTCCTCATATGACAATCCCGCAATCCCAGGGATCAATCTCGTGAACCTACACTGCACTGCCTCAATCACAAGGATGTCCTTCCTCAAATTAGGAGACCAAAACTGTACACAATACGCAGATGTGGTCTCACCAGAGCCCTTTACAACTACAGAAAAACCTCTTTACTCCTTTACTGAAATCCTCTTGTTATGAAGGCCAACATTCTTGTTATGAAGGCCAACAATAAGAATTAAGGGACTGAAGTTTAGGGGTAACATGAGGGGGAACTTCTTTACTCAGAGAGTGGTAGCTGTGTGGAATGAGCTTCCAGTGAAGGTGGTGGAGGCAGGTTCGTTTTTATCATTTAAAAATAAATTGGATAGTTATATGGATGGGAAAGGAATGGAGGGTTATGGTCTGAGCGCAGGTATATGGGACTAGGGGAGATTATGTGTTCGGCACGGACTAGAAGGGTCGAGATGGCCTGTTTCCGTGCTGTAATTGTTATATGGTTATTATATGGTTATTCCATTATATTTCTTCACTGCCTGCTGTACCTGTAAGCCAACTTTCAGTGACCGGTGTACAAGGACGCCCAGGTCTCGCTGTGCCTCCCCCTTACCTAACCTAACCCCATTGAGATAATAATCTGCTCCCTTGTTTTTGCCGCCAAAGTGGATAAGCTCACATTTATCTATATTATACTGCATCTGCCATGCATTTGCCCACTCACTGAACCTGTCCAGATCACTCTGCAACCTCCTAACATCCTCTTCACAGTTCACACTGCCACCCAGCTTTGTGTCATCCACAAACTTGCTCGTGTTGCTCCTAATTTCCTCTTCCAAATCATAAATATATATGGTAAACAGTTGCGGCCCCAACACCGAGCCTTGCGGCACTCCACTCGCCACTGCCTGCCATTCTGAAAAGGACCCGTTTACTCCTACTCTTTGCTTACGGTCTGCCACCAATTTTCTATCCATTTCAACACCCTACCCCCAATTCCATGTGCTCTAATTTTAGTCACCAGTCTCCTGTGCGGGACCTTATCAACGGCTTTCTGAAAGTCTAGATACACGACATCCACTGGCACCCCTTCATCCATTTTACTTGTCACATCCTCAAAAAATTCCAGAAGATTAGTCAAGCATGATTTCCCTTTCATAAATCTATGTTGACTTGGACTAATCCTTTTAGTGCTATCCAAATGACCCAATATTACTTCTTCAATAATTGACTCCAGCATCTTTCCCACCTCCGAAGTCAGGCTAACTGGTCTGTAATTCTCCGTTTTGTCTCTCGCTCCTTTCTTGAAAAGTGGGATAACATTAGCTATCAATTTAGGAGGAGGAGCCATCTTGGGGAACGGCTGCTAACCAGTAGCCGTCCGTTTAATTCACTTTTTTTTTGTAGTTCTAGTGAGTCCTGTGTTTTGTTTGTGGGAGAAATAGACGTTTTAATGTGGGGGGAAGGGGGTAACTATATTTCTAGGTCCCTACCTAGTCGGTGAGGCAGCTTTTTCTCCGGGCTGTCCCGTCGACCCGTCCTTGTGGCCTACCAGCGGGCGTGGAATGCCGTTTCCTGGCGGGGACCGCCCAGCACCTCGGCTTCGGTGGCGGCGCAGCGCTGGAGCGCTATCGCAGAGCGGAGCGGGCGATGCCTTGCCTGGGTCGCCGCGCTGGATCGACGCGCTGGAGCTCCGGTGAGCTGTGACCGCCGAGTTCAACACCTCCGGGCTGCGGGTCTGCGGAGTGGAGGGGGCGGCGCCAACTTCAACATCGGGAGCCTGGGAGCTCCAAACCGGCGCGGCCTGGTCGGCTTCGGAAGCCGCGGTCTCCGGTAAGGAAGCGGCCATTCCAGGTGGCCCAGCCGCTGAGAGGACTCTCCCGACGCCAGGGCAACAGCACCCGGCGAGAACGGCCAGGAACATCGGGCCTCCGTAGAGGCAATAGCGGAGGCCTCAATAGGCCTGACTTTGGGAGAACTGGGGATGGGGACTGGACATTGTGCCTTCCCCCACAGTGGTAACCATTGTGGGGGGATGATTTTTGTGTGTAAGTGATTATTTTAGTTTGTGTCCAAGATGGCTGTCGGAAGGGAGAGTGTACACTGGTGCGGATTAGCTACCGCTGCTCTCACTTCACATTGTGTTTTTGATTTTTTTGTCTTTGGATCGAATTCTGTCTTTAATTTGTGTATTGGTGATGTCTTTATTATTTATTTTACTCTGATTATATGTTTTTTACTCTTGTTAAATTCTGTAAGGTGTCCTTGAGACTTTTGAAAGGCGCCCATAAATAAAATGTATTATTATTATCATTATCCTCCAATCCACAGAAACTGATCTTGAACCTATTGAACATTGGAAAATGATCACCAATGCGCCCACTATTTCTAGAGCCACCTCCCTGAGGACCCTGGGATGCAGACCATCAGGCCCAGGGGATTTATCATCCTTCAGTCCCATTAGCCTACACAATACTATTTCTCGCCTAATGACATTTATTTCAGTTCCTCTTCCCCCTTAGATCCTCTGTCCTCCAGTACATCTGGGAGATTGTTTGTGTCTTCCTTAGTGAATCACATCACACTCTGCGTGAAAAGGTTTTCCCCCAGGTTTCTATTAATTTTTTCCTCTTCCACCTTAAACTTATGCCCTCTAGTTTTTGATTCCCCAACCATGTCGGAAGATACAGTGGGATATGGATCAGATTCAGAAATAGATGGAGAAGTGGCAGATGGAGTTTAATCCAAGCAAGTATGAGAAATTGCACTTTGGGAAGTTGAATATAAGGGGAGAGTATACAGTTAATGGCAAGATCCAGGGGTTGTGATGACGACAGATATGATAGTGGTGTTTAAGGCTCTTAAATAGGCACATGGGAGTGCAAGGAATGGAGGGATTTGGATCATGTACAGGCAGGTGAATCAGTTTAACTTGGCATTGTGTTTGGCACAAACATTATGTTTGTTTATATTATGAATGTTTGTTCATATTATAAATGGGCTGAAGTCCCCATTCCCGTGCTGCACTGTTCTATCTTTATTATCTACTAATTACTATGAAATTACCAAAGAAGCTAAATACTGCAAATACTACACTCATATATATTATTTGTAATATGCAACTCTAACTCACATGTAAATCATGACATGCTCAGATATGCCTCTGTTCTGTTCTTGTGATCAATTCCATATCACCTTAATTGTAAGCTGTTTTAAACTTTAAATACTATCCCTTCTCTGGAAATGGATGCTATTGAACAGCTCATCTTAATGATCATTCAGAATGCAGAATCATTCTATTTACTGCTTTCTATTTTTCAGTCTTTCTTAAACTTTTCCTTATTTTATTAACAAAAAATCAAACTTGTGACTAACGTGGGCAGGTGGCGCAACTGACGTCACAGCGGCCTCTGCAGTCTGTCTGTCTTTCTTTTTTTTTTTTGTCCCGTTGAGGGTATAGTGTGTAGTGGGCTTTAAATGTGTATGTCTGGGGGGCAGGGGATGGGTGGGGGAAACTTTTAAATCTCTTCCCTGCACGGGGACCCGACCTTTTCCCTGTCGGGTCCCCGTTGTCGTTGGGGCCTAGCACCGTGGAGCGGCCTCAAACCGTAATGACCTGGGGGCTCAAGTCACGGAGCCTGCGGAGCTGCGGACCTACCATCGTGGTACTGGCCAGCTTCGGAGCATGGAGAGTTCGGAGCGTGGAGAACTGCGGTGGTGCGCTGCTGCGACCCGACTCCAGTGGATGGTGATACCGGGAGCTCGCGGGTCCCCGGTGGGAGACTGCTTTGCGGGGCACCGGCAACGGCGACTTCTCCCGCCCGAATTGCGGGGTTGAAAGTGACCCGGAGCAGGGCCTTACATCGCCCGGCGTGGCTTTAAATGGCCGCGGACTTGCTAGCGCCCGCCGGGGGCTCCAACATCAAGACCCGGAGCAGGGCCTTACATCGCCCGGCGCGGCTTTAAGTGGCCGCGGACCTGCTAGCGCCCGCCGGGGGCTTTGACTTTGACATCGGGAGAAGAATGGAGAGCAGGGGAGAGACAAGACTTTGCCTTCCATCACATTGAGGAGGAGATTCACTGTGATGGATGTTTATGTAAATTGTGTTGGTGTATGTCTTGGTGTGTGTGTTCTTTTCTTGTATGACTGCAGAATTTTGTTTGTGAGGTTCAAATGACAAATAAATGGTATTGTATTGTATTGTATTGTATTGTATCAGACTGACACAACACTTCATTATGATTTCACCATCTTTATCCTGCGTTCTGCTACTGTCTGTCCTTTCTTATTTGTTGTTATTTTTAGAATGTGTTAAAAAGTATGTTTTAGTGTTCCTTGGTTTGGTTTACATGAGGGGTGGGGGGGTTGGGGGAAACGTTTTTTTTCAATCTCTTACATCGACGGAGATGCAATTTTTTGCCATATCATATATCCGTCCACACATTGTGGAGTTGGCAGCCTTTCCTAGAGACCGACACGGTGCTCCATGCCGCGGGAGTCTGTGGGACTTTAACATCGCAGAGCTTGCGATTCCTTTGCCGGGGATCGGAGCTCCAACCGTGGGGCCTGTGGACTTTCACAGCGTGAAGCCCGTGGTCTCTAGTGATAAGCCGGCTCAGGCGCTCCATGCCGCGGATAGAGTTTCAACCGCCCCCAATGCGGGAGTTTTGATCAACCCGACGGGGGATTTAATCGTTAGCTGAGGGGGCTTTGATCGCCCCGACTGCGGATGGTTTGACTGCCCCGATCGCGGGAGAAAAAAGAGGGAGAGGATTTAACTTTATTGTCTTACATCACAGTGAGGAATGTGGAATCCACGGTGGTGGATGTTTATGTTAACTTTTATGTAGTTGTGTGTCTGGTTGCTTTTCACTTAGTATGGCTGTATGGTAACTCAAATTTCACTGTACCTTAATTGGTACATGTGACAATAAACTGACCTTCAAACCCTTGAAACCTTGAAGACCTTTAACTACATGTTGGAGGAATATTTTTATCCAACTATATGCACAGCAAACATGGACTTTGCTTTAGACTTTAGAGATTCAGAGTGGACAAAGGCTCTTCAATGCACTAGGCCTGCACCAACCATCAATTCCTATACACTAACACTATCCTGCACATTAGAGTTAATTTTACAATTTTACCTAAGCCAATTAACCTACAAAACTGCACATCTTTGGCGTGTGGAGGGAAGCTGGAGCACCTGGAGAAAACCCACGCGGTCACAGGGAGAACGTACAAACTCCATACAAACAGGAACTCGGGTCTCTGGCGCTGTAAGGCAGCAACTCTACCGCTGTGCCGCTGTGCAACCCCAAACTAAACTGATGGATGGAAATCTCATTGAAATGTATTAATGAGTTTTCCCCAAACATTTACACTTTCAAAAACCATTGAAAGGAAATGCAGCAGCACCAGAGCTATCTTGTTATTTATGTGATGACATAACTGCTTCAAGAATAACTGCTTCAAGATTTCCTAACAGCTCACATTCTGTTTGAAATGTTCAACTCTGACACTTTGTTGCCTACAGCAACTCAGGACAGAAATTTCAGTCAATTTTAATTCACTGTGAGTTATTTAGTTTTTACTTGAGGCATCTGACTACAGAAGCTAACCCAACCAGAACCTGTGTTTTCATGGAATCCTAAGAAAGTAAAGGTGTTCCAGGACATTTCACAAGGTTAGCAAACCGAATAGAAGGAATACAGTAAGTTAATATTAATGGGACATCAGAAAATAGAAAGATGAAGCAAAGAGAAGAAGACTATGATCCAGAGTGTTGTGCCAAGGTACCTAAACTAACCCATCAGCGAGGGTATGATTAATACTGTGGTTGCTCAATAAACTGGAGGAGTGCAGATATTTAAAATGAGTTTGAAGCCAGAGGAACTTTCAAATGTAAGGACATATATTTAATGACAATTCTATATCAAGGTTATGCATAATTAGGAGCCAGTACAGGTTGGTAAACACAAGGTGACAGTGAAAGGAAAGTGTTTGATGGCTCCGGGCCTGTACTCACTAGAATTTAGAAGGGTGAGGGGGAACTCATTGAAACTTGCTGGATAGTGAACGTTATTCAGATAGATAGGCTGGACGCGGAAAGGATCTTTCCGGTATTGGGAGAATCTAGAATTAAAGGGCACAGCATCAGAATAAAAGGAGGTGCCTTCAAAATGGATATGAGGAGGAATTTATTTAGCCAGAGGGGGATGAATCTGTGGAATTCATTGTCATATTTGGCAGCGGCCGCTTCGAGTATTTTTAACGCAAAGCTTGATAGATTCTTGATTAGAAAGGTTATCAAAGGTTAGGGGAAGAAGGCAGGAGAATGGGGTTGAGTGGGAAAAATAGATATGCCATGGTTGAATGGTGGAGTCGAGTCGATGGGCTGAATGAGATAAATTCTGCTCCTATATCTTATGGTTTTATAGAATTTGGTTCAAATTATGAGAAAGGCACCTGGAATTCTGAGTAACATCAAATGTATTGAAGGTGGAGAGAGAAGGCCATTGAGAATATATTAAATTAGTCCGGATCAGTAGTAACAATGTGTTTCAGCAGCACCAGCAATGTTGCAGAGATGAAAATGGACAATTTTAATTATTCATTGGTGGATGGTGCAAAACTCATCTAAAGATTAGAAAATACATTAAGGTGTCACGCAGTCTCATTCACTTATATCTGATGAAGTCCCTTTGTCCTGGAATGTTAACTCAATTTCTCTTTCCACAGATGCCAACTGACCCATTGTGTGCTTCCAATATTTTCAGTTTTTATTTCAGATTTTCAGCATCTGTAAATTTTTTTAATAATTTGGACTTCATTTTTCTGATTCACTTTATGTTAGTTGCCATGGACGATGATGTTGTCTATGTTTATGAACCACACATTGATTTGGGGATCAGAAACAATGGATTCAGTCTTGCTAATATGTATTTGAACAATTCCTTTGTCTAACAAGTCCTGAATGTTGGATAATCAATCTGAAAGTTTATGGGCAATTGCACGGCTGAGATCACAGTGAGGGAAAGTTAAGTTACATTTGTATTCATGAGAAAGATGTGCTTTTGGATAATGCTGTTGGGGAAACAATTAAATACCCTGAGCATGTCCTTATGAATGCCCCCAAAGGCCTCCAATATTTGCTCCTGAATTATTATTATTATTATTATAAACTGGTCTTTCATATCAAAGGATCATGTTGTTAAAAGACTGAAATTTCTTATTACATGGCCTGCAATGACTTTAGCACCACTGTTAAATTTTAAAAGTAATTATAACTTTTAAGAACCAGCTATATGTGTACTTGAACCACCAAGGCAAAATAGGCAGCAGATGAAGTGCCGATAAATGGGATTAGTCTCGATAGGTACTTTATTTATAGCATGGCCAGGATGGGCCAAGTGACCTGTTACTGTGCAGTATGACATTATGACTCTGTAGCGTCTGCTATTAAAAGTTATAATTGCTTTAAAATTGTAACAGTGGTGCAAAAGTCATTTCTGGCAAAGATATTTTGATATAAACAACATTTTAAAAAATAATTCTGAAGCAAAATATTGTAAATGGTGGAAATCTGAAATAGAACAGAAATAATAAGTCTGTGAATAAGTATGCGTGGAGAAAGAAAGAGATAATACTGTATTTCAAATAGATGATCTTTCATTTGAATGAGCAGTAAGATGAATATGGGTTATCACTCCACAGGTGCTGCCTAATCTGCTGTAGTTAAACCAAATAAACCAAATGAATCATAGAATCATGGAGTCATACAACATGGAAAAAGGCCCTTTGGCCCAACTGCCCCAACTGCCCAACCTGCCCATGCCGACCAAGTTGCCCCAACTTGCCTGTATTTGGCACTTATCCCTCTAAATTTTTCTCTCTGCCCAAATGTATTTTAAATGTTCTTATAGTACCTGCCTTAACTGCTGCTCTGGCAGCTCACTCCATATACTCACCCTCCCTGTGTGAAAAAGATGTCACTAAAATTCCTATGAAATCTTTTCTCTCTCACTTTAAACCTATGTCCTCTGGTTCTTGATTCACTCTGGGTAAAAAACTGTATTCTCCCTATCTATTCCCTTCATGATCATATACACCTCTATCAGATCACCCCTTATTCTCCTGCACTCCAAGGAATAAAGTCCTAGCCTGCCCAAATTCTCCCTTTATATCCGGCCCTCAAGTCCTGGTAACATCCTCGTAAATCTTCTCGGCACTCTTTTCCTGCTTAACAACATCCTTTCTATAGCAGGGTATCCAAAACTGAATATGATACTCCAAATACTGCCTCACCAACATCTTGTACAGCTGTACCATAACATTCCAACTTCTATATTCAATACCCTGACTGATGGCCGATGTACCAAAAGTCTTCTTGACCACTCTATCTACATGTGACACCAGTTTTAAGGATCTATATACCTACGCTCCTAGATCCTTCTCCTCTACAACACTGCCCAAGGCCTTGCTATTCACTGTGATGTTCCTACCGTGGTTCACTTTCCCAAAAATGCAACACCTTGCACTTATCTGCATTAAGCTCCATTAACCTCAGCCTACTTGACTATCTGATCAAGTTCCTGCTGACACATCAGCAAAGGTGTTGCAATGGAGTAGGAACAAATCAGAAGAAATATATTTTTTGATTTTTAACATTAAAATGTGGTTCCAAGATATTATTTTGTCAATTGCTCTGCATCACCATGCTCGTTACATTATCAGAGTATCAAAGTAATATTCCCCATCATCATTATTGCTAAACACCTGCATCAGCTTGCAAAACTATGAATTGTGTTTGTTCGTACCATCTCTGGTCGAGTTCAATTTTCCAAATACAGAAATGATGATTTATAATGTTTCCCTCATTATCACACAACTAGCTGCTGACATACATAGCTTCTCATTATCACACAACCAACTGCTGACATACATAGCTTCAAGCCCACACAAACAATGTAGTCTTAGCAGAATGCTGAGGGAAAATGCCCATCATTGGTTGTTTAAGTATCCATTCTTACGCTTGTCAGTTCTGACATTTATTACTGATATCAAGCATGGAATGGGTTTAAAACCTTCAAAGGTCACCTTCAATATAATGAGCTCATTCAAAATCTGCTGCAGTCATATTATATCCCAGGGTTGAATTCATGAAGATATACATTGAACTATCTAAAATAGATTGATAGACTTCTAATCTAATATTTATCTAAGAAAGAATTATCCCATTATTGCATTAATGAAAGGAATAGACACTGTAGGTTAGGATGAAAGATAAAAATGTGGACAAATATTAAATGGGTTTTAGGTTGACATCAGTGAATATATTCTGATCACACAAGAGTCAAAAAACAAACCACTAATAATTCTCAATGCACCAGTTCTATGCTAGAAGTGTTTCATTTTGTCGTAACATTAACATTATTTCATAGCAATAATCTTGAATATTAATTGTTTTCTTCTGAAAACTCTGAAGTGTATTTTGCCATGAGAGGTATTATATCTAAAGTAACTGTGAATCATACGTAAATCATAGGTGAAGAAAGAATTTAAAAGAAAATATATCTCGGGATAGAGAATCTTATACATGCTCAATGCTTCCAGCTCCTGACAAGGTAGATATAGCCTGAAAATATGTCCTCAAAAAAAGCTATATGCAAACTTACTACAGTCGTATTGCTAATTGTAAACTATACCCTGCTGTGCACTATGTCCCTCTGTCCTTCTCGTGACCCAAATAGGGTATTAAGTATTTTGCCTGATTTGTGAAAATCATCTTTAAAAGCTCCAAGCATAAAGGAAAATATAGAAATCTGCAACAAAATCGAGTGCCTTGTCTAATTTTTAAGGGTTAATTGCCAATGAGTGAACTTGTGTTTTTTTATTATTCCTATTTGTGAGCTACCATTTATCACCCATCCTGAATTTCTTTTAAGAAGTTTTGATGAGCTGCCTTCCAATGTCAGTCTATGTGGCAAATGTAAATAAGTAGGAAGTTTTGGTGTCGGGACCCAGAGTTAAATAAAGGAACAGTGATATATTTCCAAGTCGAGGCAGTACTTAACTTGGAAGTGTACTTGCAGCAAATCATGCAGCTAGGTCAACATTATCCCTCGTCTATTTGAAAAGATCCTTGATTCACAGTTTATCACAGATGTTTGCCTGATCTGTTGCTTTGTGTTTTGTAGATGACACGCACTGCAACCATGATACACTAGTCATCTGTTTGTTAGTAAAGACGACAGAAATGCAATCAAATTGCCATATCAATCTATCTGATTCACTAATGTCATCAGGTGAGGAAACTTTATCTTTATCTAGTCTAGTATATGTGAGCCCAGCCCCACCAATATGGTTGCCTCCTGGATCTCCTCTGAAAAAAAGAGGACTGGGAGAAATTCAGAGTTCAGCAGAGGAGGGCAAAGGGCTTAATTAGGAAAGGGAAAATAGATTATGAAAGAAAACTGACAGGGAACATAAAAAAAAAAAAACTGACTGCAAAAGTTTTTATAGGTATGTGAAGAGAAAGAGATTAGTTAAAACAAATGTAGGTCCCTTGCAGTCAAAAACAGGTGAATTGATCATGGGGAACAAGGACATGGCAGACCAATTGAATAACTCCTTTGGTTCCGTCTTCACTAAGGAGGACATAAATAATCTGCCGGAAATAGCAGAGGACAAATGAGATGGAGGAACTGAGTGAAATCCAGGTTAGCCGGGAAGTGGTGTAAGGTAAATTGAATGGATTAAAGGCCGATAAATCCCCAGGACCAGATAGGCTGCATCCCAGAGTACATAAGGAAGTAGCCCCAGAAATAGTGGATGCATTAGTGATAATTTTTCAAAACTCTTTAGATTCTGGAGTAGTTCCTGAGGATTGGAGGGTAGCTAATGTAACCCCACTTTTTAAAAAGGGAGGGAGAGAGAAAACGGGGAATTACAGACCAGTTACTCTAACATCGGTAGTGGTGAAACTGCTAGAGTCAGTTATTAAAGATGGGATAGCAGCACATTTGGAAAGTGGTGAAATGATTGGACAAAGTCGGATTGACGAATCTTATAGAATTTTTCGAGGATGTAACTAGTAGAGTGGATAAGGGAGAACCAGTGGATGTGATATATCTGGACTTTCAGAAGGCTTTCGACAAGGTCCCACATAAGAGATTAGTATTCAAACTTAAAGCACACGGTATTGGGGGTTCAGTATTGAGGTGGATAGAGAAATGGCTGGCAAAGAGGAAGCAAAGAGTAGGAGTAAACAGGTCCTTTACAGAATGGCAGGCAGTGACTAGTGGGGTACTGGGAGCCCAGCTATTTACAATATATATTACTGATTTGGACAAGGGAATTGAATGCAACATCTCCAAGTTTGCGGATGACACAAAGCTGGGGGGCAGTGTTAGCTGTGAGGAGGATGCTAGGAGGCTGCAAGGTGACTTGGATAGGCTGGGTGAGTGGGCAAATGTATGGCAGATGCAGTATAATGTGGATAAAAGTGAGGTTATCCACTTTGGTGGCAAAAACAGGAAAGTAGACTACTATCTAAATGGTGGCCGATTAGGAAAAGGGGAGATGCAACGAGACCTGTGTGTCATTGTACACCAGTCATTGAAAGTAGGCATACAGGTGCAGCAGGCAGTGAAGAAAGCAAATGGTATGTTAGCATTCATATCAAAAGTATTTGAGTATAGGTGCAGGGAGGTTCTACTGCAGTTGTGCAGGGTCTTGGTGAGACCACACCTGGAGTATTGCGTACAGTTTTGGTCTTCAAATCAGAGGAAAGACATTCTTGCCATAGAGGGAGTACAGAGAAGGTTCACCAGACTGATTCCTGGGATGTCAGGTCTTTCATATGAAGAAGGACTGGATAGACTCGGCTTGTACTCGCTAGAATTTAGGTGATTGAGGGGGGATCTGATAGAAACTTACAAAATTCTTAAGGGGTTGGACAGGCTAGATGCAGGAAGATTGTTCCCGATGTTGGGGAAGTCCAGAACAAGGGGTCACAGATTGAGGATAGAGGGGAAATCCTTTAGGACCGAGATGAGAAAAACATTTTTCACACAGAGAGTGGTGAATCTCTGGAACTCGCTGCCACAGAAGGTAGTTGAGGCCAGTTCATTGGCTATATTTAAGAGGGAGTTAGATGTGGCCCTTGTGGCTAAAGGGATCAGGGGATATGGAGAGAAGGCAGGTACAGGATACTGAGTTGGATGATCAGCCATGATCATATTGAATGGCGGTGCAGGCTCGAAGGGCCGAATGGCCTACTCCTGCACCTATTTTCTATGTTTCTATGTTTCTATGAAATGCCCACTCTGATGTGCTGTAAATCAAAGACTGAAACAGAATGTTAACAAGACGAGGTAGACCAACTAGCATTGATCTAGGCACCAGATTAAGGCACAGCTACGTTGTTTTAGTGATTAGACAAGCAGTAGTTTACCTGCTCCATCAGCAAAACAGATCCCCATACACTAGCTCTATTCTACACACTCGGGACAATTTACAATCTTTACTGAAGCCAATTAACCTACAAATCTTTGGAATGTGTGAGGAAACTGACACACCTGTAAAAACCCATGGAGAATGTACAAACACAGGGAGAACATACTAACTCCGTAAATATCCACCAAAACAGCTATATTTTAATGGATTAATTGCCAATGAGCGAACGTGTTTTTTTATTATTCCTCTTTGTGAGCTGCCATTTAGTTCTGTGTAGTCAGGGTCAAACCGGGGTCTTGGGCACGGGTAAGGAGCAACTCTACCGTTGCGCCACCGTGTCATCCCAGATGTAATCTAGTGCAATCTATGTGACCGCTATAACTTCACCACTGATGGATGAAGCACATTTTGTTTAACTAGGCAATTAGTATTATATTAATGAAGCCATGCCATGTCATTGGTATCTTTATTTCCCTTGGGGATTTGATTGCATGGTAAAATTGGCAACATATTCCATCGCTGCTGTTGTTCAATTGGAAAAAGAGAGGTATGTGTTGAACCTGTTGTTGTAATGGGTCACATATCTGATAAGTCCGTGAGCGCGAAACTGGTTGATAATGTAGTTTCTCCTGTGGGAACCGTCAATGTAATCAAAGCATTAAAAATGGAGGCAGATGATACTGTTTACATTGTAAAAGTTGACTGCAAGTTTCTAACAGCTGTTGGCTGGGTTCTATAGCGCCCTACTTGTTCTGCTTCACATTTTGGAAACAATATTTCTTAAATATGTGTAATATATCTGGGCCTGGAATGTCGTCTACGTTCTGATGGTCTACGTTCTGTTGTTTTTATGGACTCTCAGGTGGCTTATATATCCAATCCTGGCTTTGAAAGTTCTTCGGCATTCAGGACAGGTCATTTCCAGATGGCAGATCTGCTTTGGTTGTTGCTGTCTCTCTTTCCGTTTTCTTCTCTTTTCTTCTACTTCTGCACGTCTCTTGGCTTCGAAGGTCGCTGTTCCTTCTTGCATGATGGTTCGCCAGAGTTTCCTGTCCTTGGCATTGGTTTCCCGATTGTCGATGTCGATTTCATATTTCTTCATGCTGGCTTTTAAGGCGTCTTTGAATCTCTTCTTTTGTCCGCCTCTTTTACGTTTGCCTTCTTTAAGCTGGCAGTAGAAGATGGTAGACGCTCATCTTCCATCCGAACAACATGACCGACCCATCTTATTTGGTTCTTCATAACGAAGGCTCCGATGCTAGATGTTTTTGCTTCATTCAGCACGCTGAGGTTGGTTCTTCTGTCTTCCCAGCTGATATTTAAGCTGCTTTGAAGACATCGTGGATGGAACTTTTCGAGTGTTTTCAGATGGCGTTGGTATGTTGTCCAGGTTTCTGATGCATACAGGAGAGTTGGAATCACCACTGCCTTGTACACTAACATTTTGGTGTCTGATCGGATGGCACAATTTTGAAAGACTCTCGTTCGAAGACGTCCAAAAGCTGTTCCAGCACACTTAAGACCATGTTGGATCTCACCATCAAGGTCCACAATGGAGCAGAGGTGACTTCCAAGGTACGGAAAGTGATCCACATTTTCCAGGGTTGGTTCACTAAGTTGAATTGACGGTTCTTTCCGATTTGTCTCAGTTGGTGACGATTGGTTGATAACCTGAGTCTTCTTGGAGTTGATGGTAAGTCCAAGTTTCACGTATACACTGTTGAAGGCAGTCAGGATCAGTGGGAGATGATTTTCTGAGCTCGATGAAGGAGCTCATGGATGTCTTAGTTTTTTTTTCAATTTTTTAATTAATATTTTTAATAGAAGCAATGTACAGTAGTATAAACCATGGCATATAACATAATACATTTCATGTACAACTTCTTGTTTTAAATTTAACAATAGAGAAATAACAGAAGAAAGAAAAAGAGAGAAAAGAAAAGAGTAGGGAAAGTAGTGATGTGTAAACCCCTGGAGTACCACTCCAGGAGTTAACACGATAATTTGTGGAAGAATATAGAGAAATAACCCATAAAGATGTTAAAAAAAAAGGAAAAAAGAAAGAAAAGAAAAGAAAAGGGATATACCTACTTCATATCTTTCCACACCCCTCACCCCGTTCTGAAACGGTTAATTTCCAGAGTTATGTTGCACCATGTTATACTTGTAATAAATCGATGAAAGGAGACCATATCTTTAAGAATTGCTCTGATTTTCCTACTAGGACGAATCTCATATCTTCGAGATGTAACGTTTCAGACATGCTTGTGTTCCACATTTTAAGCGTTGGGGTGGGTGCATTTTTCCAAAATTTGAGTATAAGTTTTTTTGCCGTTATCAAGCCATAGTTAAGGAAACAATTTTGAAATGAAGTTAGCTCAGAGCAGGCTTCCATTGTTCCGAAAATAATCAATTCTGTGTTGGGGCCAATTTTATTTTAAATAGTTTTGTGAAGATTTCAAAGCTTTCTTTCCAAAATTTATGGAGTTTTATGCAGTAGACGAAGGAGTGTGCTATAGTTGCTTCTTGAGATAAACATTTAATCACAGATGGGGGAAACATTTGGAAACATTTTATTCAGTTTGGTTTTGATATCTTAGTTTTTGACTTGAAACGGGCAAGATTGAAAAGTCTGCCATCTGTTCTGTAGACTATTTCAATTCCTGAGCTGGATGATGTGGATGGTTGTCACAATGAAGATGGTGAGCAGTGTTGGGGCAATCCCGCATCCCTGTTTCACTCCTTACCTGACTTAAAATGGCTCACAGTTGCTGTTGCTGGCTATGACTGTGGAGTCTCAGGATTTGAATGTACTTTTCAGGACATCCAAAGGTGGATAGAACATCAGATTCAGATTCAGATTCAATTTTAATTGTCACTAGACCAAGTGCAGACCCGTTGGGTCTTTTTCCCCAACGGCGTTTTGCGGGGGGCCTGCGGCATCAAACTCACATTAACCACCCCCCAAACACACAGGTGGGGGGATGTGAAGAGGGGAGGGAGGGGAGAGGAGGTGGGGGAAACGGGACAGATTTGGGAGGGAAAGGAGAGCGGGGTAGGGGGGGAGAGAGGGGGATGGGGAGAGAGATGTGGGGGAGGGGGAGGATGGGGAGGTAGGGGAGGAGGGAGGGAGGGGGAGAGGGGTGGGGGAGAGAGGGGACAGAGTTGGGAGGGAGAGTGGAGGGGGAAGGGGGAGAGGTGGAAGAGTGGGGAGGGAGGTGGAGAGGGGGAGGGGGAGTGATGGAAGAGGGACAGAGGGGTAGGAGGAAGGGGCGGGTGGAGAGAGGGAAGGGGGTGGCGTAGAGAGGGAAGGGGGGTGGGGGAGACAGGGATGGGTGGGAGAGGCAGAGGGGTAAGGAGAGGGAAACATAGAAACATTGAAATTAAGTGCAGGAGTAGGCCATTCGGCCATTCGAGCCTGCACCACCATTCAATATGATCGTGGCTGATCATCCAACTCAGTATCCTATACCTGCCTTCTCTCCATACCCCCTGATCCCTTTAGGCACAAGGGCCACATCTAACTCCCTCTTAAAGACAACCAATGAACAGGCCTCAACTACCTTCTGTGCCAGTGAATTCCAGAGATTCACCACTCTCTGTGTGAAAATGTTTTTCTCATCTCGGTCCTAAAAGATTTTACCCCTTATCCTTAAACTGTGACCCCTTGTTCTGGACTTTCCCAACATCTGGAACAATCTTCCTGCATCTAGCCTGTCCAACCCCTTAAGAATTTTGTACGTTTCTATAACTCAATCTTCTAAAATCTAGCATGTACAAGCCGAGTCCATCCAGTCTTTCGTCATATGAAAGACCTGACATCCCAGGAATCAGTCTGGTGAACCTTCTCTGTACTCCCTCTATGGCAACAATGTATT
The DNA here is from genome assembly GCF_010909765.2 of Amblyraja radiata. NCBI lineage: Eukaryota > Metazoa > Chordata > Chondrichthyes > Rajiformes > Rajidae > Amblyraja > Amblyraja radiata. Next base: position 69,540,551 of record NC_045961.1, read on the forward strand.
TAAACATTGGGCATTGTGACACCACACAATGGAACGTTCACCAAGTGCTTGTGCTCCTGCAAAGGCATATGTAAATGAATCCATTCCGATTGGACATCTGTGAGCATCGGGCATTGTGACATCACACGATGGAACGTTCACCAGGGGCTGGTGCTGCTTCTATGGGTGAGAAGCCAGTTTATTTTTGAAATATTGGGGGGGGGAGGGGGGGGGGGGGAGAAGGATTTGATTAAAAACGTGCACTTAAACACGACGAAATGTAATGAGGTGCGGATACTTAGAAAGAAAAGTGAAATCTCTACCGAAATGGAAAAGATGTCGGGGATTCTGCTTTCCCCTTATCCTTAAACTTTGACCCCTTGTTCTGGTCTTCCCAAACACCGGAACAATCTTCCTGCATCTAGCCCGTCCAACCCCTTATGAACTTTATACATTTCTATAAGATACCCCCTTAATATTCTAAAATCTAGCGAGTACAAGGCGAGTCTATCCAGTCGTTCTTCATATGAAAATCCTGACATCCCAGGAATCAGTCTGGTGAACCTTCTCTGTACTCCCTCTATGGCAACAATGTCTTTGAGCATTGGGCATTGTGACATCACACGATGGAACGTTCACCATTGGCTGGGGCTCCTGCAAAGGCATATGTAAATGAATCCATTCCGATTGGACATATGTGAACATTGGGCATTGTGACATCACACGATGGAACGTTCATCAGGGGCTGGGGCTGGTGCTGATTCTATGGGTGAGAAGCCAGTTTATTTTTGAAATATTGGGGGGGGGGGGTGGGGAAGGATTTGATTAAAAATGTGTACTTAAACATGACGAAATGTAATAAGGAGCGGATACTTAGAAAGAAAAGTGAAATCTCTACCGAAATGGAAAAAATGTCGGCGATTCTGCGTCTGGTTTCGGAGTTGCAGGGAATCAAATGAAGAAATGCAGTCGGAAGCCGTACATGTAAATGGTTCCATTCCGATTGGACATCTGCGAGCATCTGGCATTGCGATTGGACATCTGCGAGCATTGGGCATTGTGACATCACACGATGGGAACAAATCGAAAGGCAGGCAGGCAGCCGGACGGACGGCAGGCGACAGGCACACAGTTTTAAAGATAGATAGATAGATAGATTGTCAGTGTACAGTACAGAGACAACGAAATGCATTTAGCATCTCCCTGGAAGAGCGACATAGCAAATGATTTGAATAAATAATAATAAGTGTCCGGGGGGGGGGGGGGGGGGGGCCTGATTGGCAGTCACCGAGGTACGTTGTTGAGTAGAGTGACAGCCGCTGGGAAGAAGCTGTTCCTGGACCTGCTGGTTCGGCAACGGAGAGACCTGTAGCGCCTCTCGGATGATAAGAGGGTAAACAGTCCATGGTTGGGGTGAGAGCAGTCCTTGGCGATGCTGAGCGCCCTCCGCAGACAACGCTTGCTTTGGACAGACTCAATGGAGGGGAGCGAGGAACCGGTGATGCGTTGGGCAATTTTCACCACCCTCTGCAATGCCTTCCGGTCAGAGACAGAGCAGTTGCCATACCATACTGTGATGCAGTTGGTAAGGATGCTCCCGATGGTGCAGCGGTAGAGTTCCCATAAGAGTTCCCTTGATACTGAGTCGAAGGCCTTAGTGAGGTCGATGAATGCCATGTACAAAGGTTGAAGTTATTCAAGACATTTTTCTGGTAGTTGACGCATTGTGAAGATCATGTCAGCTGTTCCACGTGATGGCCTAAAACCGGCTTGTGGCTCTGGAAGGATCTTCTCGGCTAAAGGCTTGAGTCAGTTGTTCATGATGCGGGCGAAGACCTTGCCTGCTGTTGCTAATCGGGAAATTCCATGATAGTTTCCGCAGTCAGATCGATCGCCTTTCTTTTTGTAGATGGTAATGATTGCTGAGTCTCTAAAGTCTCCTGGTATATCTTCATTTATCCAGATCTTGATGAGAAGTTGATGCAGTTGGTAATGGAGGAGGTTACTTCCAATTTTGTAGAACTCAGCTGGTATTCCATCGAGTCAATAGACAATAGACAATAGGTGCAGGAGTAGGCCATTCGGCCCTTCGAACCAGCACCGCCATTCAATGTGATCATGGCTGATCATCCCCAATCAGTACCCTGTTCCTGCCTTCTCACCATATCCCCGCTAACTTTAAGAGCCCTATCTAGCTCTCTCTTGAAAGAATCCAGAGAACCAGCCTCCACCGCCCTCTGAGGCAGAGAATTCCACACTCACAACTCTCTGTGTGAAAAAGTGTTTCCTCATCTCCGTATTAAATGGCTTACCCCTTATTCTCCAGATGCCTTGTTTTTTTTTCAAGGTTTTGATGGCTTCCTTGACTTTTCAAGTGATGGTATTCTGCTTTGGGAATCGTCAACAGGCTGCTTTGGAATGTTCTTGATCATATTCCTGTCAAATGAGGTGGTTTGATTTAGAAGATCTTCAAAGTGCTCCCTCCATCTAGAATTGATGTCAGCATTGGTCTTCGGGATGTATCACATGTAACAGCCAACCCAACAGCCAGAAGTGCCCTGCTGTACCCAGAATTCCATTTTATATAAAATCCATGTGATTACATTTAAAACTTACAGACTGCCGGTGAATGTCAAGTTGCTGGCAGTTGCCTGAAAAACCGGCAACTGGAACAGCGACTGTCAGAGTGGAACACACACACACAAACACATCACTTCCTTCATCAGCCCGTTATGCAGGCATGTGACAGGGCAAGAGGGGGAGCGCTGTCTAAAAAATTCACACAGTGCAAAACCAACGTGAAACAGACACACACCGCGATGAACAGGAAGGTTGTCGCTGTAAAAAGATGGCTAAAGCACAGTGTATGGTAAGTCCTTTAAAAGAGAGGGGGGGGGGAGGTGGGGAGAGGGGGGAGAAGGAGTGGAGACAACTTTTAAGAAGCCAGAGATACACGGCTGTGAAGCTCGTGGACATTTAACATTACGGGTTATTTATTCTTGGTTCTGAAAACTACTGCTTACCTTTTTTTTCCAATGAGCCAATGAAATTCACCGGTCAGCACCGGCTATAACCTACGAGAACCTCAGAGAACCTTCGACCTCCTGGCAACCCACTAGGACCTACGGCACGAGAATTCTTTCTACTCTCCATGGTGGCTTCATTCTAGTCGTCGCTAATTTTTCAACGTTGAAAAATTCACGGCAACTATTATGAGGTCGCCACTAGTTCCCAGAATGTGGGAATTCCTCACCACCATGAAGGCGACTCCCTGGCAACCACCCATGAACATGTGGCGACATGTGACGACTGTATAGTCTCTTGCAGTCACCTAAGAAGTCGCCTAAATGGGACAGGCCCATAAAGCAACTTAACAACGTGGTTTTACTTTATCTGCTGATCCACATTAGATCTCTGATTTGTATTAATTAAAATGTCATTTTTTCATGTATATTTTGTCATGAGACATCAGAGCAAGAATAATGAACAATGCAAGAGATAAGTTGGAAGAAGTTTGCTGAGTTTGCAATTCTCCACTCTCTGTGTGCCCGGTTCTGACATATTTCAACTGGCAGAAATTAATATGTGAATGAGACAAGTCCTTACCAATAAAAGTGAAAATCATGTTCATAGGTGATAGGAGCAGAATTAGGCCATTCGACCAATCGAGTCTACTCCGCCATTTAATCATGGCTCATCTGTCTTTCCCTCTCAATCGTATTCTGCTGCCTTCTCCCCATAACCTTTGACACACTTACCAATCAAGAACCAATCAATCTTCACTTTAAAAATACCCAAATACTTGGCCTCCACAGCCATCTAATGGCAATGCATTCCATGGATTCACTACCCTCTGGCTAAAGAAATTATTTTTCAACTCTTTTCTAAAGATATGTTCTTTTATTCTGAGGCTGCGCCCTCTGGTCCTAGACTCTTCCACTAGTGGAAACATACTCCCACATCCACTCTATCTAGGCATTTCATTATTCGGCAAGTTTCAATGAGAAACCCACTCATCCTTCTAAACTCCAGGCCCAGAGCTGCCAAACACTCATCATACGATAACCTAATCATCCCCGGGATCATTCTCTTAAACCTTCACTGGACAATCTCCAATGCCAGCACATCCTTCCTCAGATATGGGACCCAAAATTGCACACAATACTCCAAATACGATTTAACCAGTTCCTGATAAAGCCACAGCAATACATCCCTGCTTTATATTCTAGTCCTTTCAAAACGATTGATAATATTGCATTTGCCTTCCTTACACCAATTCAACCTGCAAATTAACTTTTTGGAAAATCTTGCAATAGTGCTCCCAAGCCCCTTTGCACTCTGACTTCTGAATCCTCTCCCCATTTAGAAAATAGTCTATACCAAAGTACATGACTGCACACTTTGCTATGCTGTATTCCATCTGCCACTTCTTTGCTCACTCTCCCAACCTGTCCAAGTCATTCTGCGGACTCCCTTCTTCCACTACACTAACTACCCCTCCACCTATCTTCATATCATCCGTAAACTTGGCTACAAAGTCATCAATTTCCCCATACAAATCGTTAATATACAACGTGAAAAGTAGCGGCCACAACAACGACCCTTGCGGAACACCACAAGTCACTGGCAGCCAACCAGAGAAAGCCCCCTTTATTCCTACTCTTTGCCTTCTGCCATTCAGCCAATCCCCTATCCATGTTAGTATCTTCCCTCGAATACCATGGACTCTCATCTTGTTTAGCAGCCTCACATGTGGCATCTTATCAAAGGCTGCCTAAAAATCCAAGTAAACAACATCCACAGACTCTCCTTTGACTATCCCGCTATTTACTTCCTCAACGAATGCTTGTCAGGCAAGATCTTCCCTTCACAAAACCATACTGATTTCAGCCTATTTTATCATGTGTTCGAAGTACTCAGACATCTCACTCATAATAATGGACCTGACGGCATCCCCGGGCGCGTGCTCAGGGCCTGTGCTGTGCAGCTGACAGACGTCTGGACTGACATCTTCAACCTGTCACTTGCCCAAGCAGTTGTCCCCACATGCCTTAAAACCACCTCCATCGTGCCAGTGCCAAAACACTCCACTGCGGCAAGCCTCAACGACTTCCGCCCAGTTGCACTTACCCCCATAATCACCAAGTGCTTCGAGAGGCTGGTCCTGGCACACCTCAAAAGCTGCCTACCCCCCACACTGGATCCCTATCAGTTTGCCTACCGCAAGAACAGTAGTACAGAGGATGCCATCTCAACGGCACTTCACTCCGCCCTCTCCCACCTCGACAACAGAGACACTTACGTAAGAATGCTGTTCATCGATTACAGCTCAGCATTCAACACCATTATACCATCAAAACTGATCACCAAACTCGGTAACCTGGGCATCGACCCCTCCCTCTGCAACTGGATACTGGACTTTCTAACCAACAGACCACAGTCTGTTAGGTTAGACAAGCACACCTCTTCAACCTTCACCCTGAACACCGGCGTTCCACAGGGCTGTGTGCTGAGCCCCCTCCTCTACTCCCTCTTCACCTATGACTGCACACCTGTACATGGTACTAACACCATCATCAAGTATGCAGATGATACAACGGTGATTGGCCACATCAGCAACAACGATGAGTCGGCCTATAGGGAGGAGATCCAGCACTTAGCAGCATGGTGCTCTGACAACAACCTGGCCCTTAACTCCAAGAAGACCAAGGAGCTCATTGTAGACTTCAGGAAGTCCAGGGGCGGCACGCACACCCCCATCCACATTAACGGGACGGAGGTGGAACGTGTTTCTAGCTTCAGGTACCTGGGTGTTAACATCTCCGATGACCTCTCTTGGACCCACAATACCTCAACTCTGATCAAGAAGGCTCACCAGCATCTCTTCTTCCTGAGGAGACTGAAGAAGGTCCATCTGTCTCCTCAGATCCTGGTGAACTTCTACCGCTGCACCATCGAGAGCATCCTTACCAACTGTATCACAGTATGGTATGGCAACTGCTCTGTCTCCGACCGGAAGGCATTGCAGAGGGTGGTGAAAATTGCCCAACGCATCACCGGTTCCTCGCTCCCCTCCATTGAGTCTGTCCAAAGCAAGCGTTGTCTGCGGAGGGCGCTCAGCATCGCCAAGGACTGCTCTCACCCCAACCATGGACTGTTTACCCTCCTACAATCCGGGAGGCGCTACAGGCCTCTCCGTTGCCGAACCAGCAGGTCCAGGAACAGCTTCTTCCCGGCGGCTGTCACTCTACTCAACAACGTACCTCGGTGACTGCCAATCACCCCCCCCCCCCCCCCCCCGGACACTTATTATTATTTATTCAAATCATTTGCTATGTCGCTCTTCCAGGGAGATGCTAAATGCATTTCGTTGTCTCTGTATTGTACACTGACAATGACAATTAAAATTGAATCTGAATCTGAATCGGACTCTAAAATCTTACCATGGAAGTCAGGCTATAGTCTATATTTCCCCTCTTTTTCCAAGCCCTCTTCTTGAAGAGACCTGGGTGTCATGGTACACCAGTCATTGAAAGTAGGCATGCAGGTGCAGCAGGCAGTGAAGAAAGCGAATGGTATGTTAGCTTTCATAGCAAATGGATTTGAGTATAGTAGCAGGGAGGTTCTACTGCAGTTGTACAGGGTCTTGGTGAGACCACACCTGGAGTATTGCGTACAGTTTTGGTCTCCAGATCTGAGGAAGGACATTATTGCCATAGAGGGAGTGCAGAGAAGGTTCACCAGACTGATTCCTGGGATGTCAGGACTGTCTTATGAAGAAAGACTGGATAGACTTGGCTTATACTCTCTAGAATTTAGGAGATTGAGAGGGGATCTTATAGAAACGTACAAAACTCTTAAGGGGTTGGACAGGCTAGATGCAGGAAGATTGTTCCCGATGTTGGGGAAGTCCAGGACAAGGGGTCACAGCTTAAGGATAAGGGGGAAATCCTTTAAAACCGAGATGAGAAAAACTTTTTTCACACAGAGAGTGGTGAATCTCTGGAACTCTCTGCCACAGAGGGTAGTTGAGGCCAGTTCATTGGCTATATTTAAGAGGGAGTTAGATGTGGCCCTTGTGGCTAAGGGGATCAGAGGGTATGGAGAGAAGGCAGGTACGGGATACTGAGTTGGATGATCAGCCATGATCATATTGAATGGCGGTGCAGGCTCGAAGGGCCGAATGGCCTACTCCTGCACCTAATTTCTATGTTTCTATGTTTCTATGAATGCCTCCCCAATCTCTAAAGCGACCTCATTCAGAATTATTGAACAATGCAGTGGCTGACTTTAGAAATTTGCTTGGTAAAATAAATCATTGAGCACCATAAAAGCAAAAATCAAGAGTGTTCTGCACTTTCTTTGCTGTAAATTGAATTGAATTTAATAAATATTATTAGCCAAGTATGTATACGTACAAAGAATTTGCCTTGGTGCTTTGCTCGCAAGTAACAACACGATTTACAGTAAACAATTAAGAATAAAACATTATAATTTAAACATGTGAATAATTAAATGAAATACCAGAGCAAAAGGAGGCGACAGATTTTTGGTTATTGTGTAGAGCTGTTTTTGTGTCATGCTGTGGCGGCTGTGACAGTCCGGAGTCGCCTTCCAGAGGGAAGTGCTTCAGAGATTGTGGCCAGGGTGAGTGGGGTCAGAGATGATATTTCCCACTCGCTTCCTGGCCCTTGCAGTGTACAGTTCACTGATGGGGGGGAAGATTGCAGCCAACAACCTTCTTGGCTGATCGGACGATGAGCTGCAGCCCGCCGGATGTCATGCTTGATGTGTGTGTATCCACTCACGCATACCCCCAAATTGCAGGCGTGTCAAGAGAGGGGGGGGGGGGTAGAGAGAGGGGGCAGAATGAGAGAGAGAGAGGCAGAGTGAGAGAGAGGAGCAGAGTGAGAGAGAGGGGCAGAGTGAGAGTGAGTGGGAGGGGAAGAGGGAGGGGGAGGGGGAGAGGGAGAGAGGGGGGAGGGAGAGGGAGAGGGCGGAGAGAGGGGGGGGGGGGGGAGTGGCCCGGGGGAGTGGGAGAGAGACCCGAGGCACAGAGGTGGCGCGCGGCATCACAGGGCAGGGCTGGTTCCCGAACGCAATACTCCCTCACCAGCTCCAGGATCTGCTCCAGCCCAAGTCTAATCTGCAGCAGCCACCTCGCCATTGTGCGCCGGCCAGAGGACCCCTGAGCAAGGGTGGCGCGGCCGCTGCAAGCGGTGGCCGGGCGATGTCACTCACAGCGCATGAACACAGCGTGCAGCCACTGTGAAGTCATCACGTTATTAGCCAAAACCAGCGGGTTTTATTTTCTAAGTTCTTTCAGATTTTTGAACATTTTGATTAATAACTCGAGATATAATGAATACATTTTTCAGATAAGGCGATTTATGTCTTCACGGCATGAATCTCTATCGGAATATGTGAAAATTTCACCGTTAGCGCATCGTTTTCTCGAGAAGATGTGATCACACACAAACAAATAAATACACACACAGACACAGACACAGACACCCAAGATTTGAGTTTTATAGTTCACAAACGTGATTCTAAGCTGTGAATCAACTTAACTGTGAGTCTGCAATGTACTTGCAATAAATGATTTGTTAGCCCATAATGACAATGCAATGAGTTGTTTGGCAATTTGGTGGCCTACACTGATTGAAATGCTGTGAAATTGAATTTGGTGGCCTGCACTCTGCCTGAAATGCTGTGAAATTGAGTTTGGTGGCCTGCACTCTGCCTGAAATGCTGTGAAATTGAGTTTGGTGGCCTGCACTCTGCCTGAAATGCAGTGAAATTGAGTTTGGTGGCCTGCACTCTGCCTGAAATGCTGTGAAATTGAGTTTGGTGGCCTGCACTCGGCCTGAATTGGTATGAAATTCAGTTTGGCAGCCTGCACACTGCTTGAAATGGAACTTCAAGGAATAGCCGTGAGTGAACTACCAGCCCTGAGTGATTGATCTGCCAGCCCACCAGCCCTGAGTGACTGAGCTGCCATCCCACCAGCCCTGAGTGACTTAGCTGCCAGCCCACCAGCCCTGAGTGACTGAGTTGCCAGCCCACCAGCCCTGGGTGACTGAGCTGTGAGCCCACCAGGCCTGAGTGACTGAGCTGTCAGCCCACCAGGCTTGAGTGACTGAGCTGCCAGCCTACGAGGCCTGAGTGACATAAAATTATATATATATATGGGTATGTTGTTAGTATGTGTATATTTACACACTGGGCTTTTATTTTCTCTCTCTCGTTTGTCATATCATATTATGTTTGCATATTCTGTTATGCTGCAGTAAGTAAGAATCTCATTGTTCTATCTGGGATATATGATAATAAAACCGTCTCGACTCTCTTGACTCTTGACTGTTGGGCCTTTTTGACTGTGGAGTCGATGGTGGCCTCCCATTTAAGGTCCCTGGAGATGATGGTCCCAAGTTACTTAAATTACTCCACAGATGTGACTGGTGTTGTTGGTGGTGAGTGGGGGGAGGGGAGTGGGAGCTCTCTTAAAGTCTGCAATCAATTCCACTGTCTTAAGAGCATTGAGCTCCAGTATGTTGCGATGGCACCAGGACGCCAGCTGTATCACTTCCTTCCTGCAGGCAGGAAAGGGTACTGTTTCCCAATCTCCCCATTCCTTGTTCAAGCACCTGTAAGATAAGAAAACAACAAAAACAGGAAACACAGCAGATCTGATTTATCATCCCTAGAAAGAAAATGCATAAATCAAACTGCGAGAAGAGCTCAACAGGTCAAGCATCATCTGTGGAGACGAAGGGGTGGCTGATAGTTTGGCCCAAGATTGAGAGTGTAGAGGGAGTTTGCCTGTATAAGGAGGTGAGATGGAGAGGTTAGACAGGACATGGTAGTAGGTAGGTGGAATCAGATGAGATGGGTAATGATGAGTAGAGCCAGAAGTGGAGAGGGTGGGGGGGGGGGGGGGGGGGTTTGGGGGGGGGGAGTTTAGGGACACTGGTTAGTGAGTGTTCTTTGGAAGCAGATCAGAGGAAAAAACAGAAGAAAAAGTGTTAGGCTGATGGAAACACAGGAAGGTCGGGGAGGTGAAAAGGAGAGATAGAGGCTGGAAGGTGATGAGCAGAGCCAGAAGTGGAGAGGGGGGAGGGGGGGGGAGGGGGGAGGGGGGGGGGGGGCAGTTCAGAAACACTAGGTAGTAAGTGTTCCTTGGAAACAGATCAGGGGGAAAAACAGAAGGAAAATGGTTAGGCTGATGAAAGGCACGTCTGGGAGGTGAAAGGGGAGATAGAGACTGGAAGGTGATAAGTAAGGTGATTAGTGGTGACAAGTAGAATGTAAGTAGAATCAGGTGGGGGAGGGATGATGGGCAGATGAAAGGGTGAATGATTCAAGTAATGGGAACAATGATCAAATAAAGAGAGATCCTGGGTGGAGCAATAATAATGGGAAAGGAACACAGGGGTGCGGATTACCTGAAATTGTAAAAGACCATGTTGTAGGCTACTCAAGAAGAATGCAAACTGATGTTCTTCCTGTCAATATTTGGCCTCACCAGGGCCATTTATGAGACCTTAAAAAGTTGATTGTGTTTCCCATATTTGTTGTTTTTATTTTAGATTTCCAGCATTTGCAACATTTTACTTAACATTCCATGTCAATAATCTTCCTGCAGAAATGAGTCGTGCTGTTCTGATGCTTGATTATCAAAAACATAATTTCTAAACTCCACTCTTCATTCTCCAAAGTGCGCAAACTATGGTTTGCAACAATGTTCAATAGACATAGCTGAGAAATGAGATAACATTTGAATGTTGTTCTGAAAAGAGCACTTAGATCATCATGTTATACTGATAAGTGTACATATTTTAATAATCTTCACCTACAATTTTCATACAATGTAGCAGTAAAGTGCAGTTTCCACAATTGTTGACTATTACAGACTAAAACTAAAATTAAGCCATTATCCAAGCAAATAACAATGTAAGTACACATCTATATCTATTTTGGGGGCAATTTTCGCAGTAAATTACTGAGGAGAAGATTGTGGATAATTACTTATGCCAAAATGACTGCCATTTTAGAAAACATGCCAAATCACTTGGTTGTGGATTTAAAAGGAAAACATCATTTTCATAAAAGGTATGATTTCCCAGTTCCATTTAACCCAAACCAATTAGTCATTCCTTAAATCATCAATTAAGAAAAAGATAATGTAGATATTTTACAGAAATTCTTTCCTATTCTTGTTTTACTGGCTGCTGATCATTGAGCATAAGGAAACAGTCTATTTTTATTTTGCAGCAGATTTTTTCATCATAAGTACATTAATAAGTACAATATTTTTACGCACAATAAATTTATAAAAGAGAATATGTCTTTCATTTACCCATCTTGAAATATGTTTCACTCTGTTGCTAAGCCTGTTGTTAGCGTAATAATATGATGTTATAAGCTGGTCAAGTACGCCCACCCTCTCCAAACAAATTCTTACCCATACACCCACACAGATCGACGCAATAAAAAAAAAAATGCTGATTCAAATTAATCATATGGAACATGCATAAAAATTCTAAATAGTTTTGTAGATTAACAAACACATCCCCTGTAACATGCATTTTGTCATTTATTTTTAGGATAAAAATAACTAATGTATCACTTTAATTTTAGTTGTCAATTCAGTTTAAAAAATTTGATGAAATGCTGGTATCAGTAAATATAACCATTATGCAAAAAATGTAATTGCCTCATTAATGCTTTTCAAAGAGGGAAATCTGCCATCTGCATCCAATCGTCGATATGTGACTCTGCCTCTATTACCTGGCTCTCATTCAACATAATTTCTCCAATGACATAGAAGGAAGCCATGTGGCCTATTGAGTCTATGCCAGGTAACAGAGCAATCTCATTCCTCCACCATTATTCCCTTGTAACCTATTTCCCCAATGTTCCAAACCAACCCACATATTCCATCACTCATCTCAAAGTTTTAGACATGTTACAGTGGCCGGTTAACTTACCAACCTGCATGTCTTAGTGTGAAGGAAAACAAAACATGGTCGATTTCCAAAATATGCTGCAACATAAGGTCGTGGAATCAAATACAATTACTCTCTTTAAGAAGCATAGAGTCAGTCACTCACATGGACAAGGGAAAAAGTTGATGTAGACACAAGGAACTAGAAAGATGCTGACCTAACCTGGACAATTGGGAGCAGTAGAGCTGGTAGGCATGTTTATAGCAGACCAAAGGGTCTGTTTCTCTGCTGTACCATGCGACTCCATAGCACTCAGGTGAAATCTATGTGGTTACATGGAAAATGTTCAAACTCCATATAGGTAGCATCAGAGGTCACTCCCCGTGCCAGTGTTCATTTGTTGAAGGCATATGCCACCTAAACATGGGTGGTTAAAGATGGACATTATAGGTTGAGCAGGCTACTGATGCCAGATATCAAGAATGAATGCCTTATTGGGTCTTTGAACCATGAACAAAGGGCAAAAAGAATGTGTTATCCTACTATTTCAAGAGCTTGGTGTGGTATGTATCAAAGGCAAGAAATATTCAACCTGTCATATGATTACAATGGGTGCCACCTCTAATTATGATTCCAGGTGTGGTTGCTGGCAGCGGCATTGGACAGGAAAGGAGATATGGTGTAACAATGACAAGACCTAAAGGCACACTATGGCTCTCAAAAGATATTGATTTCTAGCTGCAGGTATCCAAAGGAGAAATTGTTTGACATGTAAGGCCGAAATAATGTGGAGACAGCACCAAGAAAAATATACGGCATTAGATATCCTGACATACTGTAAGCAACAGGTAAGAATAGTGCCATCCATTTCCCCCCAGAGATGATAAAACTCTCCAAATATTCTCCTACCATCAGTGGTAAGAAACACTCTGAATGCCAAAGCCAAGAGAACTGCAAACAGAACATGACCAAGATGCCAGAAAAAATATACCGTGACCCAAATGGAATTTCTATCAGAAGTTCATTGTTCTCTACCTTCTTCTCTCAATTATATAAGGAACTATTTGCATTTCTCGGGGAGATCTAAGCCAATACAAAACTATGAGCAGCAACAGGGGCTTTTCTGTGCCCTTTAACTGCAGCAAGTATCCTTCATTATTGCAAATATTGTGATTAATAAATGTTTGCATTGACATCCACAATGATTGCATTTCCAGTTATTCAGCCTATGTAAAACAATTTGAAACATTTTGAGAGATGTGTTAAGATATTATGTAAATGTAAATGATTTTCTTTTGAACAACCCTAAGGCATTTTGCACAGCAAGATATCAAGTTTACTTGTTGTTACATAGATATAGAGCAAATTCAATAAGTGGATATATCTCAATGTAGAAATGCAGACTAGGTTAATATTGCAAAATCACATAATCACTCCTATTTTTCCATAGATTATTTTTTTATTGGTATATTTTCAAATCGAATTTTGCTGCCTTTTCATGATCAGTTCTAACCACATAAATATAGAATTTAACATAAGAATAGATTATAACAAGCTCAGTTATGGGATTTCTATTATAATTCAGGGTGTAGTCCAAGTAATGCATCATCTTATATATCAATGTAACTCCTTTGTATAAAATAGTAAATAAAGTTTTCAATGGCATAACCCTTTTCAAAAACCCATACAAGGATATCCTAAATTATTTGCAGCCAAAAAGTAATTTTGGCATACAGGCAATTTTACCTTGTGGGCAAAATAATTATTAATTTTATAGATTTCAAAATCCCAAGAATGTTAAATATTCGGTGAGATAGTAATCAATCTGCTTTTGGTGGCATTGTCCGAGGGGTGAATGTTTCAAGATTCAAGATTCAAGAGAGTTTAGTGTCATGTGTCCCTGATAGGACAATGACATTCTTGCTTTGCTTTGGCACAACAGAACATTCACTACAAAATATATACATGTGTCCATATACCTTATATAAATATATACACACATGAATAAATAAACTGATAAAGTTCAAATAACAGATAATGGGCTATTAATGTTCAGAGTTTTGTCCGAGCCAAGTTTAATAGCCGGATGGCTGTGGGGAAGTAACTATTCCTGAACCTGGTTGTTGCAGTCTTCAGGCTCCTGTACCTTCTACCTGAAGGTAGCAGGGAGATGAGTGTGTGGCCAGGATGGTGTGGGTCCTTGATGATACTGCCAGCCTTTTTGAGGCAGCGATTGCGATAGATCCCCTCGATGGAAGGGAGGTCAGAGCCGATGATAGACTTTTTGTAGTCTTTTCCTCTCCAGGGTGCTCAAGTTGCCGAACCAAGCCACGATGCAACCAGTCAGCATGCTCTCTACTGTGCACCTGTAGAAGTTAGAGAGAGTCCTCCTTGACAAACCGACTCTCCGTAATCTTCTCAGGAAGTAGAGACGCTGATGTGCTTTCTTAATAATTGCATCAGTGTTCTCAGACCAGGAAAGATCTTCAGAGATGTGCACGCACAGGAATTTGAAGCTCTTCACCCTTTCAACCATCGACCCGTTAATATAAACTGGACTGTGGGCCCTCATCCTACTCCTTCCAAAGTCCACAATCAGTTCCTTGGTTTTGCTGGTGTTGAGGGCCAGGTTATTGTGCTGACACCATATGGACAGTCGCTCAATCTCTCTTCTATACTCTGATTCATTCCCATCAGTGATACGTCCCACAACAGTGGTGTCGTCAGCGAACTTGATGATGGAGTTTGCACTATGACCGGCTACGCAGTCATGAGTACAGAGTGAGTACAGCAAGGAGCTGAGCACGCAGCCTTGAGCTGCTCCCGTGCTGATTGTTATCGGGCCTGACACATTTCCACCAATACGAACAGACTTTGGTATGTGAATGAGGAAGTCGAGGATCTAATTGCAGAGGGATGCGCAGAGACCCAGTTCTGTGAGTTTGGTAACCAGCTTGGAGTGGATGATTATATTAAATGCCGAGCTATAATCAATGAATAACAGCGTGACATATGAGTTTTTGTTGTCCAAGTGGTCCAGAGCGGAGTGGAGGGCCAGCGAGATCACATCCACCGTTGATCTGTTGTGGCGATAAGCGAACTGCAGTGGGTCCAGGTTTTTGTCGAGGTAGGAGTTGATTTGAGCCATGATCAACCTCTCAAAGCACTTCATCACCACAGGCGTTAGTGCCATTGGTCGATAGTCATTGAGGCACGTCGCCTTACTCTTCTTGGGCACTGGTATAATTGATGCCCTTTTGAAGCAGGTGGGAACCTCAGACCTCAGAAGTGAGAGGTTGAAAATGTCCGTAAAAACTCCAGCCAGTTGGTCCGCACAGGTTTTTAGAACACGACTAGGTATACCATCAGGTCCAGGCGCTTTTCGGGGGTTCACCCCTCTGAAGGATTTCCTGATGTCTGCCTCTGTGACTGAGACTGAAATACCATCACAGCGAATGGGGGCTCGGGAAGGCACATCGGTGTTCTCCCTATCAAAGCGTGCGTAAAACGCATTGAGCTCATCAGGGAGTGATGTTTCGCCAACATTCGAGCTGCCTCCTGGTTTCGCCTTGTAGGAGGTGATTGCATTCAGGCCCCGCAACAGCTGCCAAACATCTGTCTCATCCTCCAGCTTGGAGCAGAATTCCCTTTCGGCCTTTTTGCTGGCGTTACCAAGGTCGTATCTGGACTTCTTGTAGACCACTGTATCATCAAACATGAATGCCCGGTGTCTGGTCTTCAGAAGAGTGTGGATCTCAAAGTTCATCCAAGGTTTCTGATTGGGAAACACTCGGAAGGTTTTTGTAGGGATGCAGTCCTCCATACATTTCTTAATGATGTCTGTAACGACTGTGGCGTGTTTGTTTAAGTCCGTTGCCTAGTCCTTGAACTTTGCCCAGTCTGCAGGCTCCAAATAGTCCTGGAGTTGTTCCTCTGCCCTCCCGACCAGCTCTGTACTGTCCTCACCTCTGGGGGTGCACTCTTCAATTGCTGCCTGTAGGCAGGAAGAAGCAGCACCGCGGTATGGTCGGATTTACCGAAGTGAGGGCGAGGGATAGAGCGATAGGCATTCTTGATGGTGGTGTAGCAGTGGTCGAGGGTGTTTGGTCCTCTGGTGCAGCAGGAGACATGTTGGTGGAAGTTGGGGAGTGATTTCTTTAGGTTTGCCTTATTGAAGTCCCCAGCAATGGTGATAAATGCCTCGGGGTAAGACGTCTGGTGTTTGTTGACCACGGCGTGCAGCTCCTCCAGTGCCAGAAGGACATCTGCCTGGGGTGGGATGTAGACCGCGGTCATGATGATGGAGGTGAATTCCCTTGGGAGGTAGAAGGGACGGCACTTCACCACGAAATGTTCGAGGTGTGGAGAGCAGGAGTTAGACAGGACTGCCACGTCTGAGCACCACGCAGCGTTAACCATGAAGCAGACGCCCCCTCCTCCCCTTTCCCAGATGCCAGTGTATGGTCCATACGGTGGATGGAGAACCCTTCAGGATGAACCGCTGAGTCTGGGGAGCTGAGGATGAGCCATGTCTCTGTGAAACAGAACACAGAGCATTCCCTCAGCTCCCTTTGATAAAGCAGTCTTGCCCTTTAGTCCTCCACTTTGTTTTCAAGGGACTGTACATTGGCCAGTAGGATAGTAGGGAGAGGGGGCCGAAGTCCCCTGCACTTCAGTCTGACCTGAAGTCCTGCCCGTCGGCCATGTTTCCTGACACAATTGTTTCCAGGTACTGTGTTTACTGTACCTGCTGTTTCTGCGAACCTGCGCTGGAACGGGGATTCCTTCACAGACGGCAGCTCCAGCTCCGTAATGAATGGGGATTCCTTCAAAGTCGGCAGCTCCAGCTCCGTTGTTCCTGGAAGATCCAGCTCGTCAGCTCTGGAGGTCATCGCAGGGTTTTCAGGTACCGTACCTGCCTTTTCCGTCGGGTCTGGTGATTTCCAGCGAGCGTGGGAAAGTTTAAAGTCCGGGGTCCCGCAGCTGCGGGAGATCGCGAAATTGCGAGAGCCTTGAGGTGCTCAAGCAGCTTGTTCGAAACGGCACAGTTTTCTGCCGTTTTCCTGATCCAGGTGATTTGATGGAAGTTGTATTTAAGCCTTTTAATTTCTGGTGCTCCGCAAAAGTCGCTGCAGGCAGGCGCCATCTTGTTCCAATGTTGGCTGATACAACAGATTATCTCCTTAGGATAGCATTAATCCATTGACTCTGAAATTGCCTTTGTGCACACATATGAAATTGATTGAATATTCTGGAGCAGAAATTTTACAAATGCCATATTTTGTGAAATTTCAAACAATGTTTATTTATTGAATGGTTTCCTATTATCATTTACTACTCTTTTCTGTAATTTCAGTTGCTGCAATTTCAGTTACGTGGTCATTATCACAATTCAGCTCTTGAGTACTGTAATCCTCCTAGGTCTAATGTTCATTTTGCATTTACTGAGTTATTATTCAAATTGATATCAATGCAATTTTAGGATTATAATATGTTCCATAATCACTTCAATTATTTTCAATTTCCATTAAATTTCAAAGTAGACAAACACAAAATGTGTTCATGAAATTTCTCCAATCATAAATGCATGGTGCAGATAAAGACAATTGAAATGTGATTAATTATTTCAACACTTCAGTGCCCTTGCTTCTTTTTGTTTCTGGAAAACAGCTTTATCTTTTAATGTACAGTAATGTTTACAAGTCTATTGGATTTTATAATAATTAGATCTTTAGTGATTTTCTAATGAAAATTCAGATGGGAAGCATTTATTTGCACTTTGAATAATTTCAAAAGCCATTAACTTTGTCCTGCAGGTGTGATTATACATATATTTTTGTCTTTCATATCTTGGGGACAGGACACAGCTCATGAATTTAAAATATTAAACATACAAACTACAATTGTTTTAGTATTTCAGGTACTTATCAGTTCATTTATGGAATTATTAGTACCAATGAATATTGCATAGTGGTATGATTTCATGAAGGGAACACCATCAAGAACCTATTAATTACAGAAATATACACTTTGTGGATATGAAGAAGCCTTCTTAGGTAGAACGAATATTGTCAATGCAACCCAAACTATTGATTTTTTTTAAAATTGGATATCCAAGTATAGATGTCCAAGAAGTACAAAAACAATTAAACCACTATTTTAGAACTTAAAATGGTTGGGGAAATATATGCCAAATCAAAATAAGATAGGAGAAATTAGGTTAATGCTGGTTAAAGGTTCTATATTGCTATAACATGCAAGTAGCCATTGCTGTTTTTGTTATTGGATGTAAAGCCAATTGTTGGGAGCAAATTAAATATCCAAGAAATTTCCTCCACTCCTTTCTCAAACAAACATAATTTTAAAAACACCTTACTCTGCAGTAAATGTGGGTGGTTGGGTGTCAAAATAACTGTCCTAGCCAACTGAATTATATGTTTGTTTAAAGTTACTGAAATTATTGCCTTCAACTTCAGACAAACTTAGGTATAATGGTCCAAAGATTTGAAATAGATCAATATTGATTTTATAATCCAGAAATATATGGAATTAATTGCAGTACTTCATCTTAAATTGTTAGAAATCCAACATTCACCATGTTTCCATCAAAGAGCATTCTATATTTAAACAATGAGATGAAGATTACATAATATGCCTACAGTTCACACATATAACAATATTAAGAATAGAAATGACAATTGAAAGCATGTTGTGTGCCTCCATTGACCTTATTGTGCATGTAATTGCACAAAATCTGTATTTCTATTTTCATGTGTATTATGTTTTGCCGTAGTGACAATTCGTCATACTAGCATTGGGCATAATGTATAGGCAGAGGTGCAGAGAGCCACAAATTATAATAAACATTGAGCAATGGAAGATGGAGCTCTATCACTCTGGATCTTTTATTTGGATTCAACCTCAGCATTAGTATGAATGCATTATTATTAATTGAAGTCTGTGACTCATTTCCAAGATTAGTTCTTGTATGAATCTTCCAGGACTGCTGGAAAATAGCCCTGTAGAAGCATTGTATTCTGTAAGCTTTCATTAATGGCTTTTTGACAACAGAGCTTTACTATCCCAGCTAGAATGAAAGTAAGCATGCAGGTACAGCAGGCAGTGAAGAAAGCGAATGGCATGTTGGCCTTTATAACAAGAGGAATCGAATATAGGAGCAAAGAGGTCCTTCTGCAGTTGTACAGAGCCCTAGTGAGACCACACCTGGAGTATTGTGTGCAGTTTTGGTCCCCTAATTTGAGGAAGGACATTCTTCCTATTGAGGGAGTGCAGCGTAGGTTTACAAGGTTAATTACCGGGATGGCGGGACTGTCATATGCTGAGAGAATGGAGCAGCTGGGCTTGTACACTCTGGAGTTTAGAAGGATGAGAGGTTATCTCATTGAAACAAATAAGATTGTTAAGGGTTTGGACACGCCAGAGGCAGGAAAAATGTTCCCGATGTTGGGGGAGTCCAGAACCAGGGACAACAGTTTTAGAATAAGGAGTAAGCCATTTAGAACGGAGACGAGGAAACACTTTTTCTCACAGGGAGTAGTGAGTCTGTGGAATTTTCTGCCTCTGGTGGTGGAGGGTGGTGGAGCCAGGTTCTCTGGTTGCTTTCAAGAGAGAGCTAGATAGGGCTCTTACAAATAGCGGAGTCAGGGGATATGGGGAGAAGGCTGAAATGGGGTACTGATTGGGAGATTATCAGTGATGATCACATTGAATGGCGGTGCTGGCTCAAAGGGCCGAATGGCCTACTCCTGCACCTATTGTCTATTGCTGTTGAGATAAAAGGGCCAGTCAGAAGTTGGAACAATGTCTGTCTGGTGCTCATCTGGGGAAAAGGTAAATTAAAATGAAGGCTGGCAGCAGTTTAGTTTATACATTAATGATGATATCTTGAATGTATTGGTATTCACTGCCAGCCAATATAGGGACCCACATTTCCAGTTACTCATGGATCGCCCTGCAGTGCACTCCATGAGAGGAGTGTTCAAAAGTCTGATAACAGAGGGGAAGAAAAATTGTACTTAAGTTTGAAGGTCCATGCTTTCAATCTGTTGTATCTTCTGCCCAATGGCAAAGGTGAGATAAGTTTGACCAGGGTGGGAGGGGTCCTCAATTATTTTGGCTGATTTTCCAAAGCAGTGTGAATTTTAGATGGAGTCAATGGGGAGGGTAGGGTGGGTGAGACTGGTCTACCTGATGGACTGGGTAGTGTTCATAATTCCCTGTAATTCCTGATGTTTTTGGGCAGTGCAGTTGCCATACCAAGCTGTGAACCATCAGCAAAACTTGCTTTGCATTATGCTTTCTCTAAGAGTTGTCAAGTTTCATTAGGAACATCTGAATTTCCTCAGGCTTCTCAAATAGAAGAGCCATTGGGGTGTTTACATCACCATGGTATCATGCGGTTGGACCAGGGCAAACAGTTTTTTCATGTTTATACCCAGTTACTTGAAGCACTCACCTATCTCCACCTCAGTAACATTGATATAGATTAAAGTATGTATTCTGTCCCATTTTCTGAAGTTGATAATCAGCTCCTTCATTTTGCTAACAGTTTGGAAGAGGATGGTGTCATGATGTCATGTCATTAAGCAGTGATGTTAGCTATAAACATGGTCACACAATCACAAATATATAGGGATTATAGTAAGAGTCTGAATATGGCGGGGCACCAGTGTTGAAGATTATCATGAAGGAAATATGGTGATCTATCCTTATTGGTTGCAGTCTTAAGGTTTGAGTATTAATGTTCTGGTTGAAGAGAGGTGTGCTGAGTCCGAGGTCCCATGGTTTAGAAATGAGTTTGATTAGAATTATGCTCCTGAATGTACAGCTCTAGTCAATAAATAGGGGACAGACATACAATAAATGTCCTTCCTATCCAGATATTCCATGGATGAGCGTTAGGTCAGGGGGATGGTATCTACCATGGGCTTGGTTTGGCAGTAGGTGAATTTCAGTGGACTTAGACTCCATGGGAGGCTGGGTTGAAGTGTACCATGTATTTCATCAAAATTGATGTCAGAGCAACCGGACAGTAATTATTAAGAAACGCATCCCTGCTTTGCTTTGGCACTGGGCTGAATGATTTTCTTAAAGCAGGTGGCAATCTCAGAATGGATCATATTTGTGAATATTCCCACCAGCTGGTTTGTGGCGGTTCTGAGTACACACCCAGGAGCTCCACCTGGGTCAATTGCTCTCTGTGGGTTCACTCTCTGATTAACGACAATCTGGCTTCTGCGATGGTAACCGTGAGTACCTGTGCACACAGATTGTCGGGAGTGGGTGAAACTGGCATCCTCATCCGGAGAGGAGGCAAACATGAAATGCTGAAACTCTGGCCAATGTGGTTTTTGGATACTGCTTTGATCCAGGTTTGCGGGAACTGCTTGTGTAATATATGTTAAATGAATTTCACTGTGCAGTTGCATATGTGACAAATAAAGCACTATTGGACTATTGTAAATGAACCTATTGTGACTCAGTATCGGGTTTTGTTTTGATTAAACTCCAATGAAAAAGTTCAGAATTACTTGTTACATTGAATTATTATGAAAGCTACCTATTGAATAGAGGAAGAGCTAAGGCATCTTAATTGCTCTGAAGTTGACTTGAGTGAATTTGGACCTCAACTTTCAACTGCAATTCACTGTTTTTTTCCCCTCCGTCTTAAGCAATTGAAATTCGATTTTCCCATGCAAGAAGATAATAATAGTAAGATTAAACGAGCTTACCATTTTGAAGTTTGATCTTGATTTTATGAGGAGTTACGATGAGCGATTACGTGAAGAAGGGCCGTCCGTATGCGTGCGCGTCAATCTTCAAAGCAAGGTGTTAATTCACAGATAAAAAGACCTGAGAATAGTAAGATTGTGAAAAAACTAGAACTTCCATATGACCTTGATAGTATGAGGGTGGGAGCGGTGGGCACGTAATCGCTCATCGTAACTCCTCATAAAATCAAGATCAAACTTCAAACTGGTAAGTTCTTGTTTAATCTTATTATTTTACTTCGGAGTCACGTGAGTGACTACGTGAAGATTTCAAAGCTCTATGATTTTACGCCGGTTACGAATCCAGGCGTCACACACTGAATGGATTGACCATGGATGCGTGTAATCATTAAAGCATTCAGACATTAAGTAGTTAAGTAAAGACACTGATGCTTTAAATGAAAGAAAAGGTTTTTTAAAATAGTTACCCCTCCCAACCTTGGGGGGAAACTTAGGGACAGAACTTAAAATGGTACGTGCAAACAGCCCCAGTCCGGTTATGGGTTTGTTATAAAACCGGTGGACCGTTATCATTTGTCCATCCTGCAGCCACTAGGATGTCATCAAGGGGCATGTCCATAGCTCTTGCTGCCGACGTAGATGCAGCCCTGGTGGAGTGAGATTTAACCATAGTCTAGATGCAAACGGTTCAACATCTGGTATGCCAAATCGTGTAGTTATTTCGTTAAATACTGTCTGATTCAACATCCATTCTGTGCTGTTATTAAACATTCGTGATCCAGCATCTGTCACCGTGTTATATCTACCTCGTAGATTACCCAAATATTCCTCTCGATACACCAGTGCCAAATGAGGTTTGCCAATCTGTCGTAAGATACAGATTTTACACCACCCTTGTTAATGGATATATGGGGCCAAGGAAAGAGCGTTCACGTCGAGGCCCTGTTTCAACCAATCTTTCCACCACCACGCACAAGAAGCACAAGAAGCGCAAGACAGACACCATTGGGAAGATGCCGAGAAGTGTGTTCAGCTCTGGCTGAACAACTTCTAATCTTGTGTGTGGACTCGATAAGAAGAAGAATGGATATATGCCACCGCAGTGGTGTTATCAATCTGAATTTGAACAACCACCGGTGCATATCGCTACAGAGAACCTTGAGTCCATATTGTGCCCCCAACAATTCTGGGTAATTGATTCCATGTGTTGGGGAATTACAGACTCCTGCTCATTCCATCTGCCCCCACAGCTCAAGACCATGTTGGTGGCTCCCCATCCTTAGCCGCTTGCATAGGTTTGAAGAACCCCCGATGGCTTTCGAGCAAAATTTCCCTGGGAGCTGTCTCCCATTCGTTATCCACCATAGTTATTCAACAATGGCCTCTGCTGGCAATCCATAGTTTGCCAATTCGGCCTGCATGCAATCTGAGTGTTCGTTCCTTTGCTTGCTGTAAATTCTGGTAATGCAAAGGCCCGTGACGTACTGCTGGGAACGCAGCTACTATTTGTCAATTAGACTCGCTGTTTGCCTGATAGATGGCTAGTATTTGACTATCAGGTCATAGCAGGCTTAATTAATATTGTCGTTTGCCCTTAGGCAAAGTCACCAACATATTTACTGTTTTTGATAGTAAATTCTAGGTAATCAATTACCCTTGTAGGTGTCAATTTTGATTTAACTGGATGGATGAGGTAACCAATTCTTTCAAACAGGGTTTTGGCTTGCTTTGACATAGAAACATAGAAACATAGAAATTAGGTGCAGGAGTAGGCCATTCGGACCTTCGAGCCTGCACCGCCATTCAATATGATCATGGCTGATCATCCAACTCAGTATCCCGTACCTGCCTTCTCTCCATACCCTCTGATCCCCTTAGCCACAAGGGCCACATCTAACTCCCTCTTAAATATAGCCAATGAACTGGCCTCGACTACCCTCTGTGGCAGAGAGTTCCAGAGATTCACCACTCTCTGTGTGAAAAAAGTTCTTCTCATCTCGGTTTTAAAGGATTTCCCCCTTATCCTTAAGCTGTGACCCCTTGTCCTGGACTTCCCCAACATCGGGAGCAATCTTCCTGCATCTAGCCTGTCCAACCCCTTAAGAATTTTATAAGTTTCTCCAAGATCCCCTCTCAATCTCCTAAATTCTAGAGAGTATAAACCAAGTCTATCCAGTCTTTCTTCATAAGACAGTCCTGACATCCCAGGAATCAGTCTGGTGAACCTTCTCTGCACTCCCTCTATGGCAATAATGTCCTTCCTCAGATTTGGAGACCAAAACTGTACGCAACACTCCAGGTGTGGTCTCACCAAGACCCTGTACAACTGCAGTAGAACCTCCCTGCTCCTATACTCAAATCCTTTTGCTATGAAAGCTAACATACCATTCGCTTTCTTCACTGCCTGCTGCACCTGCATGCCTACTTTCAATGACTGGTGTACCATGACACCCAGGTCTCGCTGCATCTCCCCTTTTCCTAGTCGGCCACCATTTAGATAATAGTCTGCTTTCCTGTTTTTGCCACCAAAATGGATAACCTCACATTTATCCACATTATACTGCATCTGCCAAACATTTGCCCACTCACCCAGCCTATCCAAGTCACCTTGCAGTCTCCTAGCATCCTCCTCACAGCTAACACTGCCCCCCAGCTTAGTGTCATCTGCAAACTTGGAGATATTGCCTTCAATTCCCTCATCCAGATCATTAATATATATTGTAAATAGCTGGGGTCCCAGCACTGAGCCTTGCGGAACACCACTAGTCACTGCCTGCCATTGTGAAAAGGACCCGTTTACTCCTACTCTTGAATTGAATTGAATTGAATTGAATTGAATACCTTTATTGTCATTCAGACCTTACGGACTGAACGAAATTTCGTGCCTGCAGTCATACATACAATCATACAATAATAAACAACAATAAACACAAATTAACACCACCACAGTGTATCCTCCAAGCACCTCCTCACTGTGGTGGAGGCAAAAATCTTAGGGTTACTGTCTCTTCCCTCCTCTTCTCCCTCTGCGCTGAGGCGAATCCCCACCGGGCGATGGCACAACAGTCCCGCGGCTCACCGAACCCCGCAAACGGGCCGGTTCAAACACCGCGGCCCGGGGGTGGTCGAAGCTGCCGCCCTCCAGTCCAGCACACGCAGCCGCTGGCACGCGGCTGAACCCCGGACTCAGGTCACCGTCTCAGAACGCCGTCCCAGCCACCGGAGCACCGTTCCAGCCCCGAGCCGGATCGCCCTCACGTGAGTACCGTTCTCCCTCGGGCTGGGCCACTCCGATGGGAGTGCCGTTCTCCCTCGGGCTGGGCCACTCCGACGGGAGTGCCGTTCCAACCTCGGGCTGGGCCACTCCGACGGGAGTGCCGTTCTCCCTCGGGCTGGGCCACTCCGACGGGAGTGCCGTTCCACCCTCAGGCTGGGCCACTCCGACGGGCCACAGCCCCTCACGGGAAAGTCTCTCAGCCCCTCGCCAGGCCGCTCTCACGAGAGCGCAGTTCCAGCCCCGGGCTGGGCCACCCTCACGGGAGCTCAGGGCGAGTCCTGTCAGCTGCCTCCAGAGTCCCGAGGTCGCCAGCCCCGCCATTAGGCCTCAGTGTAGACGGAGGCAGAGAAGGGGGATACGACAAAAAGGTCGTATTCCCCCGAAGGGAGAGATAGCAAGCCCCGTTTCACCCCCCCCCCACATAAACACGATCTAAAAACCAAAAACGTAACTAGACAAAACGAAAAAAATACATCATAAAAAAGTAAAAGACAAACGGACTGCAGGCGAGCCGCAGCCGTTCCCGGAGCCGCCACTTCCGGACACTTCTTTGCTTCCTGTTTGCCAGTCAGTTCTCTATCCACATCAATACTGAACCCCCAATGCCGTGTGCTTTAAGTTTGTATACTAATCTCTTATGTGGGACCTTGTCGAAAGCCTTCTGGAAGTCCAGATACACCACATCCACTGGTTCTCCCCTATCCACGCTACTAGTTACATCCTCGAAAAATTCTATAAGATTCGTCAGACATGATTTACCTTTTGTAAATCCATGCTGACTTTGTCCAATGATTTCAACACTTTCCAAATGTGCTGCTATCCCATCTTTAATAACTGACTCTAGCAGTTTCCCCACTACCGATGTTAGACTAACTGGTCTGTAATTCCCCGTTTTCTCTCTCCCTCCCTTCTTAAAAAGTGGGGTTACGTTTGCTACCCGCCAATCCTCAGGAACTACTCCAGAATCTAAAGAGTTTTGAAAGATTATTACTAATGCATCCACTATTTCTGGAGCTACTTCCTTAAGTACTCTGGGATGCAGCCTATCTGGCCCTGGGGATTTATCGGCCTTTAATCCATTCAATTTACCCAACACCACTTCCCGGCTAACCTGGATTTCACTCAATTCCTCCAACTCCTTTGACCCGCGGTCCCCTGCTATTTCCGGCAGATTATTTATGTCTTCCTTAGTGAAGACGGAACCAAAGTAGTTATTCAATTGGTCCGCCATATCCTTGTTCCCCATGATCAACTCACCTGTTTCTGACTGCAAGGGACCTACATTTGTTTTAACTAATCTCTTTCTTTTCACATATCTATAAAAACTTTTGCAGTCAGTTTTTATGTTCCCTGCCAGTTTTCTTTCATAATCTATTTTTCCTTTCCTAATTAAGCCCTTTGTCCTCCTCTGCTGGTCTCTGAATTTCTCCCAGTCCTCCGGTATGCTGCTTTTTCTGGCTAATTTGTACGCATCATCCTTCGCTTTGATACTATCCCTGATTTCCCTTGTTATCCACGGATGTACTACCTTCCCTGATTTATTCTTTTGCCAAACTGGGATGAACAATTTTTGTAGTTCATCCATGCAGTCTTTAAATGTCTTCCATTGCATATCCACCGTCAACCCTTTTAGAATTAATTGCCAGTCAATCTTGGCCAATTCACGTCTCATACCCTCAAAGTTACCTTTCTTTAAGTTCAGAACCATTGTTTCTGAATTAACAATGTCACTCTCCATCCTAATGAAGAACTCAACCATATTATGGTCACTCTTGCCCAAGGGGGCACGTACAACAAGACTGCTAACTAACCCTTCCTCATTACTCAATACCCAGTCTAAAATAGCCTGCTCTCTCGTTGGTTCCTCTACATGTTGATTTAGATAACTATCCCGCATACATTCCAAGAAATCCTCTTCCTCAGCACCCCTGCCAATTTGATTCACCCAATCTATATGTAGATTGAAGTCACCCATTATAACGGTTTTGCCTTTGTCGCACGCATTTCTAATTTCCTGTTTGATACCATCTCCAACTTCACTACTACTGTTAGGTGGCCTGTACACAACACCCACCAGTGTTTTCCGCCACTTAGTGTTTCGCAGCTCTACCCATACCGATTCCACATCCTCCAAACTAATGTCCTTCCTTTCCATTGCGTTAATCTCCTCTCCAATCAGCAACGCTACCCCACCTCCTTTTCCTTTCTCTCTATCCCTCCTGAATATTGAATATCCCTGGATGTTCAGCTCCAAGCCTTGGTCACCCTGGAGCCATGTCTCCGTGATCCCAACTATATCATAGTCATTAATAGCTATCTGCACATTCAACTCATCCACCTGATTACGAATGCTCCTTGCATTGAGACACAAAGCCTTCAGGCTTGTTTTTACAACACTCTTACCCCTTATACAATTATTTTGAAAAGTGGCCCTTTTTGGTTTTTGCCCTGGTTTTGTCTGCCTGCCACTTTTACTTTTCACCTTGCTACCTGTTGATTCTACCCTCATTTTACACCCCTCTGTCTCTACGCTCACACATTTAAGAAACCCTTTCCCTTTAACTCCATCCTCCACTATCCCATTCGACACCCCACCCCCCTTATTCAGTTTAAAACCACCCGTGTAGCAGTGGCAAACCTGCCTGCCAGAATGCTGGTCCCACACCTGTTAAGATGCAATCCGTCCCTTTTGTACAGTTCCCCCTTACCCCAAAACAGATCCCAGTGATCTAAGAATCTAAATCCCTGCCCCGTGCACCAGTTCCTCAGCCACACGTTCAGGTCCCGTATCTCCCTGTTCCTGCTCTCGCCAGCACGAGGAACTGGAAGCAAACCAGAGATAACAACCCTGGAGGTCCTGCTTTTCAGCATTTTTCCGAGCTCTCTAAAGTCACGCTGCAGAATATTCATCCCCTTCTTTCCGACATCGTTTGTGCCGACATGCACTACCACTTCCGGATGTTCACCTTCGCCCTTGAGGATTTTCTGCACTCTGTCCGTGACATCCTGGATCCTGGCACCAGGAAGGCAGCACACCATCCTCGCATCCCGTCTGTTGCCGCAGAAACACCTGTCCGTACCTCTCACAATGGAGTCTCCCACTACAATGGCGTTGCCTGCCTTAGGCCTTTTTGGTTTTGGCTCAACAGCCCTATTCGCATCACAAGCCAGTCCGCCGCACAGTGTAAACACCTTTTCTGTCCCGACAGCTTCTAAGTGGGTGAACCTGTTCACAAGAGGTACAACACCCGGGGACGTTGGCATTCCATGCTTCCCTCCCATTCTCACTGTCTCCCACCTTCTCTCTTCCAGTACCTTAGGTGTAACAATCGTACTGTAGGACTTGTCGAGGAACGACTCCGTTTCTCGGACGAACCGGAGGTCATCCATTGATGATGACATGCTTCTGCCAATTCTTGGTGACTCCAAAAATGAAAAAGTCCTCCAAATATGCCAATACTATGTGGTTTTGAGACCTTTGTAGTCCCAGAATTGGTTTCCGTAGTTTAATCAATAGTCTAGGAGCTGATGTCAACCCATTCGGCAGAGCCATGCCATCCAGTTAAACTTTAAATATCTCCTGTTCTTAGTGAATAGATACCAAATAGTATGCATCTTTGAGGTCAATGCATACCATGTGACCATTTTATAGGAAGCTCCTATAAAACAGTAGTTAGACCGTAACAAAAAATTGCTTTTTCTGAAAGTCTGTACTGCACAAATGAGTTAAACCTGGATGAAGTGATATCCTCCATCTGTCATCTGTCCTGGAAGGCAATCCTGCCCAAAATACTGGGCCTGCCTTGAAGCCAACTCCAGTCCGAGTTCCAAGTCTGCTTGGAACCTATGTATGTTGTGCAGTAAAAAATAATCACATGTTGTTATCTGTGTTTTAAAACCAGATCTGAAATTCATGTTATTGTCATTTTGAAGAAAAACACAAGAGTAAAATTACCAACATGTAACTGGTCCACAATCCCTTGTTTCAGTAAACCCAGACCCACCTACCTCCATGGCTACCGGTGGTCTTGTGGTAAGCCCAAAGGCCCCTGAAGCGGGTTCCTTTTCTCTCCTTGATTGGGAGTAGGACTGGTAGGGAGTGTGGATTCCATGTTTCTCCTGACCTCTGCTTGGGTCTTGGTCTGAAAACCTCATCATACTGAGCCTGCCTTGTAGGACAATTCTGGCCATAATTTTGAGTCTGCCTTGAAAGACGACTCTGATCATATTTCCGTGCCCAGCTTTCAAGCTATCACCGGCTTCAGTGAACTGCTTACCCCCTATGGAGGTGTGGGGTGTGTTGTCGCCTACTGATGAAGTTTTGCTTGTCGTTGGTACCTTGATTGGTCCGACAGTTTTTGCTTCCTTCTTCTGGTCTTACCTGAAGAGAGGATTCGGCGGCTGGTTTCTCCAAAGTCACCCTGATAGCGCTGTTCCCTTGCCGGCATTTGTGCGGATTTCTGCCAACTGCTGTCTCTTGAGGCCATATGCTTGTGCTTCAGTATGTTCATACTTTAATTTGTGATCAGTTACCTACTGATCACTCACACTCGCCTCCACTGAGAGTGAGATTTGTAGGCAGCCCTGAAAACAGGTGCTGCCGCAGGCCCCCGAGGATACCTGCGCTGACATGGCCCCTCCAGCGGGCCTAAATGAGATTCTTGCTTTGGGTCAAACTGACCGTGAATGCTCCTCTTCTCAGAGCAGGAGACATTTGCTAGATCTCTATCCAGGGAAGCACCCAGTGGAACCTGGATGATTGCAGAAGTATTTCTTTTCTTTTGTGCTTATTATTTATTTTATCTAAAGCACTTTGGTGTCAATGCAAGTTAACTTAAACAGTGCTATATAAGTAAAAGTTACTTACTTACTTCCTTTCTTCTGCTTGTCCCTGTGAAGGTTTCCCCCTCCCCTGCTTTTGTACTCTGATTCAGAGTGGTTTCTTCCATATGTACTTCCCCCTCCAATGGGGAAGACATTGGGCTGCCCCATGTGCGAGGCTCCCGGTACTGCCTGCTGTAGGCCCCGGGCTGACACAGCTCCCTCCTTTAGAGCAGGTCATTGTTGGAGCAACTTCTCCAAAAGTTGCCCCATGTGGGAGAGTCGTCCTCAGACGCTCTCCGTTAAGGGAGGGTATCCCTTTTCCCCCCGGACTCATCTGAGTCAACGGGTTTGTTTGACTTGCGGGTGGTTTTACGTACTGCAGGACCACCAATGGAGCTCCTCCTCCTGCAACAAGTCTCCTTCCGGTTCTGCTGCCGGCGCTATGTCGGGAAACAAGACCGTCACCTGCTACTGGGAATGCTGCGGTCTTCGGCAGCCGACTTCCCCGCGGACCGTCTCCTCGACATCTGGGCCCTGAAACTACAAAAACCTTCAAGCCCAAAAGAACGCAGGTAAGTAATTCAACTTCCCTTACCTGCCCATCCCGACGGACTGGGAGGACACAGTGCCTCTGCCAGTCCATCGCGCGCGTTGCGTTCAGACATAATGACGCGCACGCAGACGGACGGCCCTTCTTCACGTAGTCACTCACGTGACTCCGAAGTTAAATTATCATTTTTGTGTAATTTCAATTAGATCGGAAAATTCAATAAGGCATTTCCTGTGTTACTCACACTGGTGAACCGGAGGCAATTTAAACATTGGGCACAATCACATCCTTCATGCATTGCTCTTTTTAGAATAATGTGGAAAAATCCCACAGGTGCTCCCAGGACCACACATTATGTAGTCATAGAACAGCATAATCTCACTCTCATAGAGACATATTGGAAGGCCTGCCGTATAAGTAAAATATTTCACCTTCATCATTAAAAACCATGTTTACCCTAGTACTTTACCAAAGCCCACCATCCCTGTTTTTGGCCTAACCCACAACAACCCAAATCTATCTACATCTAAGTGTCTACAAGATAAACAGATGGTCACCGTCTCTCCAAATTAACTAATTGAGGGTGGTGAATCTCTGGAATTATCTGTGCCTGAGGGACGTGGTGACAAGTTTGTTAATTGTATCAAAAGCAGAGATACATTTTTGAAAGATCAAGGAATTGAGGGTTATGGAATTCCAGGCAAGCTTAAATAAGTTATTATCGTATTGAATGGGCAAGGCTTGGTGGTGTACCACTGATCCTTTTTTCTTGTGATCCTGTGTGTCTGTTTTCCCAATCTGCCTTCCACATTTCAGCCGTCTCTCTTGAACCTTTCAATCACTGGGGCATTCGGTTCAAATCTCTCTCTAACCCACAGAATCCAACTAGGCATAATGCGTTCCATATCATTGAAACATCTAGGCCTTCCCATTAGCTACTGCTTAATTACTGCTTCAATCACCTCTCACCTTTATGTCATCATCATCATCATTATCGATGAAAACATCAGCGGGCACAGTGCCTTACAATGCTATGTACGACAGTGATCACAACTTCTACTAAAGTGTGGATGGCTGTTGGCTCGCTAGGAACTCATCCGCCCTTTGACAGGTCTTGTATTTGGTCCTGCTGGGGGTTCACAGCCCCCTCCTCACCTGGCAAACCAGGTGGGGGAGACGGTTTAGTCACCGACTATCCGACCATGGAGCAGGTAGCACGGGATTACAAGGTACCCTTGGCAGGGGGAATTTCCGGAGGTTGGCAAGGTTAATTCCCAGGATGGCGGGACAGTCATCTGTGAGAGAATGGAGTGGTTAGGCTTGAATATTCTGGAATTTAGAAGGATGAGAGGCTATCATATAGAAACATATAAGATTATTAAGGGTTTGGACACGCTAGAGGCAGGAAACATGTTCCCGATGTTGGGGGAGTCCAGAACCAAGGACCACAGTTTAAGAATAAGCGGTAAGCCATTGAGAACGGAGATGAGGAAACACTTTTTCACACAGAGAGTAGTGAGTCTGTGGATTTATCTGCCTCAGATGGCGGTGGAGGCTGGTTCTCTGGATACTTTCAAGAGAGGTCTAGATAGGGCTCTTAAAGATAGCGTAGTTAGGGGATATGGGGAGAAGGCAGGAATGGGGTACTGATTGTGGCTGATCAGCCAAGATCACATTGAATGGTGGTGCGTGCTCTAAGGGCCGAATGGCCTACTCCTACACCTATAGTCTAATGTTCTGGGTCAGTTTCAGTATTAAATATAGAGACAATATAGTGCCTCCTAGTGGCCATGTTGGGTAATACACCTAATTTGTAACTGGCTGACCTTGTGACCTTGTCATGCGACCCATGGCAGGATTTGAATGCAGAACAGCGGAGGCAGAAGCACATTTTTTGTCCTGATATATTTTGTTAACATATGCAAACATCTTTTTCGACAGCATCGTCGATATGTGTTGCAATGTTTAATGGTTGCTTATGTTTCGGATTCGCTGTTTTAGGTAGAATGTTTATTTACAGTGCTATTGTAGTCTGTTTGCAATAAGCGTATTTCTGATTTCTACGACTTTTTGTATTTGTAGTTTCACTCTTTCCCGATTCAATAAACCTGTGGACAAAAGTGTTTGCGTCTTGATAAAGGAAGGTGTTTAAGCTTACTGTCAAGATATGCACAGTCCTATTTTGAGGACAGCACAATGCCACTAGTGGGTTCAGGTGAATTCCTGATGTAAGTCACTTCCTCAGATCTCCACAACACAAATTCATACCCTTAACCTCCAAACCTCCATACCCTTACCCTTAACCTCCAAACCATAGTATCAGGAGATGAGAACCAAATGGCATATTTTTGAATTTTGAAATTAGTGGCTACAACATTTATAGCAGATGAACTATTCCAATCTACCCTTTGGAGTTGTGGTGAAATGAACTATTCACCAAATAAATATATTCACCATTATCCCCAATTGACATTTCTGCATGGAAAGAAAAGGAACTGCAGATTCTGGAATCCTGAACATATCTGTACCAAACAAAACCAATGCATCAGAGAAACTCAGTGGGTCAGATAGTATCTGTGGAGGAAATAGACAGGATATGTTTTGGATTAGAACCTTTCTTTCAGACAATCAATCTGAAGAAGGTTCCTGCGCCAAAAGGTCTCCTATCCATTCGCTCCACTGATGCTGCCTGACCCACTGAGTTCCCCCAGCACTTTATGTTTGGCTCAACAATCCTGCAAATCAGGCTTCTCATTTATCCCAGAGTAGCTCTGATATCTGAACATCTTCAATTGGGGATGAAAAGATTCTCGGCATTAATGTTATGTAATGTTCAACCGTTTTATGAACCTACAAATAAGTTTCACACACACTCAATCCATGTAAATCTTATCAAAACAGCTATTTGCCGAATGTAGATTCTGCAATAATTACATATTGAACTTTGAACAACTCTGGTCATTTCATTGAGGGCAAGAAAATACTCATGTTCATAAGTTTTAAGACCAGAATTAGGCCTTTTGGCTACTACGCCATCCAATCACGACTGATCTATCTTTCCCTCTCAATCCCATTTTCCTGCCTTCTCCCTAGAACCCCTGACATCCTTACTAATCAAGAATCTGTCAAAGTCGACCTTAAAAATATCCATTGACTTGACCTCCAAAGCCATCTGCGGCAATGAATTCCACAGATTCACCACCCTCTGACTAAATAACAGGGGCCGCAGAGCATTTTTGAAAGTGGGGGGGCTGTGCGATCACTGATCACCGGCATTGAGGGTATCCGGCGAGACATTTAGGGACATTTTGAAATTTGATGCATTAAAATCATGTTTTAGTGCATTGTAGAAGTATGATTTCAATGTTTTTTGTTTGAAGTATTTTTATGATAATGTAGGGCCTAGATGACAATAGACAATAGACAACAGGTGCAGGAGTAGGCCATTCGGCCCTTCGCTGCCAGCACCGCCATTTAATGTAATCATGGCTGATCTTCCCCAATCAGTATCCCGTTCCTGCCTTCTCCCCATATCCCCTGACTCCGCTATCTTTAAGAGCCCTATCTAGCTCTCTCTTGAAAGTATCCAGAGAACCGGCCTCCACCGCTCTCTGAGGCAGAGAATTCCACAGACTCACAACTCTCTGTGAGAAAAAGTGTTTTGTCTTCTCCATTCTAAATGACTTACCCATTATTCTGATCATCAAACTCAGTATCCTGTACCTGCCTTCTCTCCATACCCCCTGATCCCTTTAGCCACAAGGGCCATATCTAACTCCCATATCTAACTCCCTCTTAAATATAGCCAATGAACTGGCCTCAACTACATTCTGTGGCAGAGAATTCCAAAGATTCACCACTCTGTGGTGAAATGTGTAAAAAACATTTTTCTCATCGCAGTCCTAAGTCCTAAAAGATTTCCCCTTTATCCTTAAACTGTGACCCCTTGTTCTGGAAGGGGTCGAGAATTCAGAGAATTCTCATCCCGAGGATTAACCGTGTAAACCTACGCTGCACTCCCTCAATAGCAAGAATGTCCTTCCTCAAATTAGGGGACCAAAACTACACACAATACTACAGGTGTGGTCTCACTAGGGCCCTATACAACTGCAGGAGGAACTCTTTGCTCCTATACTCAACTCCTCTCGTTATAAAGGCCACCATGCCATTCGCTCTCTTCACTGCCTGCTGTACCTGCATGCTTACTTTCATATGAGAGATAGGAGCAGGCGATTATAATTTTTTGTGATTTCTCGACATCCAAAAACTGGGGGATAATAATACAGGCCACCCCCCCCCCCCCCCACCCCCCCCCCCCCTTCCCCCAGATCGACGCCAGTGCCTTCCACGGTACGGAAAATTCGACAAAAATACTTTTAATTCTATTATAATTTCAAGTGCTATTTTTTTTATTTTGTAGTTGGAAAAAGGGACAAGAAATAAACATAATATTAACTGATTTTGCAAAGTCATACAAATTATGTTTTGCACGGTGAAAAAATCGGAGTATTTTTAAAGTATGCATTCTCCTTTTGACGTATATTTCATTTTGATTTGAATTTATAATCATCAAACCATGACATTAATAAAGGGGGTATATGTTTGTGGGAACGTTCCTTTTTTTAAAGTAAGACTTTCGAGAAATCTAAAATGCATTAGAAATATACATTTCAATGCACTTAGTCTCTTGCCCATAGTAAGTGAATCGAGGACCAGAAGACAGAATTAAGGTGAAGGGGAAAAGATTTCTGAGGGGTACCTTTTTCCACACAAAGGGTGGTGTGTGTATGGAACAAGCTGCCAGAGGAGGTAGTTGAGGCAGGGACTATCCCAACATTTAAAAAACAGTTAGACTGATACATGGATAGGGCAGGTTTGGAGGGATATGGACCAAAATCAGATAGTGTAGCTGGGACATGTTAGCGGGTGTGGGCAAGTTGGGCCGAAGGACCTGTTTTCACACTATATCACTCTATGACTACATTATACCTCCACCATGCATGAATGCTTAAAAACCAAGTGGTCGAGTTTTATTGCCATATACTCAAGCATAGAAACATAGAAAACAGGTGCAGGAATAGGCCATTCGGCCCTTCGAGCCAGCACTGCCATTCAATATAATCATGGCTGTTCATCTAAAATCAGTACCCATTTCCTGTTTTGTCCCCATATCCCTTGATTTTGCTAGCCCCAAGAGCTAAATGTAACTCTCTCTTGAAAACATCCAATGAATTGGCCTCCACTGCCTTCTGTGGCATAGAATTCCACAGATTCACAACACTCTGGGTGAATAAAATTTGTCGTCATCTCAGTCCAAAAAAGGCCAACCCATTATTCTTAAACTGTGACCCCTGGTGCTGGACTCCTCCAACATCGGGAAAATTTTTCCTGCAGTTACAGTAGGTGAAAATCTAGCAGGCAAGCGGGATGCTTTCTCCAACCACCTCCATTTGAAGGCCATTATCTTCCACCGTTTCTACCCAGTGCTTGGTACCTACTTCCAACAGCCACTGATTGTCCTCCAAGATGCACTGAGCCGCAGCCTGGTCCATTCCAGTCACCAGGGTAAATTTGGTGCAGAGACTCACACGGCAGCGGCGCAACACTTCCAACACATCCAACGGCCCGGGAAGCTTGCACTGAGGCTGCTCCATGGCCGGAGCTGCAGCGAGCGACTCACCAGTCCAGCAAACACTCACCAGCCCCGGCTCCCTGTCCGCATCTGCCCCCACTGCTGCTTCTGCTTCCATCCCTCCCTCCGCCCCAGCTCTCCAATACCCACGACCAGGTTGCTCAGAGCACAGCAGCACCTCGTCCAAAGCCGGAGACATTTAAACATGACTAGCCAAAAAAGTGGGGGGGCTGCAGCCTCCCCAGCCACCCCCCCCCCCCACCCCAGTTCTGCAGCCCATGTGACTTCCTCCACTGTGTAAAACATAGCTAGAATTATTCGTATCCAACGCCTCGAGGTGGAATATTTTGTAAGAGAGATATATTTAATTTTAAAAGTAAAAATAAGTAAGGTGCAAACTAGAACACCTTTTGGTACCATGAATTATATTGTGATTTTGACAAGATTATGGTGAAACCATGTGGTGGAATAAGAGAGAGTCAATTTGATTTTATAAGCAGAGCTATGTTCAATTATGTCTATTTCCATTAAATCCATGTTCAAATATATGGTATTATTCAGGTGCCTGTTGTAATTAGGTGTTGTCACAAACATTCATTTTTCAAAACTGTTGACATCCTCTAGGCAGTTTAGTGGCAGTTACTGCTGCAGTTGTAATGAATTGTTTGCCAAATGGGTGGTTTGGATCCTTCCGTCCCCAATGACGATGTCCAGTTATCAATGCTCCTGTTGTGATAGATGAGAAACTTGGCATGTACAAGTGCTTGTTGTGGATAATGAGGAAGTATAGTTTTTTTTATTCACTAGTTTAGTCCCTCCAGCAAGAGCTGACAATTCTGACAAATTGGATTCAGCTGGGTGATTTGGGAAATTGTTTCAGAAGAAAATATCAACAAAAAAGCATGCAAAATACTTTTTGTTATTCTCTATTACAACAGCAAAAAGTTAGAAGTGTTTCACTAAAGAACATACTGTCACATATATCGTGCTATATTCTGCTTAGAAGTGTGGAAACCTAGTAATGAATGTGTATCTGATTTCCCTGATAAATTCATTGACTCTGCTACCTGAAATGTCTGACAGAATACGTACCTGCCAAGGAAGTTGGAACAAAGCACAAAAAACTATCATATATTAGCTCCAGAGCCAACTTAGAGCTTGTTAGGTTAAAGATTCCTTCTAGGTTTTTTTTCATCTTATTGTCATTACAAAATTAATTTGAAAGGTTAAATTACCGCCCAGTTGATTCCAATATGAATGCCTATGCCATCTTCTTTTCTGCTAAAATCCATCTCCAAGTATATAATTAGATACGTTTCTGTTGATAGGGGGATAGAGAAGATATTTAAGTGAGATGGATCGATAAATGAAAAATGGATTGTTCATACCATTTGCATTTTCATCTTTAGGTTTTATCCAATTTTGATGTTTCTGCTAAACAAATGTTTTATAATCATTTGCCAATTGTCTCTAGCATTCATTTATCTACTTTAATTCTTCAGGTTCTTTCATATTATTTTGTTCATTTTTTTCTGGTTTTGCATGGATGTGTGCTGTCTCTTAAATAGCATTGTGATCTTTTCCTCTTGATTCCCTTCTACAATTTGGTTTATTTCATTATAGAGTTGGTCACTTTCATCAATTTCTCTCTATCAATACATCCCTTTTTGATTTTATTCTTTCCCTATTATATATTTTAGCTTTCAATTCTGCAAATTCTCTATTTTCTCAGGAGACATTGTTTTGGCACCAGATTATCTCCCACCAACATACATATTTAAATTTATTGCTCAACTCCTCTCGTTTAACATACTCCTATTACCTTATTATATTTTTCTCTTACATTTAAGGGCAACTCTGTTCTGAAGAAAGGTCACCATACACTCCAGGGATGCTGCCTGACCGGCTGAGTTACTCCTGCACTTTGTATGTTTAACACTTTGTATGAACTCAAAAGCTCTTGAATACAAACTCCCCAATTTTTTTCCTCCCTATCATCAAAGTAATTTATTTTAGCCGTCTGAGAAATGACTACTGGAGTTTTCAACAAAACTTTATTCGAAAGCTCAAGTTGCAGCATACAGGTTTATCAGACACGTCTGCCCACATCGGTGGTCAGCGCTGAACTAACGCGCGCAAAGGAAAAACCGAGCGAAAACAACTGCACTCCCGAGTCATGTGACCACGGCTTCCGAACGCCGGGTTCGATATCTTCGTGCGCTAGCAGGCGCCGCTACATGGCCCCCCCCCCCAGAATCCGTGGTATGGAAACGCGCGGGTAAACGGACGGTACGACTGAAACATGTAGTCCGAGGTCACAGGGTGAGCGTAACATTTGGGACCGGTAAAACAGTACCGGAGGGACGCAAAAAATGCAAACGAGGGACGGGCGTAACAAAGGGGACCGGAGAAACATGACCGGGGGTAACAGGTGCAGAGGGCAGCAAACCAACAGGTGGACGTCCTCTACGCCGTGGAGTAACCACTGTCACTGGGCTATCCTCGTCAACGTGTGCAGGCTTAAGGCAGCTCACAGAGACGAACTCCTCCTTACCACCCATGTCCAACGTGAACGTCGAGACACCAATACTGAGCACCCTGTACGGCCCCTCGTACATCCGCTGTAATGGCGAGCGATGAGCGTCTCTGCGGAGAAAAACATAAGCACAATCCCGTAACATAGTAGGAACATGTACCGAAGATGAACCACGCCGGGAATTTGGAACCGGGACCAAAGCGCGTGCCCGCTCGCGAAGGTCTGCCAACAACTGTGAGGTGGAAACCTCCTGTTCCGGAGGGACAGGCAAGAAATCCCCGGGAACCTGCAAAACCGAACCATAAACCAACTCGGCCGAGGAGGCTTTGAGGTCCACCTTAGGCATTGTCCTGATGCCAAGATGGACCCAAGGTAACTGGTCGACCCAATCAGGGCCGGTGAGTTGGGCCATTAACGCCGACTTAAGGTGCCGATGGAACCGCTCAACCAACCCGTTGGACTCCGGGTGATAAGCGGTAGTCTGGTGCAGCTTCACGCCATATAGCTGCGCCATACCACACCACAATGAAGACGTGAACTGGGCCCCCCTATCGGTGGTAATATGTGAGGGGACCCCAAAATGAGCGATCCACTGGGATACCATGGCTCTCGTGCATGCATCAGCAGAGGAATCCGCCAATGGGATTTCCTCCTCCCACCTGGTAAACCTGTCTACGATAGTCAGTAAGTGGGTAGCCCCGCGCGAACAAGACAAGGGACCTACATGGTCTACATGGATGTGCAGGAACCTGCCGTCCGGGACGGCAAAATCCTGGGCCAGCTGGTGCACATGTCTCTGCATTTTGGAGGTCTGGCATGGGATGCAGGAACGAGCCCATGCAGCGACTTGCTTCCATAACCCGTGCCAGACGAACTTCGCCACGACCAAGGCAGAGGTGGCGCGAATGGACGGGTGCGCCAGGCTGTGGATGGTGTCGAAGATCCGACGTCGCCAAGCTTTACCGTTGGAAATATCACGAAGGACTTGCGTGCCAGAGGCGCCACATTGCACTTCGACCAGCTTCAGTCCTGATTCAGCATTGCGATAAATCTCCATACCGGCATCTGCCCGTCGGGCGGCTGCCAGCTCCTCGTAATCAACGCCGAGACTAAGTGCTGAAACTTCGGGCAGCGCTGGACGGGACAATGCGTCGGCCACAACATTCAGCTTGCCTGCCATATGCCGA
Source organism: Amblyraja radiata (assembly GCF_010909765.2). NCBI lineage: Eukaryota > Metazoa > Chordata > Chondrichthyes > Rajiformes > Rajidae > Amblyraja > Amblyraja radiata. Next base: position 69,580,236 of record NC_045961.1, read on the forward strand.
ATGTCAGATGTGAATTCGGAAATATAGGCAAGGTGCCGTTGCTGTCTGGCAGACCAAGGGTCAGAAACCTTGGACAAGGCGAAAGTTAACGGCTTGTCATCTGTGAATGCAGTGAAAGCGCGCCCCTCCAGGAAATAACGAAAATGGTGGATTGCTAGGTAAAACGCAAGGAGCTGTCGAAAGCGCTGTATTTAACTTTGGGGGCTCGCAGTTGTTTGCTGAAAAATGCCAGCGGTACCCAGCGATTACCTGCCCACTGCTCGAGGACGGTGCCTACCGTGACTTTGGAGGCGTCCACAGTGAGGGCCGTTTGGGCTGATGCCCTAGGGTGAACCAGCATAGTGGCGTTGGCCAATGCGGTCTTAGCCCCCTCGAAAGCTTTCTGTGCCTCTTCGGACCAGGCCAGGTCCTTGGGCTTACCAGCCAGGCATTGGAACAATGGCCGCATGATGGTGGCTGCAGACAGGACAAAACGGTGATAAAAGTTAACCATCTGGATAAACTCCTGCAGACCCTTGACCGATAATGGCTTGGGGAAAAGACGGATAGCGTCGACTTTCTCAGGCAGTGGTTGCGCTCCCTGAGAGGTGGTGCTATGCCCTAAAAATGAGATGGAGCGCAGACCGAACTGGCACTTCTCGGGGATGATCACCAACCCATGTTTGTGCAGCTGTTCGAAAAGTAGGCGGAGGTGCTTGGTGCGCTCTGCCTGCGAGTGGCTGGCCACCAGGATGTCATCTAGGTAGATGAAAATAGACGACAAACCCCGGCCGACCTGGTCCATTAGCCTCTGGAATGCCGGCACTGCGTTCTTCAAACCAAAAGGCATTCTGAGCCACTCGAAAAGGCCGAAAGGGGTAATCGTGGCCGTTTTAGGGACGTCGTGGGGGTGGACCGGGATTTGATTATACCCGCGGATAAGGTCAACCTACAAGAAGTTGGTCGCACCTTCCAGATGGGCCGAGAAATCCTGGATGTTCGGGACTAGATACCTGTCGGCTGAAAACACCTGTAATTGCCGCAAGGTCTCCAACCCCTGGACGCTTTGGGCACCATGTGTAATGGGAAAGCCCAAGGGCTATCCGACCACCGGACAATCCCCATGTCCTCCATAAGTTGGAACTCATGCGATGCGCAGTTTATCGGGCGGGAGGGCGCAAGCGGGTGGGTACCGGCGGACCCTCGGTAGGAATTTGGTGGACCACGCCATGATGTGGCGCAGCCCCGTCGAACCGGGGCATGGGCTACCCTGGAAAGTCGGTGAGCAGGGCTACGAAAGGTTGCTGGATCTCAGCTACCTCCACGTGTTGCAGCAGGGGCTTTGACGGGTTGCGCGGCTTGGCAGGTCGCGGGTCCGACACAGGGATCATGCGACCACCCCGTACATCGATTAACAGGGAGAACGTGCGCAAGAAATCGGCAACCAGGATCAGTTGGCGGGAGTCGAAATTTAGTTTTGGGGCCCGCATGCCGTAGGTGCGAATATCGCTCCCGTTAACGGCCGAGAAGACAGGTCCCACATTACCAGCACGAACGTCTCGGGCGCTTGGAGGCAGGATACTGACATGGGCACCGGAGTCCACCAGGAAACGGTGGCCGGAATGGCGATCACGGACAAAGAGGCATACGTCGGGGCCGATCGCTTTGCCTCTATGGACGATCGGCCTGGGCGTTTCCTGGAAATGAACAAGGGCTCCGACATCTTCGGGCGTCTGTTCCATATCGTTGGTGTTAGTAGCACCATCTGCGTTGACTGTAGACCACTGGCCGCGGCAATTCGTCTTCGACGCTGGGCTGGGTCTCTTCTCCTTCCCGATGTCGGTTCGGCTGCACTCGTTGTATGACCATGGGGCGGGCGACAGCGTGTATGTCCAGCCGTCTGAGCGCCGACAGCTCGTCAGCTCCTTCCACGAGCCGCTGCGGGTCGCTGAAATCGGCTCCCGCTGGCATCAGCTGTACTTCGTCGGGCATCTCCTCTAAGAACGCCTGTTCGAAAAGCACGCAGGTGCGGCGCCCGTACATCAGGGCCAACATCTTTGCCATGATCGTCGATGGCCTTCGGTCGCCGATGCAGTCCCTATGTACCAGTCTTGCCACCCTGTCTCAACGGGAAAGGCAGTAGGCGTGAAATAACAGGGTCTTCAACCCTTCGTACTTGCTGCTGAACGGAGGGTCTCTGATAAAGGGCAACAGCCTCGAGGAATAGCTCCTACCACATGTAATTACATGGTGTCGTCGTGGTTGATGCAGTGTGGATGAAACTGTGCCTCCACATGGGCAAACCACACCTGAGGTTGATAGGCCAAAAGGCTGGCAGTTTAAAGGCCGGTGAGCCCTGCCTCGTGCTGGCCAATTCTGCGGGAACACTCTCTTCCTGCATAATTCTTCTTGTCTAACGACGGCTAGACAGGTCGGGGTCACCAATTTAGCGGTCTGAGAAACGACTACTGGAGTTTTCAACAAAACTTTATTCGAAAGCTCAAGTTGCAGCATACAGGTTTATCAGACACGTCTGCCCACATCGGTGATCAGCGCTGAACTAACGCGCGTAAAGGAAAAATCGCACAAAAACAACAGCCCCTCCCGAGTCACGTGACCGCGGCTTCCGTACGCCGGGTTAGATATCTGCGTGCACTAGCAGGCGCCGCTACATTATTGACAATTATTTTAAAGCATTAGTAGAGAGATGAAGGAATGGAGTGGGACTACATAGATTGTACTTTTGAAAGCTTTCACAACTTAGATGGGCTGAGTTTTATTCTGTTTTGTACAGTTCTGTAATCCTGTACTTTGATATAAACCATCAGTGTTTTGCAATACTTCTGCTGGTTATTTTCATTGACGCGTGGTTGTCTTACACCCCACTGTGTTCCTTTCCACACTGATGAACTGCTGTCTGAAAAATAGGACAAACACATCCTCAAGTTGTCTAAGTGAATCGTTCACAGCTCGATCACTTTCACTGCTAAATATAATGCAGTGTTCTCACTGAAGATGTGACTGCAGTTCTTCTTACAGCAGCCAGTATTCTCTGCTAAAATCCCACTTTACTGGTCCTAGATGCTTCCCGTCTGCTTACTTTTGTATCTTCTTTCTAGACCTGGTAGGATAATGCTAATGCTCTCTTTATGTGATGTGTCCACATCAGTTTGATACATATGTATTTATTAGATGTGAATTTAACAAGAGTTGCATACAATTTACTTCCTGACTAGTTAAAACTTTAACCTGTTGTTTGGTTTCTTTAAAGAAAAAAATAGGTCACAATTAAATGTAATGTGCAGCAATTGGATGATCGAAGCATTATCTCTACAAAAACAGTCCATACGCACAAATAAATCTGTTGAAAATACTAACAGGAAAATCTGGAATTCACACACAACTCTTGGGAGAGCAGAACACTGTGAAGTTCAGCTTTTCCAAGTGTTCAGAGAGCATTCTGTCTTAAAACCATATGAACATTCTAAATCCCTTCCAGCAACTTGCTGATGGCCTCTGGATAGGTGTCTAGAGCTCATAAGAATGATAGGGAATCTTACTGAAGCATCTAAAAATCAGAAAGGGGTTGACAGACAAGAAAATGAACACAAAAAGCTGGAGTAACTCAGCAGGTCAGACAGTAGCTCTGGAGAAAAGGAATAGGTGATGTTTCGGGTCAAGACCCTTCTTCAGACAGAGTCAGGGGAAAGGGAAACGAGATAGTGGTGTTGGTGGGATCGCTGCAAGCCGGCGCCCTGTCAGCAGCGTGTCCATGTTTTTCTACTTTTTTTGTTTTTTAATTATGTTTTACAGTATGTTTTTAATGTTTCTCGGTGTGTTTTGTGTGGGGGTGGTGTGGGGAGCTAAGGGGGAAACCGCTTCGGTCACCTCCTCCACGGAGAGGCGACTTTTCCCAGGTCGCCTCCCCTGTGGCCTAACAGCAAGGATTGGCGCGGCCTTTCCCGGCTTCAGCGGCGGGCGCAGTGTGGACTCGGCGTGGAGCGGGCGAGCCCTCGCTGGGGCTCGCTGGAGGGGAGCGCTCCGTTTCGCTGGCCCGCGGCAGCCGGCAGACTGAAGCCGCGGTCTGCAGAGCTCCAGCTGGCGCGGCGTCTGCAGCCCGGGATCCCTCGTGGGGGATCCAGGGGGAAGAAGAAGCTCCGAATGCCGGCCTGCGGCCAACTTCTACCGCGGGCCCGGCGTGAACTTACCATCACCCCTGGAGGGGAGCTTCGACCGCCGGCCCTGCAGTCTGCGGTGCTTCTGGCTGTGGCACGAATTTTAAATCTTCGACCGCCGGCCTGCGGCCTACAGCAGCCAGGGGAAGAGCCGATTCTGGATTTACCTTGACTTTTACCTTGTCCTTTATCATCTGGACGCCCGCAGCGACGGCTGCGGAGGGTTGAGGTCCCGACCACGGGGGAAAATGGAGGAGGACTGGCCAATTTATGTGCCTTCCACCACAGTGATGAATGCTGTGGTGGATGTTTGTGTTAAATTTTTATTGTGTTTGTGTGTTCTTTATCATTGTACCGCTGCTGACAAATTCATTTCACTTGCACTTTATGTGCAATGTGACGAATAAAACTGATTGATTGATTGATTGATATAGTCAGTGATATAGAGAGATATAGAACAAATGAATTAAAGATATGCAAAAAAGTTACGATGATAAAGGAGACAGGCCATTGTTAGCCTCAGACTAACATTTATGGGCCTGTCCCACTTACGCAACTTTTTCGGCCGCTTCCGGCGCCCGTCATAGGTCGTTGCAGGTCGCCGAATATTTTCAACATGTTCAAAATTCAGCGGTGACCAGAAAGATACTATGACTCTTTGTACGACTGAGGAGACTACTCACGACCATACAGGTGACACCCTGGAGACAAGTCATGGGGTGAAGCCTGTATGGTCATGAGTAGGCACCCAAAGAGTCGTACCTTGTTCTGGTCGCCGCTGGATTTTCAACATGTTGCGGCAATGATGAGGGCCGGCAATTTGCCAAAAAAATTGCATAAGTGGGACAGGCCCATTATATATTTAGCAGTGAAAGGAATCGAGCTATGAACTATTTTCTCAGTTGGCATCAGACAAGATGCAGGGATAATGTTTCTGTTGACCAGGGTGTCCAGTACCAGTATTAACAATCACTAACCTAATGGTCAGTCAGGACTCAGGTAGCAAGACATTACTTAATTTACAGGCTTGAAAATCTTTGGAATTCATTATCTAAGATATTGCCACTAAGATAGTTGCCATCAAGGAATCAAGCTCAGAAATCACTCTGCACAACCTTTACTCCAACATTAACTCAGCACTAAACTATGATGGACTAGCATAAGTTGCATTACATACTTTGGCTTGTATTGACATGGTCTGGTCACCTGCTATAACTGATCATTTAGAGACAAAATGCTGGAGTAACTCAACAGGACAGGCAGCACCTCTGGATAGATGGAATGGGTGACGTCACCCATTCCTTCTATTCAGAGATACTGCCTGTCACACTGAGTTACTCCAGCATTTTGTGTCTATCTTCAGTGTAAACCAGCATCTGCAGTTCCCTCCTACACATAACTGATAATTTACAGTATTGCTGTTTATTGTATATGTATTGTTATGTTGGTGTGGTAATGTGCCTGTGAAGCTCTGGCAAGCAAGCATTTAATTGTTCTGGTCCCAATATATATGATAATTAACACTTTTGACACCTGACTTGAATAATCAGGACATGTAAAAAGATAGTTTGGGAATGAAAGCCTGTTCTGAAAGAATGTTGGATCTTGCCTGTTCTGTTAAGAGCATATTATCATAATGTTTGTGGAATTATTCCACATGGAGGAGAGCTTGGATACTGATGAATGGAAGGACAGTAAATAACATTGACCTGGCTTTCGCTTTGGCCATGTCCAAGTTCATACTAGATGATCTACTCAGATTTATTCTTAAGAGTATTTACGTTTTAACAATTTGATGCTTCAGACTTGACGTAATATCTGAAGTTGATGTTAAACATCAACCACCTTCCTTTGGATATGGAATTATGATTAAAAAAATAGCAGATCACTATCCTTAAAGGACATTAATAAAAAATATATATCAGCAGCTCCCGAAGATAGACACAAAATGCTGGATTAACTCAGCAGGACTGGCAGCATCTCTGGAGAGAAGGAATGGGTGACATTTCGGGTTGAGACCCTTCGTCACACTGACGGGTATGTCTAATTTGAAGAAGTTAGGTCTTATTTGAATAAGTTAGGTCTTTATTCTCTGGAGCGCAGAAGGTTAAGGGGGGACTTGATAGAGGTCTTTAAAATGATGAGAGGGATAGACAGAGTTGATGTGGACAAGATTTTCCCTTTGAGAATAGGGAAGATTCAAACAAGAGGACATGACTTCAGAATTAAGGGACAGAAATTTAGGGGTAACATGAGGGGGAACTTCTTTACTCAGAGAGTGGTAGCGGTGTGGAATGAGCTTCCAGTGGAAGTGGTGGAGGCAGGTTCGTTGGTATCATTTAAAATAAATTGGATAGGCATATGGATGAGAAGGGAATGGAGGGTTATGGTATGAGTGCAGGCAGGTGGGACTAAGGCAAAATAATTGTTCGGCACGGACTTGTAGGGCCGAGATGGCCTGTTTCCGTGCTGTAATTGTTATATGGTTATATGGTTATATGGTTATAAGTTCTCCTCTCTTCATCAAGGTATGTCTACCTATCAGCAGCTCCCTTCATGATACTAGAGGGAACTGGGAATGTCAAATAACAAGGCAAATGAACATTATTTGATAATCATATTATGCAAATAAAATTTTCTTACACCTCTTTATCTACAAAGCGGAGAGCTTCTAATAATGTTTCCAAAGATGGGCAGGCATTTACTTCTTTCCCCTTTACCAAGGACTGTATCAACATTTGAGAGCCATTGATCATCAACCAAACTGATACACACACAACACTACATGTGTTACACAACTCTTCCAGTGTTGAAAAAAATAGAAAGGGAGAAACAGAGCCAAAATAATCATTTATAGGGTTGAAGTCATGCTATGATGATCATAATATTGATTATTTTTATTAAAAGAGACATCATCCATTTCGACCGTTAATCACCCATGCCACATTTTCTACATGTAATGTAATATAAATACATTTTTTCTACAAAAGCGGAGAGCTTCTGGTAACTTTACCAAAAGTGGGCAATATTTTTTTTTCTTTACAGTGGATTGCAAAGGACAAAATATAATGAAATACATAATATAATCTGATCTGATCTGATAATACAATCTGATGACTCAAGTAAGATCTGACTGCAATCACTTTACCATTTTAGCAGCTCCTTACTTCTCCTTCTGCCCCCAACCCCCAACCGCCCCCCCCCCCCCCCCCCCCCCCCCCCCCGCCAATGGAAGATTCTAGAAACAGAGAACAGAATAAAACTCCAATTTTTTTCTCTCAAAGGTTTGTGAGCTTTTGGAATCCTTGAATATGAGAGCAATAGATTATTAATCAGTGAATGAATTAAACATTATAAGGAAAGGACAGAGAAATGGACATGAGGTAAGTTGGATCATCAATGACCATACTGAATTGCAAAGAAGCTCTTGGGACCAAGTGGCCTACATCTATTCCCATCTTTTATAATCTTATGATCCTTCACACCATTTTCTGCCTTTCCTTTCCTATTTGGAAAGTGGAGTGATGTCTGGTTATTTAACTGACTCTGGTACTCTGAGGTATTTCCTATGAGCATCTCGAATAGATGTGTGCTGTGAACTGTGGCCCATAATTTGTGAACAGCACCAGGAAAACCACATATTTTGATCTTTCAAAAGATTGTTGGCAAACACATTGCTAAGAGGTTTATCTTTCAAAAATTTCAAAAGTAATCATGCATCAGCAGATATAATTGTTCACCTTTCTGAAACTGATCTGACATGATTTTTGCCGACTGCCACTTGGTGAACTTGGATGCAGTTTCTTGCCCAGAGTAGGTGAATCGAGGACCAGAGGGCATATATTTAAAGTGAAGGGGAAAATATTTAATGGGAATCTGAGGGGTAACTTTATCACACAAAGGGAAAGTTTCACCATAACAAATGAATTAAAGTAGGATCAGAGATCAATATTAAGCATTGGCATCTGTTGCAAATATGTCCTTCATCTATCTCTCTTTTACTTGAGACCGTTGTTTGAATGAACTCCTGGGTGGTCACTCACATTCTACCCTCCAATTTCATCATTTATGTCTTCACTCGAACCAAGTCACAGTCAAATAATTCCCATGTGCTGATCCAGACTAACTTCTGGCCTCACGTCTCCTGTGCTCCATAATATCTTCTATCCCTCTGGTACTCTGAGGTATTTCATTCTATTCTCCTAATACTGGTCGCCTGCTCGTCCTTGATTTTAATCACCTGGCCTTTGAGTAATAAACTGTTAAATATCTAAGATGAGTGTTCCCTCCTTAGCAGCAGTTCCCTCCTCTGCCTCACACTCCTCCTTTAAAATACTCCTTAAAGCCTCTCTCTTTGTTTCAACATTTGGTCATCCCTAACATCTTGATTAGTACAGGTGTCCGAGGTTATGGGGAGAAGGCAGGAAAATGGGGTAAGGAGGGAGAGATAGATCAGCCATGATTGAATGGCGGTGTAGACTTGATGGACCAAATGGCCTAATTCTACTCATATTCCTTGTGACATCTCTTTAGGCAGCACAGAATCACTGCTCTTTATGAAGCACCTTAAAATAGTTTTTCATGCTAAAAATCTTGCATATATGGAAATAATCAAGTTGTTTGTGGTTGAGGTCAGTAATCTTGATTTCATAATCACAATCTCCATTGTATTTCTCTCCATCTGACCACTCTTGGATTCTATATATGCCTGAAATCAAACTCTTCTGTGCCATTAATATATCTCTTCCAGAGTTGTCAGATTTTTCCCGGAAAGGCTGCATGGAATAAAGCCTATGTGAATTTTCATACTATATATTTATTTTTAATACAAATCTAGTCACTATAGTACTTCCTTATGTTTTTAAGTTTACCAACAACCAGTATAAATGACATTGCAAACTAAATCTGTCAAGACTTGCAAGATGAAACACTTGAGTTTGATATTTTTTGTATCAATCATGTTACAGCAACACATTGTCAATAACACCATCCGTCCAAAACCATGTTTTGTTTTGATGTATTTAAAAAAAACAAGTCTAATTGCTTTTAAAATGCATTGCCTTGAGAAATACTTATGTACATAGGTTTAATGGCAAGAGATACCATATATTTCTCCTCAGGCTTTATTTACATAATTGGTGTGTGATGTTTACTACTTCCACAAACCATCATATCATTGCCTGCAGAAGGGTCTCGACATGAAACGTCGCCCATTCCTTCTCTCCAGAGATGCAGCCTGTCCCGCTGAGTTACTCCAGCTTTTTTTGTCTATCTTTGGCTTAAACCAGCATCTGCAGTTCCTACATATCATTGAGTGCATTAGCCTTCACCATAGGCATTGCTTTATTTATCCTCATATCTCCCAAACATGCCTTAAAGAACAATAGCAACTGAATCTCTGTGGATTCAACACTTTATTTCTTATCTCCTATGTACTTGACTGCAAATAATTTATACCTTATCGTGAAGTATATCACTTAATATTAGTCTATGCAGATTAAAAAATACTGCAAAATTAAATCAGATAAAGGTGAATTGTTATCATTACCTAAAGATATTAATAAAAGATTTGCCCAATTTTATCAAAACTTATATACATCCAAAACCTCAGCAGATAACACTAAAGTCATATATTTTTTGGATAATTGTAACCTCAAAAAGCTTCATCTGTCAGAACAAGAGGATTTAAGGGCCTGTCCCACGAGCATGCGACCTGCATGTGTCAAGCGCGACCTAAAGGGCCGGTCCCACCAGCATGCACCTGCATGCAGCAAGCGTGACCTAACGTGGACGTTTGAGCTGTACGGCCTCACGGGGCTGGTCCCACTTCAATCGCCGGAACCGTATGGAGTTGTGCGGAGCTGGTCCCGACATCGCGCGGGGCTCCGAAAAACTGACAGTGTTTAAAAATTGCACGTGGCAATGGCCTGCCGGCCCGCAGCCGCCTCCACACCGTGTCACTCACTCGACCTCCGTGCAGCTCCCGCTTCACGTTAGGTCGTGCTTGCCGCATGCAGGTGCATGCTGGTGGAACCGGCCCTTTAGGTCGTGCTTGCCGCATGCAGGTCGCATGCTCATGGGACAGGCACTTTAGGAGCTCAGGTCTCATTTAAAGAAATAGAAGGACAATAAATTCACTAAAGAACGGTAAAACGCCAGGACCTGATGGATTTAGTAATGAATTTTATAAAAGATTTTACGAGATAATCTCACCACACTTACAAAAACTGTACACACACGCTTTTAAAGAACAAACACTACCCGAAACATTAGCCGATTCAACTATTACACTCATACCTAAAAAAGATAAAGATCTAGAAGACCCTAGTTCATATAGAGCCATCGCACTGTTAAATACAGATCAGAAAATATTAGCGAAGACCGTAGCGAGAAGATTGGGTAAATATGTTAATAAATTAATAAATGCGGATCAAACCGGGTTTATACCCAAGAGATATTCATTTAGCAATTTGAGATGTTTGCTTAATATAATGCATTCATATAAAATTGAAGAAGAAGACGTATTACTTATTTCATTGGATGCAGAAAAAGCATTCGACCAAGTGGAATGGGATTACCTCTTCAAGGTATTGCAAAAATTTCAAATGGGAGAGAATTTTATCTCATGGGTAAAATTATTATATGACAAGCCGACTGCTAGAATACTGACCAATAACATACTATCTTCGAAATTCCAACTATCCAAGGGCAATAGACAGGGATGTGCATTATCACCCCTGCTATTTGCCCTTGTGATAGAGCCCCTAGCAGAAAGTATAAGAACGCATCTGAATATCCATGGTTATAATACCAAACACTCAAACAATAAAATATCAATATATGCAGATGATGTATTATTATACATTACAAAATCGCAAATCAGCATACCAAACATATTAAATTTAATAGAGGAATTTGGCTCCTTTTCAGGATATAGAATAAATTGGAATAAAAGCGAAAATATGACGATAAAACCTCAAGAGCCGACACACCTTTTAAAATTCCCCTTTAGAATTGCAACAGAAAAATTTAAATTCAAAATTCAAATTACCAGAAAAAATAAATCTTTATTTAATGGAAACTATATGCCCTTACAAACTAAATTAAATGCGTTGATTAAAATTTGGAAAACACTTCCGATGTCTTTAATAGGCAGAATAAATGCTATAAAAATGATTTTTCTACCACAAATTTTGTATTTATTTCAACCAATACCAATATAATTACCTAAAAAAATCTTTTAAAAAATCGACACTGATATCACAAATTTCATATTGGACTATAAATCACATAGAATTCAAAGAAGACACCTGTGTAAGCCTAAAGAATTTGGTGGACTGACACTCCCCAATTTTTTGTACTATTATTGGGCAGTGAACATCAAAAATGTAATTCACTGGTTGGACAAGTCTGCCCAACAAGTAGACTGGATATCAATGGAGAAGGAGGATTGTTCTCCTTTTAATATAGGAGCGACCCTTCTCTCCCCGATAAAACTGAATAATACAATATTGTGGCGGCTCCCAAGGGTCGTGCCACCATAGTGTCGAACCCCTCGGCACAGGAGTGGTTCAGTCCGGAGGCGGCCCTTAGCCGGAGGCTTTAAAGGCAGGGGTTTGGGTGCCATCTTCCTCTCGTTTGGTCTTCCCTACAACCGGGAGGAACAGAATAAAAAGTGCCTCTCAAAACACGACTTTGTGCTTCATTCTGAGACCCACGCACTACATTGGTGACCCCGACTGCTCTCACGGTGGACGCCTCGGAGTCGGCGGTTGGTGCTGTGCTGGAGCAGCTGACGGGCGGAGGTTGGCGGCCCCTGGCCTTCTTCAGTTGGCACCTCAACCGTGCGCAGACCAAGTACAGTGCGTTCGATCGTGAGCTCCTTGCTCTGTACCTGGCTGTGCGCCATTTTTGTTACTTCCTGGAGGGCCGCCCGTTCACCGCCTACACCGACCATAAGCCGCTCACTTTCGCCCTGCAGAAGGTTTCCGATCCCTGGTCCGCACGACAGCAGCGGCAATTGGCCTACATATCGGAGTACACGACATCTATCTGCTACATCAAGGGGAAAGAGAACCGGGTGGCCGACGCATTGTCCCGGCCCGCTATCAACGCCGTGTTCGAGGTGGCGCCCGGAATGGACTATTCTGCTCTGGCGGTGGCACAGCTCACGGACGATGAGGTGCCCGCCTACCGGACTGCCATCTCCGGCCTCCGCCTTGAGGATGTCCCTCTCGGTCCTGGGGGAGTGACAATCCTGTGCGATGTGTCGTCCGGTCAGCCGCGGCCCATCGTCCCTGCCACCTGGCGCCGGAGGGTGTTCGAGGTGATCCACGGACTGGCTCACCCACCAATCCGGGCGACAACGGCACTGGTGGCAGCTCGTTTCATGTGGCACGGTCTGCGCAAGCAGGTTGGCCATTGGGCTCGCACCTGCATTCCGTGCCAGATGGCAAAAATCCAGCGCCATGTCCGTGCGCCTCTCCAGGAGTTTGGTCTACCTCACCGGTGGTTCGACCATCTCCAGATAGACATTGTAGGGCCTCTCCCGCCGTCCCGGGGCATCACCCACCTCCTTACAATGGTGGACCGCTTTACGCGGTGGCCAGAGGCCATTCCGTTGACCGATACTTCAACGGCTACATGTGCTCGTGCGTTGTCCGCGCACTGGATTGCTCGCTTCGGGGTGCCGGCGCACATCTCCACAGACCGGGGGCCACAGTTCACCTCCGAGCTGTGGTCAGCCATGGCTCGCTTGCTGGGGGTGCGGCTACACCACACCACGGCTTACCACCCGCAAGCTAACGGTCTGGTGGAGAGATTCCACCGGCAGCTGAAGGCAGCACTGAAGGCACGACTCTCCGGCCCGGACCGGATGGACGAGTTGCCGTGGGTCATGCTGGGCATCCGGACCGCTCCCAAAGAGGACTTGGCCTCATCATCGGCGGAGCTCGTTTACGGGTCGCCACTCACGGTGCCCGGGGAGTTCGTGCCATCGGCGCCGGGGCAGCAGGGAACGCCCTCATCCACCCTAAAGCGCCTTCGCGAGCAAGTTGGCAGGCTCGCACCCGTCCCGACGTCCCGCCATGGGACATTTCGCCCACACGTGCCATCAGCCCTCAGGGACTGCCCGTACGTCTTCCTGCGCCGTGATGCCCACCGGACGCCACTCCAGAGGCCGTACGAGGGCCCGTTCCGAGTGCTGGAACACGGGCAGTCGACTTTTGTCCTGGACATGGGGGGCCGGCCGGAGGCAGTGTCGATCGACCGTTTGAAGCCGGCACACCTGGACATTGACCAGCCGGTGCTGGTTGCCCAATCTCGGCCTCGAGGGCGCCCCCCTTCACGGCTCCCTCCGCCTGTCACTCCACCTGTCCTCCCGCCGGTCCCTCATCCTGTCCCTCCACCTATGCCTCCGCAAGCCCCACGAGCAGCTAACTTCCGCATGCGGGCCGGCCGGGTCATTCGCCCGCCGGTGCATTTCGTGCCTCTGGTTCTGGGGGGGGGTCCTGTGGCGGCTTGCAAGGGTCGTGCCACCATAGTGTCGAACCCCTCGGCACAGGAGTGGTTCAGTCCGGAGGCGGCCCTTAGCCGGAGGCTTTAAAGGCAGGGGTTTGGGTGCCATCTTCCTCTCGTTTGGTCTTCCCTACAACCGGGAGGAACAGAATAAAAAGTGCCTCTCAAAACACGACTTCGTGCTTCATTCTGAGACCCACGCACTACAATATACAAGAAAAATCCAAATATTCATAGTACAATACGAATTTGGAAACAAATAAAATTAACTCTCAAATTAAGAAATCTATCGCTTCTCTCACCAATAGTTAATAACCCGTCGTTTAAACCATCTATTATTGATAAAACGTTTACCCATTGGGAAAGAATAGGAATTAAAATGCTTGGAGACATGTATGAAATGGGAAATCTTTTATTTCAACAATTACAATTAAAATACAACCTGAAAAGTAATCAATATTTTAAATTCCTTCAAATCCGAGATTACTTGATAAAACACACACACAAGTATATCAAACCTTAACTTCAGATCTATTAGATGAAGGAATAAGCAGAAAGGCGGAATCAATTAATTTAATATCATATTTGTATAACATCATTCTAAATATAGAAATACCATCATCAGAGGCAATTAGAAGGGACCGGGAACAAGAATTATCTATAAAAATTTCGAAAGACAGAAGGGAAAAATACTTGCTATATGTACATAAATGTTCGATTAATGTAAGACATAACTTAATTCAATTTAAAATTTAACATAGATTATATTACTCGAAAACTAAACTGAATAAAACTTTTCCAAATGTTTCCCCCATCTGTGATAAATGCTTATCTCAAGATGCTACTGTAGTACACTCTTTTGTCTCTTGCATAAAACTTCATAAATTTTGGAATGAAATTGTTGGAATCTTCACAAAATTATTTAAAATAAAATTGAACCCCAATAGAGGACTGATTATTTTCGGACCAATGGAAGACGGCTATAAGCTGAGTTCGTTCCAAAAGTGTCTCCTTAATTATGGCTTAATAACGGCAAAAAACGTATACTTAAATTCTGGAAAAATGCACCCACACCAACGTTCAAAATGTGGATTTCAAATATGTCTGAAATGTTACATCTCGAAGATATGAGATTCATCCTATCAGGCAAATCAGGCCAATTCTTAAAGATTTGGTCTCCCTTTATCGACTTATTACAAGCATGTGGTGCATGATCATATTGAATGGCGGTGCAGGCTCGAAGGGCCGAATGGCCTACTCCTGCACCTAATTTCTATGTTTCTATGTTTCTAACACAACCTTAGTTTCAGAACTGGGTGAGGGGTGTGTAAAGATATGAAGCAGGTATATCCCTTTCAATTT
Source organism: Amblyraja radiata (assembly GCF_010909765.2). Lineage (NCBI taxonomy): Eukaryota > Metazoa > Chordata > Chondrichthyes > Rajiformes > Rajidae > Amblyraja > Amblyraja radiata. The sequence goes on from NC_045961.1 coordinate 69,595,268, forward strand.
TTATTTTTATTTTTCTTCTCTATCCTTTTTTTTTCTTGTTTCATCTCTCATTTATGTTTTCTCTCTCGGGATTTATAGCTTTATGGGCTATTATCTTTATTTTCTCATGAACTATCAATAACATTACTTTATTTAATATTCTCTTTCTCTCTTTTTCTTGCTTTTGTTACCTTTTTTTACTACTAAATTTAAAACAAGAAGTTGTACATGAAATGTATTATGCTATTCATGTTTTATATCATTGTACATTGCTTCTAATAAAAATATTTTAAAAAATAAAATAAAAATACTGCAGATGCTGGAAACATGAAATGTTAAAAAAAAATGCTGGAAACACTTAGCAGATTAGCAGCATCTACAGAATGTTACATTGAATTTTTGTCATATGCACAGTAACATACAGTTGCAACAAAAATCTTACTTGCAGCAGTATTGCAGGCATATAGACTTGGATGACAAATAAAACTTAAATTCTACAGCTGTTCCTGAACCTGGCGGTGTGTGACTTCAGACTTATTTCTGTACCTCCTACCCAATGGTAGCAGCAAAAATAAGGAATTGCCCAGATTGTGGGATCCTTCATTATAGATGTTGCCTTCTTGAGGCAGCTCATCATGTAGATGGTGGGGAGATCTGCGCCCATGACAGTCCGGGCTGAAAGCTCTTCATTAGAACTGCGCCAAAGAGAAAACAAATTAATTTTTAAGTGGAGACGGATGGAAAGGAAAAGGAGAGGCGAGAATGCCATGGTGACTAGATGCTGATGGAGTCATTTGGTTAGAGGCACAAGAAACTGCAGATACTGGAATCTTGAGCAAAACACATAGTGCTGGAGGAACACAATGAGCCAGGCAGCATCCATGGAGGGAATGGATGACATTTCACGTCAGGACATTTGTTCTGATTGATTAGCTGATTGGTTAATGAGGAGAGTTGCAGCTGATTGGGTGCAGCTGATTGGGTGCAAACTCAGGTTAGCATTTCTGCTTTCTGATTAAAGGTACAGTGAGCCAAGGATACAGTGGGCTAAAGGTACAGTGCTTTAGTAAAGGTACAGTGAGCTAAGGGCACAGTGCTTTAGTAAAGGTACAGTGCTTTTTGTTTATATAATAAAGGTACAGTTTAAAGGTCACGAGGGAGCAGCTGTTGTGAGTCAGATACCTGCTGATTTCTCCCAGCAGTTTCTATTGTATTGTACTTGTATCGGATCCAGGGTAAGGCGGGAGAATGACAGCTAGAGCAGTGTACTGTTCTGGATGTCAGATGTGGGAGGTCATGGTGTTGGATGGCCCTCCAGACGTCCACATCTGCACCAGGTGCATCGAGATGGGGCTCCTAAGGGACCGTATTAGGATCCTGAAGCAGCAGCTCGATGACCTCTGTCTTGTCAGGGAGAGTGAGGAGGTCATAGAGAGGAGTTATAGGGAGGTGGTCACTCCAAAACCACGGGAGAGAGACATGTGGGTCACCCGAGGGTAGCGACAGCGGACGGGCCTCCAGCACAGAGACCGGCCCTGTTGCTCCGAATGTTAGGGACAAAAAGAAGAGGGCAATAGTAATTGGGGACTCTATTGTTAGGGGGTCGGATAGGCGATTCTGTGGACGCAGTCGGGAGACCAGGATGGTGGTCTGCCTCCCTGGTGCCAAGGTCTCGGACATGTCTCAACGCGTCCAAGATATCCTGAAATCAGAGGGAGAGGAGCCTGAGGTCGTGGTACATATAGGTACCAATGACATAGGTAAAAAAAGGGAAGAGGTCCTGAAGGGAGGATTTAGGGAGTTGGAGGAGAGTTAAGGAAAAGGACCAAAAAGGCAACAATCTCAGGATTACTGCCTGTGCCACGCGACAGTGAGAGTAGGAATGGAGCGAGGTGGAGGATAAATGCGTGGCTGAAAGACTGGTGCAGAGGGCAGGGATTCAAGTTTCTGGATCATTGGGACTTATTTTGGGGAAGGTGGGACCTGTACAGAAAGGATGGGTTGCACTTGAACCCGAGGGGGACCAATATCCTGGCGGGGAAATTTGCAAAGGCTACTGGGGAGACTTTAAACTAGAATGGTTGGGGCGAGGGACTCAAATAGAGAAAGCCAGTAGACAGAATGGGAGGCAGGAAGCAGAAAAGGGAAGCACTCGGACACAAGAGGAGAAAGAAGAAAAAGGAAATAAACAGAGAATAAGAGGCGGGAGGTTTCTTAAATGTGCATATTTTAATGCTAGGAGCATTGTAAGAAAGGTGGATGAGCTTAGAGTCTGGATAGACACCTGGAAGTATGATGTTGTGGCGATCAGTGAAACATGGTTGAAGGAGGGCTGTGATTGGAAACTAAATATTCCAGGATTTCGTAGCTTCAGGTGTGATAGAATTGGAGGGGCAAGAGGTGGAGGTGTTGCATTGCTAGTCAGGGAAGATATTACAGCAGTGCTTTGGAAGGATAGATTGGAGGGCTCATCTAGGGAGGCTATTTGGGTGGAGCTGAGAAGTGGGAAAGGTGTAGCAACACTTATAGGGGTGTATTATAGACCGCCAAATGGGGATCGAGAATTGGAAGAGCAAATATGTAAGGAGATAGCAGATATTAGTAGTAAGCACAAGGTAGTGATTGTGGGAGATTTCAACTTTCCACACATAGACTGGGAATGGGCTGGATGGTTTGGAGTTTGTAAAATGTGTGCAGGATTGTTTTTTGCAGCAATACATAGAGGTGCCTACTAGAGGAGGGGCAGTGCTGGACCTCCTGTTAGGAAATGAGAAGGGACGGGTGGCGGAGGTATGCGTTGGGGAGCACTTCGGGTCCAGTGATCACAATACCATTAGTTTCAATATAATTATGGAGAGGGTCAGAACTGGACCTAGGGTTGAGATTTTTGATTGGAGAAAGGCTAACTTTGATGAGATACGAAATGATTTAAAAGGAGTGAACTGGGATTTTGTTTTATGGGAAGGATGTAGAAGAGAAATGGAGGACATTTAAAGGGGACATTTTGAGAGTACAGAATCTTTATGTTCCTGTTCGGTTGAAAGGAAACAGTAAAAATTGGAAAGAAACCTGGCTTTCAAGGGAAATTGGACATCTTGTTCGGAAAAAGAGGGAGATCTACAATAATTATAGGCAGCATGAAGTAAATGAGGTGCTTGAGGAGTATAAGGAATGTAAAAAGAATCTTAAGAAAGAAATTAGAAAAGCTAAAAGAAGATATGAGGTTGCTTTGTAAGGTGAAAGTAAATCCAAAGAGTTTCTACAGCTATATTAATAGCAAAAGGATAACGAGGGATAAAATTGGTCCATTGGAGAGACAGAGTGAACAGCTATCTGCAGAGCCAAAAGAGATGGGGGAGATATTGAACAATTTCTTTTCTTCGGTATTCATCACCAAGGAGAAGGATATTGAATTATGTGAGGTAAGGGAAACTAGTAGAGTAGCTATGGATATTATGAGTTTCAAAGTAAAAGAAGTACTGACACTTTTGAAAAATATAAAAGTGGATAAGTCTCCAGGTCCTGACAGGATATTCCCTAGGACATTGAGGGAAGTTAGTGCAGAAATAGACGGGGCTATGACAGAAATATTTCAAATGTCATTAGAAACGGGAATAGTCCCCGAGGATTGGCGTACTGCGCATGTTGTTCCATTGTTTAAAAAGGGTTCCAAGAGTAAACCTACCAATTATAGACCTGTTAGTTTGACTTCAGTGGTGGGCAAATTAATGGAAAAGATACTTAGAGATAATATATATAAGCATCGGGATAAACAGGGACTGATTAGGAACAGTCAACATGGATTTGTGCCTGGAAGGTCATGTTTGACTAATCTTCTTGAATTTCTTGAAGAGGTTACTAGGGAAATTGACGAGGGTAAAGCAGTGGATGTTGTCTATATGGACTTTAGTAAGGCCTTTGACAAGGTTCCTCATGGAAGGTTGGTTAAGAAGGTTCAACTGTTGGGTATAAATGCAGGAGTAGCAAGATGGATTCAACAGTGGCTGAATGGGAGACGCCAGAGGGTAATGGTGGATGGCTTTTTGTCGGGTTGGAGGCAGGTGACTAGTGGGGTGCCTCAGGGATCTGTGTTGGGTCCTTTGTTGTTTGTCATGTACATCAATGATCTGGATAAAGGTGTGGTAAATTGGATTAGTAAGTGTGCAGATGATACCAAGATAGGGGGTGTTGTGGATAATGAAGAGGATTTCCAAAGTCTACAGAGTGATTTAGGCCATTTGGAAGAATGGGCTGAAAGATGGCAGATGGAGTTTAATGCTGATAAATGTGAGGTGCTACACCTTGGCAGGACAAATCAAAATAGGACGTACATGGTAAATGGTAGGGAATTGAAGAATGCAGTTGAACAGAGGGATCTGGGAATAACCGTGCATAGTTCCTTGAAGGAGGAATATCATATAAATAGGGTGGTAAAGAAAGCTTTTGGTATGCTAGCCTTTATAAATCAGAGCATTGAGTATAGAAGCTGGGATGTAATGTTAAAATTGTACAAGGCATTTGTGAGGCCAAATCTGGAGTATGGTGTACAATTTTGGTCGCCCAATTATAGGAAGGATGTCAACAAAATAGAGAGAGTACAGAGGAGATTTACTAGAATGTTGCCTGGGTTTCAACAACTAAGTTACAGAGAAAGGTTGAATAAGTTAGGTCTTTATTCTTTGGAGCGCAGAAGGTTAAGGGGGGACTTGATAGAGGTCTTTAAAATGATGAGAGGGATAGACAGAGTTGATGTGGACAAGCTTTTCCCTTTGTGAATAGGGAAGATTCAAACAAGAGGACATGACTTCAGAATTAAGGGACAGAAGTTTAGGGGTAACATGAGGGGGAACTTCTTTACTCAGAGAGTGGTAGCGGTGTTGAATGAGCTTCCAGTGGAAGTGGTGGAGGCAGGTTTGTTGGTATCATTTAAAAATAAATTAGATAGGCATATGGATGAGAAGGGAATGGAGGGTTATGGTATGAGTGCAGGTAGGTGGGACTAAGGGAAAATAATTGTTCGGCACGGACTTGTAGGGCCGAGATGGCCTGTTTCTGTGTTGTAATTGTTATATGGTTATATGGTTATATGGTTAAACAGAGAAAGCAACTTACTTGAAATTGTTGAAATTGATATTTAATGTAGAACACTACAACGTGCACAGAAGGAAGATGAGGTATTTTACTTCCTACCAAAAGGTATGAACATTGAATTCTCCAAATTTAAGTAACTAACCAAAATCACCTCCCCCCCCCCCCCCCAAATCCTTCATCTAGCTTTACAATTTGCAACACCAATCCTTTTGTCTTACATCTGTTTTTTTTTCTATCTCTGATCGTTGTTCAATCATGTCTATCAGCAACCTCCGTCGGCAGTACCCAACAATTTTTTGCCAGGCTTTCTCTTGCACCTCCATTCCATCGTTCTTTCCACCCCCTCCCACCACCATGTCAAAAGTAGAATCCTGTCTCAAAACCTCAAATTCATGTTGTCCAGAGATGCTGCCAAACCCACAGAGCTACTCCAGCACTGCATCTTTTCTCGAAAATAAGGTATTGCTCCTCAAATATCCATTGGGCCTGGTTATAACAGGTGGTTATAGCAGGAGATTATCAGTAGATAGGACAGAGTGGGTGGAACAGACAACTGGAACCAGTTTCACCCCAGTGGACTCAAGGCAATGTCGACAAAACAGTCACTGAGTCTGCATTTAGTTTCTCCAATACAAACAAAAACATCTGGAAGTATCATATGGATCCTTGGAAGTAGGGAAGTAAAGATCTAAAATAGGGGATTGCATCTCCTGCAGTTGCAGTGGGAACTGTCGTGAGAAGAATACTGAAAATGGAAGAATGGATAAGGAATAATCAGCTCAGAGTGCTGAAAAGAAAGGGGAAAGAAAGATGTCTATGTCTATGTCTATGTGATCAAAACAGAAAATCCTGGAAACACTACATTCAGAGGGTGGTGGATGAACTAGATTTTAAAACGTATCTCCATATAGAAACTAAATATTGTTTCTGAAAGGGGCAGTTAAGGTAGGTACAATTACAACATTGGAAAAACATTTGGACAGGTACATGGTTAGAGAGTCAGAGAGTGATACAGTGTGGAAACAGGCCCTTCGGCCCAATTGCCCACACCGGCCCACAAAGTCCCAGCTACCCTAGTCCCACTTGCCTGTGCTTGGTCCATAACCCTCCAAACCTGTCCTATCCATGTACCTGTTGTAAGTTATTGGGGCCAATCCGGACTTGGACAAGGACATGGATATTTTAAAAGACAAATTTGCTGGCTGCAACGGAAACCCCACCCCCAATCCACATCAAGAATCAAACCCGTCTGGCCTGTGGACTTGGACATCACACAACGGTGTGAACAGGAAAGGCTGAGACGGAGATAACGAGATTCTCTTGGATACACAAAGGGAGGAACCAAGCCTCAGCAGACGGTGGTAAACAGGCCAGCACAAGCACAATCACCATCGGGGATGATAACGATCAGGCTGAGGGATCATGACATCAGCAAACCCCTTATCATCGGAAGCCTATTGTTCATGCCAGATCGAAACTGGGAAACATCAAAAGAACGCCTTTTATCCAGAGGACCACCTGGGGGTTTCAAAGGAAGCTCAGGTATAAAGGTCGAAGTCAAGCCAGAACTCTCTCTTCTTCCTGCTCTTCCTGCTCTGCTGGACAGCTCGTGGGCCTGCATCGACTTAGCTGTGAGTATCCTGGTGACCTGGTGAAAATTCCCGAAATAGTATAGAGGTCGAGGGGGAGTAACTTGTGTTAAAGTAAGTTTCACGACGTGCCCGATAGTTTTCGCCCATAGTCTTAGTTTAAAGCATAAGTTTAGCCACATATTATGTAGTGTTGGTGAGATTCGATTTCTCATTGTTTAATAAAGCCTGTAAATTTTAGACTTGCTTTGAGTCCATCTTGGTTTCTGTTTTCTCTCATCGGCACACTCTGGTCAATTCAACCTTTTATCATATCACACCATAATTCCGAGGTCTAGAACCTAGGGGAATCCTTTTTGTGGAGTAAAGGGAAACGCAAAACCCCTACACTGTGCAACTGTTTCTTAAACAATAGGAGAGTTCCAGCCTCAACTACCTGCTCTGGCAGCTTGTTCCATACACCCACCACCCTCTGTGTGAAAAAGATACCTCTCGGATTCCTATTGAATCTTTTCCCCTTCACCTTTCCCCTATATCCTCTGGTCCTCGATTCCCCTACAATGGGTAAAAGACTCTGTGCAGCTACCCGATCTATCCTTCTCATGATTTTGTATACCTCCATAAGATCTCCCCTGACAACAGACCTGACAACATTCTCTTAAATATTTTCTGAACCCTTTCAAGCTTGACAATATATTTCCAATAAAATGGTGCCCAGAACTGAACATAATATTGTAAATGTGGTCTCACCAACGACTTATACGACTGCAACATGACCTCCCAACATTTATACTCAATACTCTGACTGATGAAGGCCAAAGCGCCAAAAGCCTTGTTGACCACCTTATCTACTTGCGACTCGGCCTTCAAAGAACCATGCACTTGTACTCCTAGATCCCTCTGCTCTACAACACTACCCAGAGGCCTACTATTTACTGTGTAGGTTCTGCCCTTGTTTGACATCCCAAAATGCAACACCTCACACTTCTCTGTATTAAATTCCATCAACCATTCATCTGCCCACCTGGTCAATCGATCCAGATCCTGCTGCAAAAGTTCACAACCTTCTTCACTATCTGCAAAACCACTAACTTTTGTATCATCAGCAAACTTGTTAATCTTGCCCTGTATGTTCTCATCCAAATAATTGATGTAGATGACAAACAGTAACGGGTCCAGCACCGAACCCTGAGGCACACCACTGGTCACTGGCCTCCAATCCGAGAAGCAACCTTCCACCATCACCCTCTGCTTACTTCCATGGAGCCAATTTGCTATCCATTCAGTTATCTCTCCTTGGATCCCATGATATCTAACCTTCCAGAGCAGCCCACCATGTGGCACCGTCGAACGCCTTGTGTCGATGTACACAACATCTACAGCTCTGCCCTCATCAACCTTTTTGTTCACATCTTCAAAAAAATCAATCAGATTTGTGAGACATGACCACCCATTTACAAAACCATGCTGACTGTCCCTAATCAGCCCTTGCCCATCCTAATGCCTATATATCCTATCCTTCAGAATACTCTCCAGTTACCTACCAACTACAGATGTTAAGTTCACTGGCCTACAGTTCCCAGATATCTTCCCTGCAGCCCTTCTTGAATAGAGGCACCACATTTGCCACCCTCCAATATTCTGGCACCTCTAATCTATTTAAGGACGACTCATACATTTCAACCAGGGCTCCCCCAATTTCCTCACCAGTTTCCTGCGATGTCATTGGATTTATCTGATCAGGCCCTGGAGATTTTTCTACCTTCAAACATGACAGCACCTTCAGTACTTTCTCAACGGTAACCTGACTGCTCTCATGACATTTTCAGTGACTGCTCTAATTTCCTCTGTCCCACTGTCTTTCTCCTTGGTTAATACAGAAGATCAATACTCATTGAGGACCTTGCCCATCTCCTGTGGCTTCACACAGGGGTGACTGCTTTTACTCCTGAGAGGTCCCACTCTCTCTCTAGTTACCCTTTCCCCCTTATCATCATCATATACTTATTAAAAGTCTGATCTTGTATGTGTGTATATGTGTGTGTATAAGTGTATGTATATATGCGTGTATATTTGGTTGTCTTTACATCTTTGCAAAAACATTACGTGGTAACGATTACATTTTTACATATTCTGATTGACATTTTCCCCCTCTAGGCAGAGAACACATTCACTGAACATTTTATGCTTTATTTCTCGACTTATTCTTGATTTAATATTGATTAAAAGTTTAAAAAAGTCAAAAGACTTTGCATTTAAAATGACCAGCTTCAACTGATGACATCACAATGGCTCGATTAGCAGTGACCAGCTTCACTGAAGATTTCATCCTATATTTGATGTTATTCTTGATTAAAGTTTTAAAAATGCCAACTTTCACAAGGTCTTTACATATTTTGATTCACATTTTCCCCCTCTAGGCAGAGAACACCTTCACTGAACATTTTATGCTTTATTTCTCGACTTCTTACTGATTAAAGTTTAAAAAAATCAAAAGACTTTGAATTCAAAATGACCAGCTTCAACTAATGACGACACAATGGCTCGGCGAGCAGTGATCAGCTTCACTGAAGATTTAATTCTATATTTCACAAGTTATTTGCGATTAAAGCTTTAAAAATGCCAACTTTTACAAGATTTTTACTGTCAAAATTATTCCTGCCATCTTCCAACACACTTTGATACAATATTGCGACACAGAAACACTCTGAACATTTCACCTCACAGGAGGGGGAGGGCGAATTGCTATTGCAAAACGCAAGGCAAGTGCAATTGAGGGAGGCGGGGAGTGCTGGAATCTTACGTTCGGGAACGGCTTGAATTGGAGGAACACGCCTCTCGTGGGGGCTACAGGTAGGGAACGGGTGCGTTGGGGGAGCAGACCCAACGGGTCTGCACTTGGTCTACTATACATTAAAAGTTTGATATTGTACGTGTGTATAGGTAGTTGTCGTTACATCTTTGCAAAAACACTACGCGGTAACTATTATATTTTTACATATTCTCATTGACATTTTTCCCCTCTAGGCAGAGAACACCACTGAACATTTTATGCTTTATTTCTCGACATTCTCAGCTTATTACTGAATAAAAGTTTTTTAAAAAAGACTGAATTTAAAACGACCAGCTTCAACTGATGATGTCACAATGGCTCGGCAAGCAGTGACCAGCTTCACTGAAGACTTCATTCTATATTTGACAAGTTATTCGCGATTAAAGCCTTAAAAATACCAACTTTCACAAGATTATTACATATTTTGATTCATATTTTTCCCCACTAGGCAGAGAATACCTTCACTGAACATTTTATGCATTATTTCTCGACTAATTACTGATTAAATTTAAAAAAAAATCAAAAGTCTGAATTTAAAATGACCAGCTTCAACTGATGACGTCACAATGGCTCGGCTAGCATGACGACGCAGGAACACTGAACTTTTCATCTCACGGGGGGGGGGGGGGGGGGGGGGGGGGGTGGATTGCAATTGCAACACGTTGGGGAAGTGCAATTGGATTTTTTTTAAATTTCCACTGCTCAGGGAGGCAGAGGAGTGCTGGAATCTTGCATTCGGGAATGGCTTGAGTTGGAGGACCTCGCCTCCCGTATGGGCTATGGGTAGGGAACGCGTGCATTGGGGAGCAGACCCAATAGGTCTGAACTTGGTCTAGTGTATTTAAAAAATCTTTTGGGATTGGCTTTTATGCTAGCCTCCAGAGGGATCTCCTGGCCCCTTTTTGCTCTTCTGATCTCTTTTTTTTAAGTTTGCTCCTTAGTTCTCGAAACTCTTCTAAGGATGCACTGGATACCAGCTACCTATACCTGTCCCATGCATCTTTCTTGTATTTGACTAACTTCTCAATTTCCCTCATCAGCCAATCTTCTTTAAGTTTGTCTGCTTTGAGTTAGGAAAGGTTTAGAGGTATATGGGCCAAATGCAAGGAAATTGGAGTAGCTTAGATGTGGCATCTTGGTCAGCATTGTGCCAAATAATCAGTTTCTGTGCTGAATTGTTCTATGATTGCAAGTCAGGCAGTGTCTTCGAAAAGATAAACACATTTTCGTCTGGTGGTGGGGTCTTATTGAAGGTGGAAGATATTGTGAAAGACGACCCATTAAATGTGGGGCCTAATAGAGTGGAAAGTCGGGACCAGGGGAACTCTATGATTGCTCTGTCAACGAGAGCAATGAGAGCAGAGGTGCAGGATATTTATATGATCTGGCAAAGGTAGAGGAAAGCCATGTTTCAGGAAGGGAAAATAACATCTCAGGGGCACCTGCATGGAATGTCCTGACATTGGAGCAGAAATAATGAAACCTGAGAATGGAATGGAGTTATAGAAACATAGAAACATAGAAAATAGGTGCAGGAGTAGGCCATTCGGACCTTGGAGCCTGCACCGCCATTCAATATGATCATGGCTGATCATCCAACTCAGTATCCCGTACCTGCCTTCTCTCCATACCCCCTGATCCCTTTAGCCACAGGGGCCACATCTAACTCCCTCTTAAATATAGCCAATGAACTGGCCTCAACTACCTTCTGTGGCAGAGAATTCCAGAGAATTCACCACTCTCTGTGTGAAAAATGTTTTTCTCATCTCGGTCCTAAATGATTTCCCCTCTATCCTTAAGCTGTGACCCCTTGTCCTAGACTTCCCCAACACCGGGAACAATCATCCTGCATCTAGCCTGTCCAACCCCTTAAGAATTTTGTAAGTTTCTATAAGTTCCCCCTTAATCTCCTAAACGCTAGTGAGTACAAGCCTAGTCTATCCAGACTTTCCTCATATGAAAGTCCTGACATCCCAGGAATCAGTCTGGTGAACCTTCTCTGCATTCCCTCTATGGCAATAATATCCTTCCTCAGATTTGGAGACCAAAACTGTACGCAATACTCCGGGTGTGGTCTCACCAAGACCCTGTACAACTGCAGTAGAACCTCCCTGCTCCTATACTCAAATCCTTTTGCTATGAATGCTAACATACCATTCGCTTTCTTCACTGCCTGCTGCACCTGCATGCCTACTTTCAATGACTGGTGTACCATGGCACCCAGGTCTCGTTGCATCTCCCCTTTTCCTAATCGGCCACCGTTTAGATAATAATCTACTTTCCTGTTTTTGCCACCAAAGTGGATAGCCTCACACTTATCCACATTATACTGCATCTGCCATGCATTAGCCCACTCACCCAGCCTATCCAAGTCACCTTGCAGTCTCCTAGCATCCTCCTCACAGCTAACACTGTCCCCCAGCTTAGTGTCATCTGCAAAATTAGAGATGTTGCATTCAATTCCCTCATCCAAATCATGAATATATATTGTAAATAGCTGGGGTCCCAGCACTGAGCCTTGCGATACCCCACTAGTCACTGCTTGCCATTCTGAAAAGGACCCGTTTACTCCTACTCTTTGCTTCCTGTTTGCCAGCCAGTTCTCTATCCACATCAATACTGAACCCTCAATACCGTGTGCTTTAAGTTTGTATAGTAATCTCTTATGTGGGAGTCTCTTATGTGTGTTGAAGGAAGTAAGGTGGGAGGAAGTATAGTTGACGTGGCTGTGGAAACAGGAGGGCTTGTCTTGGATATTTGCTTTTAATCTGTATCTGAGACTAAGATCCAAAAGAAAGGAAAACTGTTGGATATGGATCATGTGAAGAGCAGAGTGAATATTGTCAGCATTCAGTTTCTCCATGGGGATATGTTTTAATATATATCTTCTTTATAATATTTCAGATACAATATTGCTTATTTATTTTTTGAAATGTTTGTCTGGATAGCTTTACACCATTTAATACTTCACTTTTTCTAAAACACCAGTGGGGCCAATTTAACAGTCTAGAAGCTATCTAGAAACAAGTAACAAAGCATTTCCAGTAATACATGGAAAGAGGAGAATTGCCGATGATGCCGATGATGCAGCTTCCAAATGTATTTCAATGGTTCAAATAAGATTTTCCTGTAGAACTTTCTATTGTTAGTTGTAAGGAATAATTCGACCTTGGAAATGAAAATTACTGATCTAATATCACCTATTTTACATTATATGTAGTTAGCAATTGCTTTACATGGGCATTTCACTTCTCTTGGTGTTAAATTGAATGACTTTGACCAATTTTAATAATGGCTATTGCAGTTGAGTTCTATGATAGGGACACAATGCAAACATGCTTTATTACTGTCAAAGTCCACATTCACATTTTACATCGATTGCTAATACTCCCTCATTACTGGAAAATCAAAGATTATTTTCATAACTGAAAGATTCTCCTTGGCATTAGAGAGGTTTTATTCAGCTAACATGTAAGGATATGAAAGGTTGACAATTCTATTGAAGAGTGGTGCTGGAGTAATAAGATTTAGCCCAAAGGTATTTCCTATTAATATGGTGGAAGAATTATTGGTTGCTATTTTTCTTAAAGGCCTCTTCCAATTAAAGCTGTCCTAATGAGTTTTGGAGTCTCTCATCAGAAAATATTTTTTTTCAACAGCACATCCCATTTTCACAATATGCAGAATTTAAATAAGTGCTCTTATGAATATTCACCGTTCTATCTAATTACCTCTGTCATTCTAATCAAAGTTTGATATATGGGACCAATTAGCAATGACTTACAGATTCACCAGTCTAAAAAAATGATTGGGCCAGTCACAACATTGTGTATACAAATTTGCTCTTATGGGCCTGTCCCACTTACGCATTTTTTAAGGCTACTGCCGGCGACTGTCATAATCTTGTCAGATCGCGGAAAAAACGGCGACTGTACCCCATCCTATAACTATTTCTAAGAGAAGCTACGACAACCTATGACCTAGTTGAAGTCACGCTACGACAAGAGGACATGACTTCAGAATTAAGGGACATAAGTTTAGGGGTAACATGAGGGGGAACTTCTTTACTCAGAGAGTGGTAGCGGTGTGGAATGAGCATCCAGTGGAAGTGGTGGAGGCAGGTTCGTTGGTATCATTTAAAAATAAATTGGATAGGCATATGGATGAGAAGGGAATGGAGGGTTATGGTATGAGTGCAGGCAGGTGGGACTAAGGGAAAAAAGTTGTTCGGCACGGACTTGTAGGGCCGAGATGGCCTGTTTCCATGCTGTAATTGTTATATGGTTAATCAATAAAGGACTATAGGCCTATTGCGAGTTTAGGTACAGGGACAGGGACATATCTATCCATGCACTGTATACTTGTATTTATACTTATGCATTTAAAATATGTATGTCATGTTTTATACTTTGGCAATATTACAATGTTTTTTTA